>NC_063357.1:39482345-39499028 GCF_021869965.1 Rhincodon typus | reverse complement strand
CGCCTCCCACTCTCTCCCTATTTATTTCAAAACCCCCTTCCCCTCCCCCTTTTCTGATGAAGGGTCTAGGCCCGAAACGTCAGCCTCTCTGCTCCTATGATGCTGCTTGGCCTGCTGTGTTCATCCAGCCCTGCACCTTGTTGTCAATGATATAGAGTGGTTAGGTTGAATGGTTGGTCTTTGTGCTGTAAATCCCATTTAAAAGCTCCTTAACACACACTAATTATCTTTTATCTCTTTTTGTCTGAACAATTTTCCACTCACCTTGTTAATGAAGTCTGAAGAGGAAATCGAGCAGTTCTCCCTCACCACCACCCAAGAAGAAAAAGAAGAAGAAATCGGGTCACTACAAAAGTCGGTAAATATCTCTTTATAACATTTTACAAATGCATCATGATTTCATAAATAGAGAAGAGAGATCCAAAATTAGCTGTAATAAACATGAGAAATTTTACATCTAAATGAACAAAACTCTATACTTAAACAAAATGTTATTTTCTTCTTTCAAAGTATTTTCATTTACAAGGCTGCTCTATGCAGCCAGTTCAGGACCTAAGCCCCGAAATGGAATTCACAGAGGCATCATTGGAAGAGAGACCTGAAGAGCTGTGCCTTCTTATCATTGTGATTGATCTGTGCACAAAACATTCATGTAGAGTGAGCCATCTGTCTTTTTCTCCCCTCTGGTTTTTGTCGAATAGTTGATCTGTCTTTCACAAACAGTGAAAGCAGGGGAATAGGATGTTGGCAGATGGACTCCCATATGAAGAAACCGTAGAGGATCTCACAAGGTCAGGTTGTCCCAACGAGTCTCCTAGATGAAACTGAAGATGCACAGTGCCCCAGAGAGGAGACCACATGATTTTTTTTTAAGAAGTCTTTAATTACATGGAACATATCCAGATTACCCACCTATGGAGTCTTACTTCTTTGGTTGCCAACAGCTTTGAATGTTCAATGGCCAATTAGCTAACACTTGGTTTCCATAATTCCTTTTGCATGTGAGACTTTAAAGAAGTGAATAGTGAAGTAAACAGCAGATGGTTAGTAAGGCATAATCAGACACCAAATGTTCTGATTAACCGTGTTGACACTTCTTTCCACACATTCAAAATTTCACACAAACTATAAGTAGAGCTGCCTGCTGAAATGAAAATGATTTAATCATGCAGGCAAGTTGAAAGGATAACTTTTCAGTTTATGATTAAAGACATTAATATATTAACTGAAATTTAAAGTGTCTTCTCCCACATGCCTCCCCGCCCCCACAAACGTTAGGGTCACCTCTTCAATGTCTGCTAAGCTTAAATGCAGCTTGAGCTTTTCCAGTGACCACTTTGATTGCAAATACATCCAATGAAATTCTGAATTCATTGTCAGCTGTGTGGTGGAAATCCCAAAAGCTTCAAATTGTCTCATCTGTAGCTAGGATACCTTTGTGCTTAGCCCCTTAGCTACGGTTTGAAAATTTGGCTCCACAAAAAAAAAACACCCATGGAATCTGAAGAAAAGAGAGGCAAACATCTTTGCATCAAATAGATTTTCCTTCATGTTGTTTATACATTTAGGGATCAAATGTGACCATAGTAAAAAAGAGGCGATGGCCTGGTGGTATTATCGCTGGACTGTTAATCCAGAGACCCAGATAATGTTCTGGGGACCTGGTTTGAATCCTGCCACAGCAGATGGTGGAATTTGAATTCAATAAATATCTGGCATTAAGAGTGTAATGAATACCATAAATCCATTGTTGATTGTTGGAAAAACCCATCTGGTTCACTAATGTCTATTAGGAAAGGAAACTGCATCTTTACCTGGTCTGGCCTACATGTGACTCCAGACCCACAGCAATGTGATTAACTCTTAACTGCCCTCTGGGCAATTAGGGATGGGCAATAAATGCTGCTGAGCCAGTGACACCCTCATCCCGTGAATGAATAAAGGAAAAAAAAATTACATTGCAGCATTTACAGTGTGATAGACAAGGAAAAGTATGTATCTGGGAATGTAGACTGTAAAGCAATAGTGAAACACAGTGTATCATCGATGAATTATACCTCAGCTTGAATGATCTGCCTTCCATAATCAGTCTGTTCCATATTGTACTGTGTAAGACAAACACATGTGCTGCAGACCACCATAATTGAACTAACATCTGCATGATCTATCAGTCTTGAAAGTTCCAATTGACCTAATGATCCACAGTCCTTTCTGGAAAGAGAATCCCGATTTCCACAACCTTTTGTAAGAAAATTGCTTCCTGATTTTGGACCTGAATGGCCTAGTTCTAATTTTAAGATTATGCAACCTTATGTTTGATTCTCTTGTCAGAGGAAATAGGTTTGCTGGATCTGTCTGATCAAATCCTTTAACATATCAAAAAACTCAGTAATACTTCCACTTCAACTGATTATGTTTAGCAAAACACAAGTTTACATAAACTATCCCAATAATTTAACCCACTAAGCCTCAGTTGGAATCTGTTGAATGTGCTGAATTATCTGAGTGTCTAAAGGTTTAAATGATCTTTAACTGGAACTACTTGGTCAAATTTATTTACAGCAGAAATCACATTAAAGCAGGAAGACACAGTTCAATATAAACAATTGTCAGACAATTAAACCATCAACGATTTTTAACACTTAAGCCAGAAATGACTAAACTAAGGCTTGCTTAATCATCTATTAAATTGTTTTTGGTGTTTCACAGCAATTCATAATGCAGCATCTATTTTCGTTCATTATCTTTGCAAATTCGCTGTTCTGTCTTTCAAAGTAAGCCTTACTTGATTTCTGAACGTGAAGAGTCCCCTGTTTCATATAACTGTCTGCCTAACAGCATTGGAGATCCGCCTACAGAACACAGATTGCAGCAGTTCAAGAAAGCCACTCGCCACCACCTTCTCAAGGGCAATCAGAGATCAACAATAAATACTGTCCCAACCAGCAAGCCCCACATCGCATGAATGAATTTTTAAAAATCATCCATGCTGATTCTGAGCAGTAGAGGACCTCTACTTTAATTAATTAAGATTATCCATAATAATTGGAGACACATTTTAAATGGCAACATACCGCCATAGAAATGAATGGAGGACATATTGACTTCTAAAAAGACTTAAACTAAAAGCTAGTTGAGATTCAAAGTAAATACATAATTTAGCTCAGCCATTTTCACTGTATTTCTTGTGAAAATACAAGTGACATTAAATTCTATTCTATTCATTAAATACATCCAAGAAGGAATGAAGGAATCCCCAAGATTAAATAACAATAATTTTCAAGTTAAAATATCTCTGATTAATGTTTTTAAGCACTGTGAGCAGTACTTATCACTCATAATCAAATCAGGTGACAAAATAAATCCTCACATGGCAGCATCTTATTGAGTACAAACTCTTGAAGAAAAGTCTTCAGAAACATAGGTACTTACCACATACTGGCATCGATTAATAGGTGGGCTTTTTGCCGAGGGCAGTTTTTCACAGTTCTTGCCACAGTTTTGTCATGCAGATATACTTAGAAGTGGTAACATTATTAGCTCAGTTACTAGTACTAACTCATTTTAATATATTGTAATTAGAAGGTGCCCTTACACAGATCTCTGGGAAACATTGCTCACCTACATTTTCTAGTTTAAAAAGACTCCCATACTTCACTTTCTATCCTTCACTATCCCCATTGTACTCTGAATAACATTACCCTACTTTTAATGATCAATGTCTGTGAGGTTGTACAGGACATTGATGCGGCCTCTTCTGGAATACTGTGTGCAGTTCTGGTTGCCCTGTTATAGGAAGGATGTTATTAAGCTGGAGAGGATTCAGAAGAGATTTACCAGGATGTTGCTGGGTATGGAAGTTTTGTGTTTATTTGGAAAGGCTGGGACTTTCTTCACTGGAGCGTAGGAGGTTGAGAAGTGACCTTGTAGAAGTTTATAAAATCATGAAGGGTGTAGATAGGGTTAATGGTAGTTTTCTTTACCTTAGGATGGGGAATTTCAGAACTAAGGGGGCATTTTTTAAGGTGAGAGGAGAGAGATTTAAAAAATACATGAGGGGCAAATTTTTTACACAGAGGGTGGCTTGCATGTGGAAGGAGCTTCCTGAGGAAGTGGTAGATGTGGGCAAAATTACAACGTTTAAAAGACAATTGGATAAGTACTAACAACAAGAAAGGTTTGGAGAGATATGGGCCAGGAGCAGGCAGGTGGAACTAGTTTAGTTTGGGATTATGTTTGGTATGGACTGGTTGGACTGAAGAGTCTGTTTCCATGCTGTATGACTCTATGAAAGGAATTCTCTTGATTCACCATGTAATGTAAATTTAAATGGTTCAATGTACAAAGATACTACAGTCTCAGATTTTTCTGAAGAAGGGTCTAGGCCCGAAACATCAGCCTTCCTGCTTCTCTGATGCTGCTTGGCCTGCTGTGTTCATCCAGCTCTACACCTTGTTATCACAGTCTCAGATTACTGTGCATAATACGTGGAGGGTTTGGATACATTTTAAAGCCAATCCTTTTGAAATAGAGTTAACTTCAATCAACATTACTCTAAATAGAGATTGTATATATGGTAAATGTATAGAGAGGCTTTGATGTAGTAAAATGTCCCAAGTCACAAAAGTGAGGTACGTTAGAATTTTGAATAGACTGATGGAACAGGATGTGATTAATTAAAGCAAATTGGTTTTGATGAATGGATGTCCACATCTGGCAGTTACGGGTTACTGAACCACATAAACACGGTGTGACATCCGCTACCTACATGAAAAAAAATGATGCAGAAATCGATGTAACTTCCATTCTGAGATCAATAGAATTTTGTAAAGTAAAGCCTTTGAGGAATATGTTACAAAAGTGGGAATTTGGAGTTGTGGGGCAGATCAACCATGGTGATGTTGAATTGTGGAACAAACATTGTGGGAGTGACTGGCTTACGCTCATCCTGGTGTTACTTATTAGAATGTGTCAGAAGGTTATTAGGAACAACAATAGAAGCCTCCAGTTTATGTTGTTCATATGAGTTTGCAAAATATTCAGAACAACTTAATACCACATTTGAATGGAGCGATTTCCATTGATAATTCCCATGACTTGGCTAGTTTGCCTACATTGTCACTATTGAGTCAGTCTTATTCGACTCCAGCCCAAGCTCTCTTCAATATTTTCACCGATTAATAAATATCCTGGATTTTGACGAAACAACTTTTAGATTCCATTCTGAAAAAGGCCTTGGATAAATTTCCAAGGAAGCTCGGATTCTTATTTATATTCAACTGCAATCTTGTAACTGCAGGACTGATCAAAGGGTAACACTGCGGATTATTAGATTTTTGGGAGCTGCGTGAAACTCCTGACGCAAGCACAGACACTTCGCTAATTGTCTGTTTTTCAATGTTCAGCAGGTCAAGAATAGTCAATCTATTGCCAAGTTTCTGCAGAGAACAGTGGGGCATAAAAAAACCAAGTGAATTTTGATTATATATTTATTTGGCAATGCCATTTGTCCTATGGATTGGGACAGGGAATAGAGAAATGCTTAAAAAAAGTCATTCCACTGCTCATCCAATTCAATGCTGACAGATCATTTTAAAATTAACCAAATAACAGAAAATTCCCAAACTGTTTACAGTAAAGTTATCAGAATATGCTGATTTATCTGAGCTGAGACGGGAAATGATCTTGCATTTATTTCAATGAATTTCAGTGAAGTAAATGATTATACATTCACTGGACTTCCTAGATGTCGAAACTTACAATTTAGCCTCGTGTCAAATACATTTCCCAATTTGAGTCTCAAAGGTTTGGCAAGCTCCTGAAGCCTTTTACAGAATGCAGCCCTGCCAACAGCATCATCTTAAAACGTAGCAGTACAGCTTCTGAAGTACATTTGCCCATTTGTGAATGTGTCAGATAACGAATGCTTCCACACATCTTAGCGAGGCCACTTGCTGCATATCAGTGGGGGGTGGTGGGTGGTGGGTGGTGGGAGGCGGTGTGCTACCTGCCTGCAAATTGGAATATGAGGCAGCAACTTCCATGTTTTAGTGCTTTGACACTTTCTCAGGCTTTGGGTGGTTTAGGGAATGAAGCTTAGCTGTCCTTTTTCTAATCAATGTTGCTCATCTGTTTCACTGCATTCTGACATTGTTAATTGCAAGCAAAAAGAAGAAACCTGGATCAGACAGAAGGTAAGGTCAAAGCAAGGAAGTCATATGTTGCAAGTGTGTTGAGGAAACATTGTCCCATTTATTGGTCTGTATAGGCAAATCACTAAATCCCTTTACTGTGGACTGCTGTTTAATCTGGCCCAAGATCTGTTTTAACAGACCGATAGTGTAACCTTGAAAAATGTTGTTCATTAAACAATAAAATGCAGCCACCATCTGAAAACCTAGGCTGTGGGGTATACAAAATATACCTTTGTTATACAAAGCTTAAGAATTCACTTTGCCCATAAACATCTAGGACTATATAATGAGCAATGAATCAAGTTATGATGAACTCAAATGGTATCAACTGAGTCATATTGCTTTTATACATAATAATCTACAGTAATTCCAGTACTGGCCCCTTTCCGTTAGGATTCACATGAATGAAGTTGGTGGCCTGATCAGATAAGGAGTGGCCAGCAGTGTGAGAAGACACAACTCTATCCATTCCTAATAGTAGAGCTGGAGGACTGAAAAGGAATATGTTCTTTCTCCCTAGGGGTCTAAAAACGTTGATGCAGATCCTGTTAGCTTATGTTAAGCTTGAATCTCAGTTTTAATATGGCGAAGGATATTTTTCCAAAGCAACAATATAGCATGCCACAAAGAAAGCACCGAATGCAACAGCCTTCAGACTGGTTTATTTGGCACAATTGAGAAATCCTGTCAAGCATTTTTGAAGAACCTAGCAGCCTAAGTAGATCAATTAAAAGGGATATTGTCTCTTCAAGATGTGCTCATACCATTAAAGAATTTTATGTTAAAATCAGTAATCACAAAGGAATGCAGAGACTGCACTAAATCTGAATTTGTGTGTTTGAGGTATTTCAATGTGTTGTGTTATCACAGCTGGTCCTTTTTTTTGCCCATTGGGCATTCACAACATCCTTTTTCCCATATTCAGCAACAATTTACAATTTTGAATTCGACAACATGAACGCAGTATGCACTACTTATTATATCAGTCAAACTAACTAGGGCCTGTTATATTTTAAGAATTCAGTCTATGTTTACCGAATATGAGTCCAGGATATTCTGCATGTAACAGCGTGCATAGAGGTCTTTAATCAGATAAATACAACAATGGCCTAAACCCAGCTTTTCTAAATTAAGTTATTAATAATATGGGTCATTAAGTTGCAATACTAAAGTTCCCATCCATGAAGTTTTCTCCCTAATCTGGGGTCACGCTCTGAGCCTTTTCAATACTTATTGGCTGGGTTGCATTGTTGGCTTTCCAAATTTTATTTCCCAAAATCATGCAATCACCATCTGAGGAAGATGAAACATATCCCATTCTATACAACACATGCACTGATGGCAGACTCAATGATTGATGTCATCCCACAGTATGGTATGAATCATGTTTAATTGTATGGAAACATAACCATTTTAGTTATGTTCTCAGCTATCAATGTTGCCATTGTGTAGTTTCAAGAACCTCTTCAAAAGTATTAGAAAGAACTTTTTATTCTTTCGGCAAGTTTCACATCACCATTTCATGAAAACATTTACCATGTGCTGGTTTAGCCCTTTAACTTTCTGGTTTTCAATAGCCATCCTTCATATGTAGGTTTTGATATTTACTATAATCAGCCTGGTCAGGGATGTTATTACATACCTCTGCAGCAGGTGGTACTCGAACTTGGGTCTCCTGACTAAGAAGTAGGGACACTCCCACTCTACTACAAGAGTACCTCGTGTAGGTCTTTACTGTTTGTACGAGAGGATATTTAAACAAGGTGAGAGTGCACACTTGAGCTCCTGTCCACATGCCACACACAAGTGTACACATTTTTAGCAGTGACTTTAGTTGTGACCAGAAGTGGCACATCTATTTTCCTCATTTTTAATCTAGAGCTTCTAAGGACCAATATACTAGACTTGCTGCTATCCTGACAATGATAAGCACAGATAACAGTGGCACAGTGGCTCAGTGGTTAGTACTGCTGCCTCACAGCGCCAGGGACTTGATTTCAATTCAGCCTCGGGTGACAGTCTTTGTGGAGTTTGCACATTCTCCCTGTGTCTGTGTGGCTTTCCTCTGGGTGTTCTGGTTTCCTCCCACAGTCCAAACATGCGCAGGTTAGGTGGATTGGCCATGTTAAATTGTCCTGTAGTGTCCAAGGATGTGCAGGCTAGGTGAATTAGCCATGGGAAATGTGGGGTTACAGGGATTGGGTGGTTTGCTGTTCACAGGGTCAGTGCAGACTTGACGGGCCGAATGGTTTCTAACTGCACTGTAGGGATTCTGTAGGATCTAACCTGCTCTCTGGTTCAGCTGTACAGCGTATTGATAATCTGGTCAATCAGAGGAGTCACAATCCCTTTCGGTGACTCCAAGGTATGAGAGAGCCAATTATAAAACTCAGCAAATTAGGGATAATTCCACCGTACTGTCTTTTGACTTGTTTGTTCTCAGGCAAATGGGTTTTTTTTTAAAAAGATAATCAGCTGGATTATATACTCTGGGTGGAATGCCTGCACCCAGTGTAAATTGTTGGGGTTAGCTGCCTTCACTTGGCCAGCTTTAATTTTTCAGACAACAGCCCATTGATTAGTATGAGCTGGACACACATCCATTTCCAGGAGGAAGTCCTGCCTTATTGAGCCTCAAGCAATTGAAGGCGAGCATCTCTGCACCACAGCAGGAATGGTGGTTACTGCCTGTATTGCCCACCACCTTTCTCTGGTTAGCAGCCTGGAAGCTCAAATCATGCCAGGCTACACATTCAGTTTATACTTTGCCTGCTGCCTGATAAACCCGATTGGTCGTTTGATGGGACTCTTAATGGGGCATTAATGCCCAGTTGAAGGCCTGAATTAGATCACAACAAGACTTTGCCTGCTACCCGACCAGGGGTGAGCCAGTAGTGGACCTGATGGCACAGTGCCTTAATTCATGGGTTCACCACTTGTTTTATCACCAGACAGTTGACGCAGTGGTAGCTAGATAATACCATAAGACATAGAAGCAGAAATTAGGCCATTCGGCCCACCGAGTCTGCTCCGCCATTCAGTCGTGGCTGATAAGTTCCGCAACCCCATTCCCCTGCTTTCTCCCGTAACCCTTGATCCCCTTGATAATCAAGAACCTATCTATCTCAGTCTTAAATGTACTCAATGACCTGACCTCCACAGCCTTCTACGGCAGTGAATTCCATAGATTCACCACTCTCTGCCTGAAGTAGTTTCTCCTTTTCTCAGTTCTAAAAAGCCTTCCCTTTACTCTAAGGCTGTGTCCTTGGGTCCTAGACTCTCCTACCAATGGAAGCATCTTCCCAACATCCACTTTGTCCAGGCCATTCAGTATTTTGAACGTTTCGATTAGATCCCCCCTCATCCGTCTAACCTCCAATGAGTATAGTCCCAGAGTCCACAAACGTTCCTCATATGTTAAGCTTTCCATTCCTGGGACCATTCTCGTTAACTTCCTCCGAACCCGCTCCAGGGCCAATACATCCTTCCTGAGATATGGGATCCAAAACTGTACGCAATACTCCAAATGTGACCTGATCAGAGCCTTATAAAGCGTCAGTAGTACATCCCTGCTTTTATATTCAAGGCCTCTCAAAATAAATGCCAACATTGCATTTGCCTTCCTGACTACTAACTCAACCTGCAAGTTTACCTTGAGAGAATCCTGGAGTAGAACTCCCAAGTCTCTTTGCACTTCAGACTTCGGAATTTTCTCCCCATTTAGAAAATAGTCCATGCTTTCAATCTTCTTACCAAAGTGCATGACCTCACACTTTCCCACGTTGTACTCCATCTGCCACTTCTTTGCCCACTCTCCTAACCTGTCCAAGTCCTTCTGCAGCTTCGCCACCTCCTCAATACTACCTGTCCCTCCACCTATCTTTGTATCGCTTGCAAACTTAGCCAGAATGCCCACAGTTCCTTCATCTAGAACATTAATGTACAAAGTGAAAAGCTGTGGTCCCAGCACTGACCCTTGCAGAACACCACTCATCCCCAGCTGCCATCCTGAGAAAGACCCCTTTATCCCCACTCTCTGCTTTCTGCCAGACAGCCACCACAGAGCATGATCTACAATGTATATCTCATTGAACCTCTTTGGTACTAGAAACATAGAAATTAGGAGCAGGAGTAGGCCATTCAGCCCATTGAGCCTGCTCGACTAATCAATATAATCATGGCTGATTACCCAACTCAATACCTTGTTCACTCTGTTACCCTATACCTTTTTGATTTTTTTAGCCTAGAGAACTATATCTGCCTCCTTCTTGAAGGCACCCAATGTTTTGGCTTCAACCACATTCTGTTGCAGAGAATTCCACAGGCTCACCACTCTCTAGGTGAAGAAATGTCTCCTCATTTTAAGTGTCCCAAGTGTCCCATAACCTTAAACTGTGATCGCTAGTTCTGGATTCCCCAGTTATTGGGAACATCCTTTACGCTGCCTAGTCCTGTTAGAATGTTATAGGTTGCTAATGCTCATTCTTCTGAACACCTGTGATTCAGTCTGCCTTCATTTGTCAGTCTTGCCACACTTGCCCACACTATATTTTATCTGTCAGGCATTTGACTACTCGCTCAAATCACACTGTATCTCTGCATCCTCCTCAGAGCACTCCCTCACACCCAGCTTTTCAAGTTTTTCAAGTGCTATACTGCTAACTCTTTTATCATGGACTCTAGCGTTCTCCCCCACTACTGATATCAGGCTAGCTGGATTATAACTCCTTGTTTTCTCTCTACCTCTCTTTTTTTAAATAGTGGTATTACTGTAGCTACCCTCCAATCTGTAGGAACTGTTCCAGAGTGTATAGAATCTTCAAAGATGACCGCCTGTGCACACTCAATTGCTAGGAACACTTGCTTAAATACTCTGGGATGTGGATTATCAGGCTCTGGGGACTTATTGGCCTTTAATACCATCATTTTCCCCAACGCCATTTCCCTGGTAATATTAATTTGCTTCCATTCCTCCCTGTCACTAGACCTTGTGTTACCCAACATTTTCTTTTGGGAAGACAGATCCAATTGAATAGATTTTATTTAACTGGTCTGTCACTTCTTTGTTTCCCATTATCACCTCACATGTTTCAGGCTGTTAGGGACCTACATTAGTCTTCACTAATCTTTTTCTCTTCTTCAGAGTCAGAAGTCACACAACACCAGTCCAACAGGTTTAGTTGGAATCATACAAGCTTTCGAAGTGCAGCCCCTTCATCAGCTGTCTGACTTTGTCCACCCCAGTCCAACACCGGCACCTCCACAGCAGACTTACAGAAGCCTTTACAATCAGTTTCCCACAAGCTTACACTCATATACTATTTTCCCCCTCTTAATCAATCCCTTTGTCCGCCTTTGCCAAAATCTAAACTGCTCCCAATCGTTGGCTCTGCAATTTTTTGGCCGATTTGTATGCCCCTTGCTTTGATGGAATACTATCCCTAATTTCCCTTGTTAGCCATGGTCGAGCTACCATTTTATTTTTGTGCCAGACGGAATCATAGAATCCCTACAGTGTGGAAGCAGGACATTTGGCCCATCGAATCCGCATCGACTCTCTGAAGAGCATCCCACCCAGACCCATCCACCCAACCTTATTCCCTGTAACCCTGCATTTCCCATGGCTAGTCCCCACTTAATCTGGATACAATGGCCAATTTAGCATGACTATTCCACCTAACCTGCACATCTTTGGACTGTGGGAGGAGACTGGAGCACCCAGCAGAAAACCATGCAGACACGGGGAGAATGTGCAAACTCCACACAGACAGGAATGAATAATTGTTGCAGTTTATCAATGCTCTCTTTTTAAATGTTTGTCATTGATGAGTAATGAGTTATCCTGACGTTATTTCTTCAGAAATTCTATATTCCAGTCAAGGACATTCTCCCCTCTACTAATGCATACTTGATTATAAAGCTGACAAAAAAAAATGATTTCACCTCAAGGTGGTGGATAATGTTCCAAAAATGAGAATATTTGCTTTTCAATTCAGAAATAAAGACGTCATTTCTATCTGTCCTCCTCCATTTACCATTATTCAAGTTCTACCCACCCCTTCTCCACCTTGCGATACAACCATCTTTTCTTTCCCAAATAAACTGAGCTTTGTTTCCCTGCTTTAACTCAGCAGTGTCAGGGATAGTGGGGGCAAAGCTTGACATTGTGTATGAGTGCAACAACTGGTGAAATACAGTAAATGTGTTCTTGTCCTACTCTCATAAGCCCGTGCCACAAATGGGCCAATATTGTGAGTGGCTATTCAATCACAAGCTGCAGCAGATGGAATTGGGGAGGTTCAAGGGAGGAATTGACATCAGGGGTTGGACAGGTTTAAAAAGTAGAGAGCTGCTTCAGGATGGCTCCCTGACCCCTTGGAGCTTTGCCACCAGTAGGCTGCAACCACTTGCTCATTGGACAGCCAGTTGTCACTGTTAAGTCCTCATTGAATGCACTTTAGCTGGAGGTAGCCTCCTTGTGGCAGTCTCTGGGGCCTCAGGAGGGTTTGATGGTGTAGAAATGGGGCCATTGGCTGGGAAGGCCACACTGTCCGAAACTATCGGGAAGATTTTCCCATCCAACTCCCATTGATGTGACTTTTCAGCCCCTTAGGAATTTTTCTTTTAAAATTTACCTGTTTGGGAGCACCTCCATGTTGAGACAACCTCTCAATCTATAATGAGGAACAAAAACAGAAGTTGCTGGAAAAGCTCAGCAGGTCTGGCAGCATCTGTGAAGAAAAAATCAGAGTTAACGCTTCGGCTCCAGTGACCCTTCCTCAGAACTCAATCTATAACCTACCTCAGCAGCATCAACCTCTAACAGTGGAGCTGCTGGCCCTCTGGTTAGTACAGAAGAAATGGGAGTATATATGCCATCCTTAATTGGCGTGCCAGCTAAGAGGTAGCCACTTACAAAACCAGGTCCAAGAGCGAGCAAGTGTGGCCTCAGGACCCCCATTTCTTTTCAGGACTCCTGTTGCTGTCCTGAAACCCATGGGAAAATTCAGCCCAAAATCTCTTATGTCTGTTGCTTTCAGTTCTTTCAGAACCGAGGAACAGGAATGGACCGTTCAGTCAATCAAACCTGTTCTACCCTTCTATTCTCACCTTAGCTCAATGTGCATACTTTTTGGCTCATTAATTCTTAATACTGTTGCCTAATAAAAACCACCAATCTCAGTTTTGCAATTTTAAATTGACTCAGTTCTATCGTTACTTGAGAGAAAGAGTTTGACATTTTCTCTATGCTTCTTGAGATCACCCTGGCAAGCTCTAATTTTAAGGTTAGATTCTTTTTTGTAAGTTCCACTCTTATAACCCCAGACAGGTCCATTTAGTGGGAATCTCTAGGTAGAACCTGATTTGGTCCTGTCCTGAAGAAAATTCCAAATCAAATTTGTGTCCTAAATAAAAGACCCTGAAGGCACTAAGGTTTTGAGTAATGCCGATTCATCTTCCTATCTTCCAAATAAAGCTGTGGGGCTCACAAGTCCTATATGATATTTCCTGTACTAACCATTTGTTAAGGTGTTTACCGGTGCAGGTAATTATTATATTGTAAATGTGGTGTTTTATCTCACAGCTGTGAAAGTTCCTCATCGTCGCGGAAAGAGAGAAAGAAGAAGAGTGGGAAGAAACACAAGAGAGACAGGTGGAGTTGTTTGCTTCTTGCTCAGTGAAATCAGTCAGGCCCCACTAGCAGCAGCGCTTTTAATGGAAAATCACTCCAGGCTGCAAATGAAAAAAATTATTGAATTCTCACACACGGAGACCTTATCCATAGCACATAGCTTCTTTTAGTGACATGATTCAGACTATGTTGCTTTAAGATTTTAATTACGGTTTTGATTGCAGTTTGCTCTGTTTGTTGGCAATCATTTTCAGATTTTTCTACTGAAAAACTGAGCAATCAAAACTGGCCAGTTTGATATGCCAGAACACAGCTCTATTGCCACTTCTGAGTGAATGCATTGTGTTTCACCAGGTAAGTGGTGCCATAATTTTACAGCCAAGTCCTATTTTGGACTTGGGAATATAAATGTTTAAGAACCTGAGGCAGTCTCCTCACACCTCTTGGACTTGGCCCCATGTGTAACAGAGCTATAACAAGCACTGAAGTCCAGTCAGATTCAACACCGCCTGGAGCTGGAGGAACACAGGCAGCATCAGAGGAGTAGGAAAGTGGACGTTTCGGGTCGGGACCTTTCTTCACAACTACATGACCCAAAACATCAACTTTCCTGCTCCTCTGCTGCCTGACCTGGTGTGTTCCTCCAGCTCCACCCTGTGTTGACTCTGACTCTAGCATCTGCAGTTCTTGGTATCTTCAAGTCAGATTGTGGACCTCCTGTGCACTTTACAAACTTGATGCAAAGTCTGTTATTTAATGTTTTGAGAAACTAGTGGTCTTGAATAGAAAAATGGGTATGTCACCATCAGGAACAAAACTCTTTCAGTATGTGTGAGCTCACATGTGCCAAGGAACAGGAGGTTTGCCTGCAGTAAATATTCTATTGCACCGACTGAAAGACAACCACTTAAATTGACTTAGATGTGTCCTTCCTTCAAATCCTTAAAACACTTAATCAGAGAAAGTACTTAATTAAATAAATAAATTAGCATTGTATTGCTTTTTAAGCGCAAGAACACTGTCATAAAAAGCAACCTTTGGATCTGGTTCTTTTCAATAAGCAGGTCTTGCCATTAAGGCCCCTTAAATAAAATAAAGCTGTCATACAGGTCCACGTTCATTTAACATTATTTACAAATATTTAAACTATGTTTGGTAATAGTATTATCTGGAAAATGTTACAGAGCATGCCAGTGCAAATGAATAGGTGAGTAAGCAATCTGTGATAAATACTGAAATATTTATATTCTCTTAGCTAGTTAACAAAAAGAGTGAGTGTGTCCACATTCATGCTCAAACTGATTTTTAAAGAGATAGTTAATTGAGGAAAATCTACCTTCCAGCTCTGAAGTCAATTGTCAGACCGAGTAATTTCCACAAACCCAGTGGTAGATTACTATCACCACCAAAGATATTAAGAATGTTCAAAGTGCAGAACAGCTAAAGACCGTTCACCCCATTAGTGCCATGCCATTCAGAGGCACTATATGAACATTAACAAAAACAGAAATTGCCTGAAAATTCAGCAGGTCTGACAGCATCTCATAGAGTTATAGAGTCTTACTGCACGGAGACAAACAGGGCCATGATGACTAAAATGTCCATCCACGCTAACCCCATTTCCCTGCACTTGGCCCGTAGCTTTCTAAAACTTTCCTATCCATTCTATTCATCCAAAGCCTTTTAAACATTATTATTGTACCCGCCTCAACCACTTACGCTGGCAGCTCATTCCATATATGTACCACCCTCTGTATATAAAAAAAAAAGTTGCCCCTCAGGTTCCCATGTATCCTTTCCCCTCTGACCTTAAACTGATGCCCTCTAGTCCTTGATTCGCCAACCCTGGGAAAAAGACTGAGTGTATTCACCCTATCCATGCCTCTCATTATCTCATGCACTCTTTAAGATCCCCCCTCAGTCTCATACGCTGTAAAGAAAAAAAGTCCTAGTTTGTCCAACCTCTCCATATAACTCAGTCCCTTGGATCCTTGCAACATTCTAGTAAATTTTTTCTGCACTCTTTCCAGATTAATAACATCCTTCCTATAGCAAGGTGACCACAACTGAACACAATATTCCAAGTGTGGCCTCACCAATGTCCTGTACAACTGCAACATAACTTCCCAACTTCTGTACTCGGCGCCATAACTGATGAAGGCCAGTGTGCCAAAAGCTGCCTTCATTTCCCTACCTACCTGTGACTCCACTTTCAGGGAACCGTGCTCCAAGGTCCCTCTGTTCCACTGTACTCCTTAAGGCCCTACCATTCACCATGAAGCTCCTACCTTGATTTGACTTTCCAAAATGCGACACCTCACACTTAAACTCTGTGGAGAGAAATCAGTGTTAATATAGATAACATTTCAGGTCTGGTGAGCCACCTTCAGATTTGGTGGTAGCTAGAAAAAGCATGGTTTTTACACAGAAGATAGGGTGGGGTGGGAGGGAGGAGAACACAATAGGTTGAGTTAGAGCCCAATGGAAAATAGTAAGACAGACAAAGAAGTGGATAAAGACCAGTCTGAGAGAATGAATAGCTGCTAATGGGGACTGTTAGTAGCTGACAGTGGGTTGTGTATGGTAGCAACCCATGTGATGATGAGGCCTGAGGGTGTGTGGGGGACAGCAGGGGGAAAGATGGTCAATCCCTAAGATTGTTAAACTCAATATTGAGTCCAGAAAGCTGCAGGGTTTCCAAGTGGTATTGTTCCTCCAGCTAGCGCTGAGCTTTGTTGGAGCACTGCAGCAAGCCTAAGACAGATAACAAGGTGTAGAGCTGGATGAACACAGCAGGCCAAGCAGCATCAGAGGAGCAGGAAAGCTGGCGTTTCGGGCCTAGACCCTTCTTCAGAA
>NC_063357.1:39436714-39482245 GCF_021869965.1 Rhincodon typus | reverse complement strand
AATCTGAGATAACAAGGTGTAGAGCTGGATGAACTCAGCAGGCCAAGCAGCATCTGAGGAGCAGGAAAGCTGATGTTTCGGGCCTAGACCCGAAACTGAAAAAGTTTCTGAAGAAGGGTCTAGGCCCGAAACGCCAGCTTTCCTGCTCCTCTGATGCTGCTTGGCCTGCTGTGTTCATCCAGCTCTACACCTTGTTATCTCAGATTCTCCAGCATCTGCAGTTCCTGCTATCTCTGAGACAGAGATGTTGGCTGGGGAACACAATGGGCATTGAAGTGACAGGCAACTGGAAGCTCAGGATTTTTTTTGTGGACAGAATGTAGGAAATGGTCACCCAGTCTGCGCTTCATTTCCCCACTGTAGAGGAGACCACATTGTGAATACTTTATGATCACCATTATTTCAATGCTTGCCTCACACTGTTTAAAAAGAATAGGTTAATGCCAATATTAAAAATATTGCCAATCAGAAATTCTAGCATTTCATCTCCAGGTATCTTTGACATGCTTTTTCATGTTGATTTGGTATTTACAAATTGTACAGTTGGCACTAAATGGAGGAACTTTTTCATTGCCCAGTTTGAGCAGGTTGGATCTTTCTTACATGGAATTTCAGTGGAATATCAATTGGCCTCTGGCCATGTGGCCAACTTGGATACGAGCTGATTCCCAGTTCAAAGATACCAATACTGACTAGGACAAGTTTTCAGATGGAAGGTATAGTAAACAGTTGTGAAGTTCTGGCTGTTAGCCTACAAGCAGTTCTGTAAAGGCAATAAATTGAGCCTTTCTCACCTCTTTCACACCCAAGGCCCAGGCATTAACACTCAATTGCTGCAGCTACATTTTTGTCATATTCATTCATGGAATATGGGAATTGCTGGTTGGCCCAGCAGTTATTGTCCTTCCCTAATTGCTGCTTCTTGAATAGCTCCAGTCTTTGAAGGACGTCATGGAGCTGTTAGGAAGGAAGTTACTGGATTTTGACACAGTGACACTGTGATATGGTTCCATGAAAGGATATTGTGTGGTTTGGAAGGGAATTTGCAGGTGGGGGAGTTCTCATACATCAGTAGCCCTTGTCCTCTGGGGTGATAGAGGATGCGGATTGGTAGGCTGGCTTTTAGGAGACTTGGTGTGTTATTGTAGCACATCTTGTGAATGTGTGTCGGGTATGTAGGGCGTGAATTTAGAAAGTGGTGGATGGATACCAATCAAATGAGTTGCTGTATCCTGGGTGTCAAATTTATTGAATGTTGTTGGAGCTGCACTGATCCAGGGAAGTGGGAAGCTTTCCATCACAGTCCTGACTCGTGCCTTGTAGAAGGTGGGCAGACACTGGGGAGACAAGGAGGTGAGTTGCTCGCCGCAGAATTCTACCCTCTGTCCCACTCCTGTTGCCACTATGTGTAGAGCTAGTCCATTCAGTTTCTGGTCAGTGCTAATCTGCAGGATTTTGCTGGTTGGTGAGGGATGCGTGATGGCGGTGCCATTGAATTTCAAGGAAGGATTGGTTAGATTATCTTTTGATGAAGACAGTCATTGCCTGACACTTGTGAGGTATGAATGTTACTTGTCACTCATCTGTCCAAGCCTGGATGTTGTCAAGATCTTGCTGCATTAGCTACATTTTGCTTCAGTGCTGGAGGAGTTGCTAATAGAGCTGAACATTGTGCAGTCATCAGTGAACGTCCCACTTCTGACCTTATGATGGAGGATGGGTCATTGATGAAGCAGCTAAAGATGGTTAGGCCTAGAACACTACCCTGAGGAACTTCTGCAGAGATATTTTGGAGATGATTAACCACCAGCAACCAAAAGTTCATGGATTCTTGATCCGACCTCGAGATGATGTGTGACACAGATGTCAACCATTTTGCCTTTGGAAGGAGGAATAAAAGGGGAAAGCAAAAGTTGTCCCAATTAACTTCATGTACTCCGCTCACCCAAAGACCAGTGGTATGAGAAACATCTCCACATTGCTGGTTCAAAGAGAGATGCTGTGTAACTGCTGGGACAGGAAATCTTTCTTTTCTGCTCCTCGGCTTTGGTTTTTAGATCTTGCGAACAGTTGTGTTGGAGCATAATACTGTGCATTCAGCTACTATTATAATAATCTGTGCTGTGATGGCCTCCAATACAATGCATATAGCTTCATCTCTGAGAGAAGGTAGCGTTCATCAAGCTTTGATGGGTGATTCTCATCCTGCCGTTCCCACTTGCTTTTCCTGCAGGCAGCCTCCTAAGAGATCACCCTTTAAGGAGTGGGATCTGTGATACCACTTTAAGGGATGGGGCCTCCACACCTCAGTTGTGCACTGTCCCCTTAAATTTTAGACCAGTACTGCAAGGTTTTGAATTTCCTGCCTGAAGCTCATCAATACTGTGTCCTGTGAGTCAGTCTCCTGGTAGTTCAGAGCACTTCCATTCAGTCAATGTAGCCAAATACAAGACATCAACTTTTACTGGGCTGCGACAGACAGATAAAGCAGAGAGGCAAAGTAAACTGTGTTGAATTTTATTTAAATTATATGCAAATGAACAAGCAATCTTATAGAGGATAAAGCGGAGGGCAGCAGAAAGAGGGGATGACCTAGGCATAGTTGCTCAATGGACATCGCAACAGTTGCAGGCAAGTAACAATGGATATGTGAGGGTGGACCGACACAGTAGAAAGTATTGTATCCATGGGCAACAGATCTCCTGCAGGGCAGCTAAACATATAGGTTATGGATGAATTTTCCATTTTGTTTCCTTCCTGTGCAGAGTTAATCATTTGTAATTTTCCTGCCACTGGGAGTCTGATCCACAGATGCAAACCCAACTGGTTTGAAGCTATTTTTTTAAAGTGACCATATTTAGTGCCACTAGTTTCCTGGGCACTGTTGACTTAATCTTGAAGGTAGGACTTAACTCAATTTGAAAATGTTTTAAAATAATGAGTGTTCGTGAAATGTAGATAGATGTATTGAAAATAGGAACCCACCACTGGATGTTATGAGACCCAACCTGCTACTGCACCACCACTGACTTCATCTTTATATCTCAACCTACCGTCCAGGAACCTGAGATATCGACCTCTACCTAACTGAATCCTCCCACCTTCCATGTTCCCTTCTCTTACACACCTCAGTGGATTCTGCCCTATCTCTTTGAATTGGAAGATAGATAAAATAATAAGAAAATATGGATACAAGTGTTATATATTTGAAAAACCTTAAATTGGAATGTCACTCTAATTGTTGTAAAAACTCTTCAACTGTTGAATCCCAGTATCTTAAAACTGGGGCCTGGGTCCTGACTGATGGCCTTTTGATATTCCACTGAAGCCCTGTGGACAGGCTTTTTTCATCATTAAAAATACATCAGAAAGAAAATTACATTTGTGTTTCTGGCGCATGACTGCTTCTAAGGCAGAAAAAGATGATTTTGAGAAATGGCTAAATGTTGCATTCTAATGACCAGAAACCTGTTTTATAAGGAAAATGATTCTTCTTCTTTTGAAATTAACCATTTATTCAAATAACCTTGACATGTAGTAACCTGCAAGTTCCTATTGAAGATGGTTCGTTAAGCCTTCATAGTGCATTGCGCCAGAGATGGTGTCAATTGAAACCTGTATTTACTGACTTCTTGTCTTGTTCAGGTCTGATTCAGGCTCCAGAAAAAAGAGGAGGCATAGGTAAGCACAGGACACCGTCTGATGCAGTTGTAAAACGTCCATTCAGTGCTCATTGCTAATGCTCACCAACCATTCCATTCACAAGGATCATATTTTAAACTCCAGTGAAATATGAAAATCAAATTTTGATATTCCAAAAATTGCCACCTTTTCCTAAGTCCAAAACCATACTCTGGGCTGGCGAGATTGTGGATAATGTCCAAACTTTTCTTTGTTGCTGCAATTCATTGACTCCCAATAAGCAATGGCTCTATTTCAGGAGACAGAAAAATGAAGTGGTAAGGGAAAGGTGGGCAACATCTTCCAAACTCAACAGCTGGGGAAGTGCAATCAATAGCTAAATATCTGTTCAGTAACCAGAATGTTTGATGGTATCATCTTTGAAGATACAATAAAATTTGTATCCTGGAATTTGTTACATATCTGTTGCATGTGAATGATTCACTTCTGTCCTTAGACTGAAAGCAATTTGGGTGGACGGTACAAATTAATCTGATTGTATTTTCAATCTGAAAGAGCCAGAGAAACATGGGACTGTACTGCTTTTCGTCTGTGTCATTGCTTCCAGAATTGAGACTTAAGTCAGTTATAATTCTATTGACACATGTTCAACTGCGATGTTATAGCTACTGGAACATTCTCGGAATTTTAATATACCTTAAGTACTATAAAAAAAGTACAATTTTTATAATTGATCTAAAGGTTGCTTAAAGGTAGTGCTGAAAGCAACAACGCAGGACCCTATCAAATTTGGTTGAACCAAAACAATATTACTATACATCAAGAAGGTCTGGTTACATGATGCTATGCTTATATTTTAAAATTCTGTACCAATAACTTGCACTTACAGGGTGCCTTTAACATAGTGAGCATGCTAAGGTGCCTCACAAGAATACATTGAGACAGCAAATGACATGGTGCCATATAGGGGGTCTTAGGGAAAGAGATCTAAAACTCAGCTGACTGTAACCCTCGGTCCAGTCCCCACCATATCCCTCAACCTTTGTTGGCAGAACCATCAGCTACCTTGGTTTTAATCTTTGGAATGATCTCCCTAAACTTCCCTGAATACTTCTCAATTTCAGTCCACCTTCAATAAACATCTTCAAAACCTATTTCCCAATTCTAGTCTTCACCTAATTTAGTCTTTCCCTTCCTGGCCTGACACACAGTTTCATTTTGCCTACTCGTGCAAAACTTTTAGACATTACTTATACAGGTGGAATATCTCAAACACCAGAGTTTCAGAAAAGTTTTTACAATGTACAGCTTATCATTTTGAATTAAGTAAAATAAAAAATAACCTATCTGGATAATTCAGGTAGGCACTGCAGTGACATGATGCAGCTCAGGACTAGTTATCAGCTTTCTCGCTTGCTGGCTGGTTTATTCCTGCACTGTGTCCTTTGACCCCACTTGACCAAGCTTTCCCAAACAACCTAACCCAAAATCCAGTTAAAATGAATTAAGGCAAAATACTCCATTTTCCAAAGCTAGCATTCTCAACCATGATGAGCATAAAAATTAATCAAAAAAAAAATACTTTACCACAAGAAATTCACCTGCTGAAAAGTTTGTGGTCTGAAATCAGAGGCAGGTCTGTGGCCTGTGACATTCTGGAGAAATTCTATATTTTTCCCTAATTTGCATTCATTTGTCTGTAGGTCTACAACTCCTAAAAGCAAACGCAAAGACAGAAACAAACAAAGAAAGCGGTAGGTTGAAATATTTAATAATCAGCTTTGTTGTCTTTTGTTCTTTGTTTTTGTCATTACTGGAATTAATTTAAAACTGTCAGTCAATGTACGTTCATCCAAACACAAGAATCTCATCTGATGACGAATATAAATTGGTCAATTTGGAAACATCATATGACAATGCTTTAATGTGAGCAACAGGATTCAACACCAGTTAGATACAGGGACCAAATTCACCTTCAACCTTTTAGAATGCATACAATTACAATCATAATGCTGCCTAGAGAAGATTCTGTTCCTCCATTCACTTGTGTTCTCTGTCATAAATGTATTTTTATGCTCCTTTTTAACTTGAATTTTGAGTTCAGTTTGTATCAATAACTTTTTTTTATTTTACACAAATCTTTGAAGAGGTAGTTATACTTAATATCTGGAAGGTGGTGTGAGAGAAGCACAGTTCCATGAGAACATCCCACTTAGTACAGATCGGTACAGTACAGTTTTGCTCCTGATCTCCACTTGCATCTCTATCAGACCCAATGCTGTCAGCATACTGGTGTGCAACAAGCCGTACGAAGATGACTGTGCAAGTGAGAGAATCACAACAATATGAATTAATCTGTCTCACGGCAGAGACAGTATAGAAACATGGAACAATCCGCCTAGATCTTGTGAGGCTGTGTACGTCCCTATCTCTGAGTCAGAAGGTCTGGCTTCAAGTCCCATCTGCTCTGGAGATGTGCCATAGCATGTCCAAACAGATTGATTAAAAATACCGTTATAAATATAGACCAAACACAGTCACTTATAACCTTTTGAAAGGTGTTGACTATCAGTCAGCTGCTGTTTCATTTCACATGTCCACATTTACCAATTGCTATTGGGAGAAACTGACCTGAATCAGTCTGATACTCTGAGAAGTAGCACAAAGCATGTGTTTTAAACACAGGTGAGAAACTCCATCTCTAACCTCACTTAGATGCGCACATGTACCGACATCATATCATTAAGAAAAAGAATTGGCTATCTCGGCCCCCAGGGCCTGCTATATTGTTCAACCTGCTCACTGGCACTTCGGTGCCATTTTCCTTTCTTTGTCCCATAAACTTTGATACTCGTATATGTCAACTGTACTAACATCCACAGCCTGTTGGATGACACCCTTCCAAATTTCTGTTTTCCTTTCTGTAAATAAATAAATCTTGATATGAATTTCCTGGTAAGGCTCTCCATAGATATTTAAATCGAAGAGAGTTAATAAAGTGAGCTTTTATCCTATAAAGAGAGAGTCCATGGAAAATAAGGAGATAGCATTTGAATTGAATAGGGATTTTCTATTGGTCTTCACTTTGAAAAACAGAACAATCACAGACTTAACTATGCTGCATACGGAGGCCATTCGACATATTATGTCTGCATTGGCTGCCTGTGTAGTCTGACTTTCTGCTAATTTCTGCCTTTCCCCCATAGCCTTTATATTGTTTCTACTTAAACAACCATCCATTACTGGCTTGAATTCCTCAGTTGAACCTATCTCCACCACATTTGCAGGCAGCATATTCCATAACCTAACTACTCGGTGGGTGAAAAAGTTTTCTGTCTTCTCACATTTGCTTCTTTTGCAAAACACTTCAAAACCGTACTCTTGCGTTCCCGATCCTTTTATGAGTAGAAACAGCTTCTATCTATCTACCCTTTCCAGACTCCTCATGATTTTGAAAACTTCTATCAAGTCTTCCCTCAGCCTATTCCTCCCTAAAGAAAACAGTCCCAACCTCTCCAATCTTTCCTCATGACTGAAGTTTCTCATCCATGGAACCATTCTTGTTAACCCCTTCTGCACTGGGGTTGAGCCATTGTCCTATATGGGTTCATTATAACCTCCCTTCTCTTGAAACCCATGCCCCTGTTAATGAAGGCTAGAATACTGTATGCTTTTCTAACAGCTCTCTGCCTCTCTCATCACTTTAATAATTTACACAAATATATGCCCAGGACTTGCTGCTCCTGTACACCTTTACAGTAGTACCCTTTATTTTATACAGCATTCCCACATTTTTTGTATCAAAGTATATCACCTCACACTTGCTGCGTTGAACTTCATCTGCAACCTATCTGCACAGTCCACCAACTTGTTAATATCTTTTTGAAGTTCTACGCTATCCTCCTCCTAGTTTGGAGTTCTCCCAAGTTTTGTGTTATCTGAAATTATCCCCAACACATCAAGATCTAGATTATTTCTATATATTGGAAAAAGCAAGGGTCCCAAGACCAACCCTTGGGGAACTCTGCTACAAACCAGCCTCCACCATGAAAAATACTATTTCTCTCTGTTTTCTATCACTCAGCCAGTTTTGTATCCACATTGCTGTTGTCCCTTTTATTCCATGAACTATCACTTTCCTCACAAGTGGCACAGGATTGTGTGCATTTTGGAAGTCCATGTACACCCCATCAAGAATCATTCTCTCATCAAATCTTTCTCAAATCTTCCATCAAAAACCTCCACCAATTAGTTATAGACAATTTTTCCTTAATAAATCCATGCTGACTTCCAAATGAACCCACATTTTTTCCATGTGATTATTACTTCTATCCCAAATACTTGTTTTAGAAGTCTCCCCACCACTGAAGTTAAACTGACTGATCTGTAACTTTTGGACCCACCTTTTAGAACCTTTTTGAACAAGGTGTAATGTTTGCAATTTTCCAGTCATAGAGTCATACAGCACGGAAACAGACCCTTCAGTCCAGCCAGTCCATGCCAAATTTAATCCCAAACTAAACTAGTCCTACCTGCTTGTTCCTGGCCCATATCCCTCCAAACCTTCCCAATTCATGTATCTATCCAAATGTCTTTTGAATGTGTAATTGTACCCGCATTCACCACTTTATCAGGAAGTTCATTCCATCACCCTCTGTGTAAAAATTTGCTTCTCCTGTCTCTTTTAAATCTGTCACCACTCGCCTTAAAAATGTGCCCCAGTCTTGAAATTCCCTATCCTAGGGAAAAGACAACTACTATTAACTCTATATACACCCCTCATTCTTCTTTAAACTTCTTTCAGGTCGTTCCTCAACCTCCTACGCTCCAGTGAAAGAAGTCACAGCCTATCCAGCCTTTCTTTATAACTCAAACCTTCCATACCCGGCAACATCCTGGTAAATGTCTTCTGAATCCTCTCCAGTTTGATAATATCCTTCCTATAACTGGGTGACCAGAAATGGACACAGAGGTCTCACCATGTCCTGTACAACCTCAACATAACTTTCCAACTCCTATACTCAAAGGACTGAGCAATGAAGGCAAGCATGCCAAATGCCTTTTTATTCATCCTGTCTATATGTGACGCAAACTTCAAAGAAATATGTACCTGCACCCCTAGGTCACTTTGTCCTACAACACTACCCAAGACTCTATCATTAATAGTATAAGCCTTGTCCGTGTTTCTTGTACCAAAATGCAATATCTCGCATTTATCCAGATTGAGTTCCATCTACCACTTTTCAGCCCATAGCCCATTTGATCAAGATTCCTTTGTAATCTTAGGAAGGTTTCTTCACTGTCTACAATGCTACCAATTTTGGGGGTGTTGACCTCCAGCACAACCGTTGAATCCAAGCAAGATTGAAAGATGATTGTCAGTGCCTGTGCAATTTCCACACTCACTTCTGTCAGTATCCTTGAATGTATCTCAACCAGCCCTGGTGCCTGATCAAGTACTATTTGCTTGTCTAAAATTTCCTCCTTCTCAATCTTAAACTGTTCTATTGACTGTGTTTTCTTCTCTAACACTTTGGCCTAGGCAACATCTGCTTCATGGGTAAAGACAGATGCAAAGTATTCAGTTTTTTTAAAAAATTAACTGTAACTCTGGAAATGAGAGGGATGGATGAACTGAAGAAAACTGCAATCACCAAGTAATGACCAAATTGTTGAAGCTGTGGGCTGACAAATCCTAAGGGACTTCATCTTTGGGCTAGTGAAATAGTCAATGTGATAGTCAATTTAATTTTCCAAAACTCCTGAGATTCGAGGAAGGTTCCGTTATATTGAAAAATAGGAAATATATCTCCATTATTTAAAAAGGGAGGATGATAGAAAGCAGGAAACACCAGTCTAGTTAACTTAACGTTTGTCATCGCAAAGATGTTAAAGGTTGTTAGCAGAGTACTTAGAAATGTTCAAGGTAGTCAGGCAAAGTCAACTTAGTTTTGTGCAAAGTAAATCATGTTTAACAAATTTATTAGAATTCTTGGAAGAGGTAACATGTGCTTTAGAAAAAGAGGTACCAGTAGATATACTGCACTTGGATTTCAGCTGAACGGTAGGAGACATAGGGCAATGGTAGAGGGTTGTTTTTTTGAACTGGAGGCCTGTAACCAGCAGTGTTCTGCAGTCATCCGTGCTGGGTCCAGTGTTGTTTCTCATTTTTATGTAAATGATTTGAATGAAAATATAGGAAGCATGGTTAGAAAGTTTGTGGATGACACCAAAAGTGGTGATATAGTGGACAGTGAAGGTAACTGAAGTGTACAACAGGATCTCGAACAGTTGAGCCAATGGGCCAAAGACTGTCAGATGAAGTTAAATTCAGCTAAATATGAGGTGTTGCATTTTGGTAAGTCAAACCAGGGCATGACTTGCACAGTTAATGTTTGGGCCCTGGATAATGTTGCTGAACAGAGAGACCTAGAGGTGCAAGTATGTAGTTCCTTGAAAGTGGCCTCACAGGTAGACAGGGAAGTGAAGAAGACATTGGCATGCTTGCCTTCATTGGTCAGAGCATTGAGTATAAAAGTTGGGACATCATGTTGTGGCTGTACAGGATATTGATGAGGCCACTTTTGGAGTATTGCACACAGTTCTGGTCATCCTGCTATAGGAAGAATATTATTAAATTGGAAAGAGTGCAGAAAAGATTTACAAGGATGTCACTGAGACTGGAGGGTTTGAGTTAAAGGGAGAACAGCACGATGGCTCAGTGGGTAGCACTGTTGCCTCACAGTGCCAGTGACTCGGTCTTGATTCTACCCTCAGGCAACAACTCCTGTGTGGAGTTTGCACATTTTCCCTGTGTCTGCATGGGTTTCCTCCAGGTGCTCTGGTATCCTCCCACAGTCCAAGGATGTGTAGGTTAGGTGGATTGGCCATGCTGAATTACCCATAGTGTCCAGTGATTTGTAAGTTTAGGTGGGTTAGCCATGGTAAATGCAGGGATAGAGTAGGAGGGTGGGTTCGGGTTGGATGTTCTTTTGAGGACCGGTGTGGACTCTGGGCCGAATGGCCTGCTTCCACACTTTTTAGGGGTTCTGTGAGAGGCTGGATAGGTTTTGATTTTTTTCACTGGAGTGTAGGAGGTTGAGGGATGAACTTGAGGGTTTATAAAATCATGAGGGGCATAGATATGGTAAATAGCAAAGATCTTTTCCCTAGGGTTTGGGAATTCAAAACTAGAGGACATAGGTTTAAGGTGAAAGAGGAAAGATTTAAAAGGGACCTGAGGGGCAACTTTCCCACAGATAGTGTTGCGTTTCTGGAATGAACTGCCAGAGGAGGTGGGTACAGTCATAATATTTAAAAGACATCTGGACAGGTAAATGAACAGGAAAGGTTTAGAAGGATATGGGCCGACTGCAGGCAAATGGGACTAGTTTAGTTTGGAAAACCAGGTTGACGTGGATGAGTTGGACGGAAGGGCCTGTTTCTGTGCGGTGTGACTCTGTGACTCTATGATAAGGTGCCACATCAAAGATTATTGTTGAAAATAGAAGCTCTTGGTGTAGGGAGGCACCATATTAGCATAGATTGAAGATTAGCTGGCTAACAGGAAACAGAACCGTCCTAAATGGGTCAATATTCTGTTTGGCCAGGTGTCTAACTTTTTTGTTTGATAGTCCAGCAATCTGTTCAATCTGTGTGTCACAGAGATCAATGTTGGGGCATCAATGTTTTA
Source organism: Rhincodon typus (assembly GCF_021869965.1). NCBI lineage: Eukaryota > Metazoa > Chordata > Chondrichthyes > Orectolobiformes > Rhincodontidae > Rhincodon > Rhincodon typus. The sequence continues at coordinate 39,470,910 of NC_063357.1, read as the reverse complement.
CAGCTTATATAAATGGTGTGGATGAACAGATCAGAGGTATGATTGGTAAATTTGCTGATGACACAAAGATAGGTAGGAAATTAAGTTGGGAAGATGACCTAAGCTGGCTACAAAGGGATAAAGATGTTTAAGTAAATGAGCGAAAAGCTATAAAATAGGAAAATATGAAATTGCCCATTTTGGCAGGAAGAATATAGAAGATTCATATGGACTTAGCAAACATGGCAACCAATTTACACAACAATTTTTGATAGTGTTTCTGGTGATCTTTATTAACGGTGATTCACATTTTGACATTAAGAATAAGAATTGTGCCACACAATCAAATAATAGAAATGGCTTAAGTGGCTGAAAAACCTATTCCTGTTACTATATCCCTAACAATCTTTTCTTATCCCGAAATCCCCTCTGTCGATTCCACTCTCATGGAGGAATTTTGTTTCGCGATGGCCGATATCTCATACATTGTTCCTTTCCTAAATAGATCACCCAGTGAATCACCACCACGGAAGTCACATAAAGGACGGAGTTGCTGCAGCTCTCGTAGCATCTCTGCATCTTCAGTGCACAGTTCCTCCAAATCTCTGAGCAGGTTAGTGTGTTCCGTACTGCTGCAGTACTCCATTATTCAGGTGCAGTCTGTTTCCACATTTTTCCACAATACCCATTTCTTACTTGAGCATGGATATAACAACCCATTGTAAACAAATTCTTAAAACCAACAATCTGTCGAGAAAATATTGAAAACAATCCTTACTCTGGCCATAGCCTCCTATAAAACCTAGCTTCCTGATGTTTTTGCTTGCTCATGGGAATTCACTGTCCAGTCTATTATTTGTTCCCTAACACCAATTGGTCTGAAGAAGGAAGTGGTAAGCTACCTTCTTGAATTGCTACCTTTTATTAGGTTGTAGGGACTCCCACAATACTGTTAGAAAGGAAGTTCCATGACTTTAACATTTGCCAAGACTATTTCATTATAAAGTCCTGTGTCTGTACTTAAAATACAAATTTCTCCCTTTTTGTGTGGGATTTACATTCTATTACTGTTGCTGTGCAGTACTTCCTCCTTTGCATCTCCCATCTTCTAAACCTTTATTAACAAATAGGTGCAGTGCTAATGTTCTACCCCCTGAGCCAGGAGGTCTGGGTTCAAGTCCCACTTGCTTCAGAGGTGTATAATAATGTCACTGAACAGTCTGACGAGAAAGTATTAGCCAATTTTCTTCCCATCCCTACCTCCAAAATTGCTGCAATTTTTGTTATTTATAATATGATATCTTGGTATTATTTAAAATTACTTTAAAACAGAAGTTATACTGTGCCAACATGCACTGGTCCAAGTTTATCTATTGCATTGAATAATTATATTGTAATATTGAAGTATTTTATAAAAATGACAATAAAAAGTATAGATTTCAAAATCGGACTGCATTCTGAGAATTCAAATGTAGATGTGCATCTTGGTTCAATTATTACCCGCTGTCTAACCTTGCTTCATCCGAAGCCCTCAGTTGGAATTGAACTATGTGTGCAATACTGTGGGGAATTAACTAGCTGTATTAAACTGTCTTGCTTATGTCATTCACCTCCTGTAAATGTCATGCTTTCTTCAATTCCTCTATCAGATTTTGTTGTTAATGCAAGTGTTCATACCATAGGGGATATCCTCCTTGTATTGTGTGCAATACCATGGAAGCTGTGTTCACTTTTAATTAACAAAAAGTTTGTTGGGACAACATACAGTGAGCTCAATTTCATCAAGCAAAGGAAAAAAGATATTAAAGAAAACTGAAAGGCAGCAAGTACCAGGGGACCCAAGTTCAGAATCTTAAAATTAGAAGCAAATTGTGGTTGGTGTCTTGAGGCTGAAGTTGTATTTTTTTTTGTTTAGGCTGCACCTTCTCTTGCCACAATTCGAGTGAATGGAGTAAAGGGATTAGTAAGGTGATCAAGGGTTATGGGGAGAAAGCGGGAGAATGGGGTTGAGAAACATTTCAGTCATGATTGAATGGCAGAGCAGACTCAGTGGGCTGAATGGCCTAATTCTGCTCCTGTATCTTATGGTCTGTTGGGATGGGGTGGACTTAAAATATCAACTTAAAAAATAGAAGATTAAAAGCAAAATAATGCAAATATACTCAAATTATATTGGTCTGGACTTGGAGAATTTGAGACAGCAAACTGTTAGCATTTCCCATCATTACCTCTCTGAATCTGATCTCAATTTCATGATTTAAGCAAATGAAGATTAATATGGATATCCTGAAGTTTCACGCTGTCCTTCAATGTTCTGCCTCAGGCTGCATCATGTACTCCTCACTGCCCAACCCCTCAGCACCATCACCAGGAGCTGGCAATGTGAAATCAGTTGATTTGGTGAGAATTTCTTCTTTTCCACTCTCATTTTACCACTAGAAACCCATAAAGCTGTAAGCCTTGTTTCCTAAGGTGTAATTGGATGCTTCATGACAAAGTGATGCCACAAAAATGGGGAAGCCTAGTGGTTTTATCCAGAAACTCAGCTAATGTTCTGGAAACCTGTGTTCGAATGCTGCCACAGCAGATGATAGAATTTGAATTCAATTTTAAAAATTCTGGATTTAAGAATCCACTCAAAGAATCTACATGAAATTGTTGGAACAACACAACTGGCTCACTAATATACTTCAAGGAAGGAAATCTCTCCTCGTTACCTACATGTGACTCCAGACCCTCAGCAGTGACTCTCAGCTGCCCGCTGAAATGACTTAGCAAGCCACTCTGTTGTATCACTTGCTATGAATTGTCAACAAAGAAATGAAACCTGACGGACCACCAGACATCAAGCTAGGCACCGGAACAGACCTGTTGACCCTGCAAGGTCCTCCTTCGTAACATCTGGAGCCAGTGTTAACATTGGAAAAGTTGTCTCACACACTAGTCTGGAAAATTGCCCAAGTTTGTCTTGTACACAAATCCAACCTGGCCAATTACTGCCCATCTGTCTACATTTGATCATCAGTAAAGTGACGGAAGGAGTCATCAACAGCGCTATCAAGCAGCACCTGCTCAGCAGTAACCTGCTCAGTGACGCCCAGTTTGGGTTCCAGCAGGGTCACTTAACTCCTGACCTCATTACAGCCTTGGTTCAAACATAAACAAAAGAGCTGAATTCCAGAGGTGAGATGAGAGTGATAGCCCTTGACATCAAGGCTGCATTTGACCGAGAGTGCTATTAAGGAGCTCTAGCAATACTGGAGTCGGTGGGATTTGGGGGCAAACTCTCCACTGTTTGGAGTTATACCTGGCACATAGGAAGATAGTTGTGGTTGTTGAAGATCAGTCATCTCAGCTGCAGGGTATGTCTGCAGGAGTTCCTCAGAGTAGTGTCCTAGGCCCAACCATCTTCAGCTGCTTCATGAATGACTTTCCTCCATCATAAGGTCCAAAGTGGGGATGTTCGCTGATGATTGCACAATGTTCAGCACCATTCACAACTTCTCAGATATTGAAGCAGTTCATGTCCAAATGCAACAAGATCTGGAGAATATCCGGGCTTGATCTGACAAGTGATAAGTAAGGGTCACACCACACAAATGCCAGGCCATGACCATCTCCAATAACACACAATCTAACCACCTCCCCTTAACATTCAGTCCTGTTCCCATCACTGAATGCCCCACTGTCACCATCGTGGGGGTTACCGTTGACCAGAAATTTAACAGACTCACCACATAAACACAGTTGCTACACAATCGGGTCAGAGGCTAGGAATACTGCGGCGAGTAACTCACCTCCTGATCCCCCAAGGCCTGTCCATCATCTACAAGGCACAAGTCAGGAGTGTGATGGAATACTCCCCACATGCTTGGGCGGATACAGCTCTAACAACACTCAAGAAGCTTGACACCATCCAGGATAAAGCAGTCCACAAATATCCACTCCCTCCACCACCAGTTAGTAATAGCAGCGTGTGCCATCTATAAGATACACTGCAGAAATTCACTAAAGATCCTCAGACAGCACCTTCCAAACACAGGATCACTTCCATCTAGAAGGACATGGACAGCACAGGTTCCTCTCTAAGCATTCAGAATGTTGACTCGTAAATATATCTCTGTTCCTTCAGCTTCTCTGGGTCAAAATCCTGGCATTGCAGGTCAGCCTTCAGTACACGGACTGCAGCGTTTCAAGAAGGTAGCTCACCACCACCTTCTCCATGGCACCTAGGGATGGGCAAAAAATACTGGCCCAGCTAGTGACTCCCATGAGCCACAAGAGAATAAAAAAAAACAATTGAACTAGCCCTGAGAAGTAGAATGTTGTTAAATTTCTTCATTATGATTAATTGCTACAATTTGTAAGCATAATTTTTTATAAGTTTTAACATTTGTTCAATCTCTAATTAACTGGCAGAATCGTATTGGGGCTTCATGAATGAATAAAAAAAGTTCCCATCTTCTGCCTAACAGCAAAATAGTGTTATGTTAGGATGGACTGTGTAACTTTCAGGTGGTGGATCTATTAGGTGTTCCTAATAATGTGCTGCCTATTTTCTTTTATGTGGTAGAGTGTAGGAGTTTGGAAGATATTGTTGAGGAGCCTTGGTCAGTTGCTGCAGTGCATCTTGTAAATGATACACACTGCAGTCACTGTGAGTCAGTGGTGAAGGAAGTTAAGCATTCAAGAAGGTGAACGGAACATTGATCAAGCAGTGCTTTGTTATTATTAAGCGCCTCGAATGTTGCTTGGAGCTGTGCTCCTCCTGGCAGTTGGAGAGTATTCTATCATGTTCTTGATTTGAATCTTGTAGATGGTGGACAGGCTTTAAGGAGTCAGGAGGTGAGCTCATTGCTGCAGAATTCTTGGTGTCTGACCTGTTGCTGTAGTCACTCTCGCTAAGTCAAGTAGACCTTATTTGTGTGGGGTTGTGGGGTAAGAATTTTTAACCCAACCCCCTTGTTGAATTTGGATTGGCTCCTATCCAATACCCGATCTTACTTCTGTTGGAGACTAAGGCAAGAAGACTTGAAATGTCACCTTCTTTCCAAGGGGTTCAGGTTCAAATAACACCCAGAAGTAAACTAATCGTCCGAAATAATGATCATGGTTTCTTCAGTTCGGCTGTCTATGGCTTGAATGGTCTCACACACAGTAAGTAATTGGTGTCATTTTGAAACTGCAGTAGTATGACAACTTAAACTGTTTAAGTGGGGAGACACTGCAGAATATATCACTGAAAATTGGAAGTCAATTTGAACTGTATTCTCTGACTAAAAGGTGGTCAGGGTTGATTTACTGGAATTCAGTGGATCCATCTAATCAGCCACTGATTTGTATTTTTGATTCCCGGTCTTCCAGCTGCCACAGCCGGTCGTCTGAGCGCAGAACATCACACAGCAAGAACAAGCAGAGTGCTATGCCCAGGCAGAGCCCCAGGAATGATACTAATGGACGGAAACCATGTTGTGCTCGATCCAGTCCCAATCAATCCCCACTGCGAGCTCGGCACAGCAGATCAGTGACTCCCAGGCAGAATGGGCACAAGGGAGCTTCGTGGAATGGCAGGCATAGTCCAAGGCACAGGCATCGTCCAGACAGATCACAGGATGTACGTAATCTTTTCCTTCTCTTCTCTGCTTTATCTCTCCCTCTTTCTCTTGCTTTCTCTTTCTTGGTCTCTCTGGGAGCTGTGAAGTCAGTTTCTGCTCAGAATCTTGTATGTGCTCTCCATTGTCCACCATTGTTTTCGATTTCTCATTTCCATCTGAGCCGCATTGTGCAGTCATTAAATACCAAGAATTACTTGTAGCAGTAAAACACTTGAGAAGAGAACCCAAATTTCTACAGCTGTAATTTAGCAGAGAATGTGTAGAGTTCCCTTCTCTCCCTACAAATAACATTCACTACTCTGGAAAATGTAGACCGAGCTGGAGATGAATTCAACTGAATATAATTCAAAGGGTTTGATAGAGTTAAAGTGAATTCTAAAGTAGACTTAGTCAGAGAAATCTGACCTTTTGCTAAAACATGAGAGGAAACATTTTGCATCATTTGGCATTTGTGAAATAAATAAACTGGGATTATTCTTAGAGAGGGAAGTTTAAGGGGAAAATCAATAGAGATCTTCAAAACTCTGAAGGCTTTTGATAGGATAAATGAGGAAGGATTCTTTCCACTGACAGATCCAAAGGACACAGATCTAAGATCATTAGCACAAATGCCAGAGGCGAGACGAGGATAAAAAAAATCCACAGCGGGAATTGTTATGTTCTGGAGTACGTGCTCAAAAGGGTTTTGGAAGCAGCTTCAAAAGAAACATGCAAAACAATAATTCGATCAAGGCTCTTGTGGTCTTGAAAATGAAAAAAGGAATTTTGTAGGCTGAGGGTAAAGCATAACAGCAGTGGAACGTATTAGGCAGATCTTCCAAAAAGACAACATGGGCAACATGATGGTCTAAATGGCCTCCTTCTGTCATTCTATGGAACAGACTTTTTTTGTCATGAGCTGCCAACTGGTTTTGCAACAGCGACTCAGCAATAATGAGTGCACTCTGTCCTTGCACCCTATTAAACCACAGGTTCAAGTCCTCTGCAGGGAACTGCAGAAGTCTGGCTTGACAGCCTTCCCCAAAAACATGACATCCTACACCAATGCATTAAGCAACACCTATTTGTCTCATTTCAGTGCAAGGGTGGCAGGGGTTACATGGTCTAGTGCTTCATGTAATCCATTATTCATCTCTGTGAAACAAAATACAAGAGAAACCATCTGAAGGCACATGATAGTGAATGAAGGAGGTCTCCAGGGGCTACAGCTAGTCAAACAGACATCACTATTTTTATTGGTAATTCCTCATCTGCCACCATTTTCAATGTACTGATATATGCCTATTGGAAAATTATGAGATGGTATTCTGTACCAAATGTATTTCAATAACTGGAATGGCAGACAGATGTACTACCTCCCTGGGTACATGACAGATTATACTTTATTTGATGGAACATGAGATGGTATCTAGAGTGCTCATGGCATAAGACATGGGTCATTCTCCTGATGCTGGTGTTTGTGACTTTTACAGGCCTTACCAGAACGGTTTACTAACAAGGTCTGTTCAATTTGTTGTTTATTGCATGAGGGTGATCATTTTGCAGCCCAGTAATTTGGTTATTAACTGAGATGTTAGGATCTAGAGGTGCTGCTACTCTATTGCAATTTGTCAGTACGCCAACATGCCTGTGTTTTGTATTCCAACGCACCAGTGTACCAACATGCCGGTATTCCAGTGAGCTGTGCAACATAGTGTTGGAGTCTTCAGTTTGCAGTTTTTCCCGTTCTGTTTTGAAGGGAATCTCATTCAGTCAATTTCTGCAAGCACTTAGTAAGAGCATCAGACAAATCTTGCCCCCAGAAGTGACATTGACCGAGGATTGGGAGTAAGGCCAGTAAGGAATTCACTCCCAACCAGGAGTATTTCAATATATAGGTGTACAAAGCCCTTTTTATATCTTTTCATCAGTACCATAAAAGTCAGCTGTGCAAATTTTTGTAGATGATCATTGATTGAAACAATTAGAACACATGTTACGTAACCACAGACGCTGGTAGATAGGAACATAGAAACTGCAAAGATCATGTAGTGGTAAAAATCAGTAATGCCCTAGTTGGTCTGTTGGTTCCTCAACAAGTTGGAAAGGTACTTGTAGAAAATAAATCTCAATTCCATTTCTTGTTCACTTTTTTAAAAATTTTGTTAAAGTACCAGTACCAGTTGATATATCTAACCAATCCCCAGTGCAGTAGCCGAGAAGTGAAACAAACAGCAGTTCTGGCTCACTCTCTCAGTACAGGCTATGCTAAGGAGTTCCCAGAACAGATGTAATTACTGGTACCACTCACAAGACATTTGTCACTCAAGTGCAGGTCAAAGGCTGACAATCCTGCAGCAAGTAACTCACCACCTCACTGTCCAAAACCTGCTCACCATCTATAGGATGCCAAGCCTTGGCATCATCCAGGTAAAACAGCTCACTTTAATCAGAACTCATCCACTGCTTCAAATGTCCAAACCCTTCACAGTCGAGATTTAGTGACAGCAGTGTACACCATGTACAAGAACCACTGCACTAAGTCACCAGGCCTTCTTCAATGACATCTTCCAGATCTGTGACCTCTCTTACCCAGCTAGAAAAGTGCAGCAGACACCTGGAAATACCACTGCCTGCAAGTTTTCCTCCAAGCCACACCATCTTGACTTGGAAATATATCACCATTCTTTCACTGTTTCTGGATTTAAATTCTGGACCGTAAGAAATAGCAGCAAGAATAGGCCATTTAGCCCCCTGTTTCCTGTGCTATCTCCATATCTCTTGATGCATTAATCCCCATCTTGAACGTACGTAAATACTGAGGTCTCGTGGTTATCTGGGGTAGAGAATTCCATAGGTTCACCACTCTCTGAATAAAATAGTCCCTCCTCATCTCAGCCCTGAATAGCTTTCCCCTTATGTTGCAACTGTGTTCCTTGGTTCTAGGTCACCCCTTCTACCCAGCCAGGGGAAATGTCTTTTCTACATCTAACCTCTCCAGCTCCTTAAGAATTGAGCAAATGTTTCAATGAGATCACCTGCCATTCTTCTGAATTCCAGGCTCAGTCGTCTCAATTTCCCCTAATAGGACAATCCCACCATCCCAGTCTGGTAAATCTTTACTGCATTCCTTCTCTGACAAGTGTATCCTTCCTTAGGTAAGAAGATTAAAACTGAATAACTACCCCAGGTGCTGCCTCAACAAGGTTCTATATGTTTTTTAAAGTTCATTCATGGGATGTGGGCATCACAGGCTGGGCCAGCATGTATTGCTTATCCTTAATTGCACCTTGAATTGAGTGGTTGGGGCCACTTCAAAGGCATTTCAGAGTCTAACATATGCTGTGGCTCTGGAGTTATTTGTAGGCCATACCAGGTAAGGATGGCAAGTTCCCATCCTGAAAGGACATTAGTGAACCATTAGTTTTTACAATAATCAAGGGTGGTTATACGGTCACCATGTAGCTAATGATTTTTTTCCCCCGTTTTTTTGAATTGAATTTACATTAGCCTAGTTCCCTACTTTTAAACCACGGAGCAGAAATGAAGTGAGCCATCTTTATCCCTGTAATTAAATCTTCTTGTGATAAAGACCAGCATATCAGTTACCTTCCAAATTGCTGCACCTAGATGTTACCTTTCAATGACTTGTGAACAAGGTCACCCAGATCTCTTTGGAAATCAACACTTCCCAATCTCTAATTATTTAAGAGATACTTTGCCACCCCCCTTCCTCCCACCAAAGTGTGTAGCCTCATAATTTTCCATATTATGTCCATCTGCATATTCTAACCCACTCACTCAGCCTGTCCAAATGCCATTGAAGCCTTTTAGTATCCTGCGCACATCACACATTCCCACCTAGATATATGTCATCTGCAAACTTTGAAATATTACTTTTAATCCCCACATCCAAATTATTGATGTAGATTGTGACTAGCTGGGGGCAACTGATCCTTATGTACCCCACTAATCACAGCCTGCCAACAGTAGAATGACCCAGTTATTCCTAGTCTGTCTTCTTTCTGTTAACCAGTCCTCAGTCTATGCCAGTACACTACCCACAACCCTATAGTAACCTATATGGAATCTTATCAAGTATCCTGAAAATCAAAATACACCATATCTACTGGCTCCTCCTTATCTATTCTGTTAATAACATCCTCAAAAATCTCCAACATGAAAACATAATTGCATAATACTGCTCTGACAGCAGTAACAAAATGCCATTGAGGCTTGAGACTTGCACAAAGAAACCGATCAGACACAAGAAATCGAAGAGCTGCTTCAGTTCAAATCTTGTCAGAAGCTAATTTCAGTTGTTGTCCCTTAGGAGAGTGGTAAACCTGACCTGAAACTCCTCATTCCAGGTTTGCCACTTTCAGTCAGGGTGCAGAACTTGGCAAGCATGCTCTGGGTATGGAATTAGGGCTCAAGTCTGAACTTTATTCAACTGATGCTTACAAAATTACTGTTCACTATATCCACATCCTGAATGGGAAATCCAAGCCCAATTACAAGAATTCCCATCTCCAGGGTTCTCCTCTTGGATTTTTTTCAGATATCCCATTCAAAAACTGTCTGATTCAAAGGGTGCCTCATCAGTCATAGCTGAGGGGGCTGAAGTGATGGAGACAAATCCACTTCAAATGCCCAACTGATGGGAGTGGTGGCAGGTAAAACATTACCAGAGGATTTTTGTGGGATATGATTTGAAATCCACATGGGATTAAAATGAAATATAAAAGAGATTTGCTCGCTTTCTTTTTCCATCAAGTAGGGTGCTAACAAATGTATCTATTTATGTTATTCCACGACGCCTTGCAGGTAAGGCAATGGTTATTGATTGTTGTGGGTGATGTGCTTTGAATCAATGTGGCTCAGCTCATTGTGGTCTGATGCCTTTTGCTGAAACGCAACAGTTTCCATCTTTACCCTGCATGGTGCAGGAAAAGTATTCAGTGGGTGTTCAAGGTTTTATAGATTTTACAAAACACGAAATATAAGTATTCATTGTAGCTGCTGGTGGCCAGCAGGAAGATCTGCGTTGCATGTCAATGTGGTGCATGCAGCGAGTGTCCGCTGGTATGCCACAAAACTTTAACACTGTCCTGTTGGTCTAGTTTTCTAGGCAATACTGGGCACTGCTGTGAAAAATTAGGGCATGTGACAATTTGACAATGTGTGTTCCTTCTCAGCATACCTAACCGATGTTTAAAACCTACTGGTGAATGTGAAATTGAAAGTAGCTGTTCCTATTTATCTATTACATCAAGTCAGTTCCTTCATGTGGCAAGCTGAACATAGCCCAGTCCTTCACTCTGCATGGCACAGGACTTGCATGCATTACTGTGGGGTCAGTACAGTTTTAGTTTCTTTTACCCAGTCATTATTATCACAATGTTATTAACCCAAAACCAGAACTGATACAAACAAATTGCTAAATACCTGTGCAATTACAAGGCAACATAAAACAGCAACTGTGGGGAAACCATTTACAAATTAACATGCATTAACAAGCTAATTTACTGCATGGAGCTTAGGCAGAAAAGACTGGCTTTGTTCAGGTGCATGTGAAAATTATTCTTTTTACTAAAGGTCATCCTCCGTACTGGTCAACACAAATGGATTACTGTTTCAAACCATTTGGTTTCAAAATAAATCAAGTCGAATTTCTTTACAATTGTTTTTAATTCTTAACACATTTACTAATTGAAAAATTGCATCAAGATAAGCAGGCTAATGATAGCCATTAACCTAATGTTGACCAGTTTAATCTCTGAACCCCAGAAGCAACTTTCTAAAATGTTAGCACAGTGACCCAAATGGGAATTAATTTTGGAAAAAAGTTCCAATTATAGTATTTATAAAAAAAATACATTAAGGTCTTAAATGTAGTTATTTTTAAAGTTTGCTAACAGTAATTTTAGCTTTACAAATCCACACCATGGAAATAACAAGCACGATAACAGTGTCCATGATCCCCAACTCATTTCTAAGTTGGTGATGTGAGTTAATGGGCCACCCGCTCTTGCTTGCAGACAAAGAGCATGGCTGCTAAAAAAAAACCATCATCCATCAAAATTCTCCAGTAATTTACTTCACATGGTACTAGCAACATCAAAGCCATTCCTGACGTTGTTCATGACAAATAAAGATATAGTTGCCATAGTCCCAGCAGACCATAGCACTGCTTTCTCATTAGAAAGAAGCGACTGGTGGTAGCTTAACTGAGGGCAGTGGTGAGGAAGAGAAGATGCATGGTAACTTCATCTGGTACAGGAATTGAACCCACACCCTTGGCATCACACTGCATCACAAACTGACCGTCCAGCCAACTGAGCTAAACCGCCCCCATTACAAGTAAGTGTGTATGGAATAGATGGATATAACTGATAACTAAAACCTTTATTAAAGAAGAGGAGGACCATTAACGCTAAATTTAGAAGATGAACGTGCGCGAAAATAGAAGTAGCTTTAAAAAACCTTGTCAATTTCCAATTTAAATAGAATCACTGTCCTTAGTCCATTGCACAAGTTTAAAATGGTAATATCACAATACACATAATCAGCAAGCAATGAAACATTGAGGAACCTCCATCATGGGTGATAACAACTATGGCCCAAAAATGACTAGTGTAGTCATATAAGCGACCATGAGGTAGTTGGATTGCTGCAAAAAAGAAACCAACCGGTTCAGTCACATTCTTCAAAGGAAGGAAACCTACCACCCTTATCAGATCAGTTCTAAATCTGATATTAGACCCACACATAACCTCATTTATTCTTAACTACCCTGAAGAGGCCTAGCAAGCCGTTGCTTGTATTAAGCCACTGTAAAGAGTGCACTGCAACACCTCAACAGGAAAGTCCACCATCACCACCTTACACAAACTAAGGATGAGCTATAAATGACAACTTTGGCCGTGGCACCTACATCCCAGGAATATTTTTTGAACTAACCTGACCGTGCCAGTCCCTTCCCAATTTTTCACAAGGTGAGGATTGATAATAATTCTGAACCACTAGTCTGTTTTCCTTTGACATTGTATATTTATCTAAACCCCTTTATTTAATAGCCTCCCCAGAGTTTTTGTTTTCAATTTCAGCAGGTATGACGGCTATTAACCCTTTGAGTACTGCATATTTTGTTATGGAAAGCCAAAACAGATTCAACTTGGCAAGTGATCCACTATTTAAAGAATGTGTTTTACTACTTGCAACATTTTGATGTTAGCAGGCAGTATTTATAATTCAAAAGAGAGGAATTCCACTAATACAGGTTTCACTGTTTTGTATTTTCACAATATTAAGCACAGATTTTGCTTCATTTACATTTGATCAGTATAATTTAGGAAGGAAAACTTCATGTAGGAAGAACAGAAGAAATTTTGACCATCACTGCCTGGGAAAGCCTATGCCAGCACAAACCACCGACTGTTTACAGATCCTGTCTGATTTTCAGTCTGTTGATTTTAACAGAATAAGCTACAGGCAGTTTCTGTAATGAGCAGACACCATGCTGTCACATTACCACCCAGGTGATGGAAAAGAAAATCCATTTAGGATTTGCTCCTTTACAGAACAGTCTTCCCCCTCCTTGTCTATTGCAAACTTTGTATAATTGGACTCAGCAGAATAAGTTTTGATTCCAAACACCAAAGAGCCTTACCCCGAATTGGCATCGGGTGAAGTTCCATACATCTGAGGATGTGTTTAGGAAATTGGATGGACTTACATCTTTATTGGCTACAGATTGGAGAATGATAAGTGTTAACAAGAAAATGTTCAAACCGTCCTCCAAGGGTTAATAAGCCTGAAGACAGATTATCTACAGGGTGTTCTGGTTGCCACCCATTCCTTCCATTGATAGCTTCCCTACCTGCTCTGTGTGTGCTTTTGCCTCTCTGTAAGCTTTCCCTCGTGTCTCTAATCCAATGTGCACTTTCTGTTTTCCTTAGTCAGTTGTCATGTAAAGTTACTGCACTGCACGTGATTGGATTTTTATGTTTAATGAGATTCTTTTGTTTCTGAACCTTTTGCGTATGAAACATCATGGCTGCAATGTTTGAGCATAAAGAACAATAGAGGAAAAAATAGCACTTAGCATCAAGTCAATGGCACATTACTAAAGAGTCACTGTCTCTTTCCCATATTGCACTCCAATGTGGAGATATTGTTTTCTTTTGTTATTGCACTCCTATCTGTGGTTGGAAGGTAGGTATTTGTTTGCCTTGGCACGCAACACATCTGCAGATGAGTCTGTTAAAGCACCCTGGCTTGAAGTTAAATCTTATTTGATTTCCCTTTTCTGGGTTTTTTGTTGCTTTTTATTTAAAAAGAAACTCCTTTGGTTGTCTGTTTTATTATAAAATCTCCCAGTTAGCCCCTGCTCTGGATTCATTTTCTTTTCTGACCTTCATGTTCTGTAGAGTTGTTAAGATGCATATCTGTGTTGTTTGTAGCATTGATCCATGAATGATGCCTTTTTAAGTCATTTTCTTTTGCTCTGTTTTTATTTTTTCAGTAGCTGTACTAACATATATGGTGTCCCTGAATATAGTGGCTGTTTGTTCCTGTCTAGCTATAGAAAGCAAAAGGGGGGAAAAAAAATCAAAGAAGACAAAGGCCATACTTATATATAAGATGTATGGGTGTTTTGTCAGTTCTTCAGCAGAATCATTGCTGTCATAGTCCCTTCAGTTCCCTGTTTGGGGCATCTCTGCATGGTCATTTCCTTTAAACAAACTTAATTTAAAAAGAAAAAGCGGTGGGTGAGATATGACTATAATGAGCATCCCTCATAACCTTTGACCTTTAGCCTCCATTTACTGCAGTCTTTTTGGAAAACGAACCACATTAGGTCTGTTTAGAAATGAACTCCAGTTGGGCTCTCCTTATACTGTTCCCATCACTGCTTAGAAAATGTAACATCCAGGTTGGAAAAAAGGGTAGTTAAGGGAATACATTTTTCCTCAGCAACTTTGATACTAGCCCTCTTTGAACATTTAGGGGAAACTCAAAGATAATTGACGGCAGTGTTGTGTAAATGCGAGGCCAGTCGTCTGACATGATACTTATTGTATGATAATCGTTTTTTGAGTTCACAATGTCAGGATCCATAAGGGTTCTGTGAACAACTGGGCTGAAATCAAATCATAAGACTGATGGAATTTGTAAACTCATTCACGAAACTCATTGACTGTGTGAAGGAAGATTATAGAATTATAAAATTAAAGTTGAGCGTTAGAGACACTGCCTAAATGGGAAATTGAAGCTCGAGTGGGCAAAATGTTGAAATAGTCACCTTCTAATACATGTCCTCACATGGTGGAATTGACTTTCTCGCTTATGTTCCCAACCGTAGAATAGATTTGGCCCTAGTGATGGAGAAGAAGGACAAAACCAGAAGAGAAAATGCTCACTGTAACAGGATCATGGCACTTCTTGGGAGCATAGTTAAGAACAGCAGAGGCTTCTGGTCCATACTATCTGATAGGTTACAACTAAACACTAACCCGTGAGGGGAACAGAAGCACAATCTCCTCACCATGTCAGGCCCGTTTTATCCTTTTAAGCCAGTGCTATTTTCCCTGTTAACATTCACTTTTCAAAAATAAATTGGGTTCTTTTCATCTCTTTCTTTTATACTGACAATCAATGACTTTAAGAATTTGTGACTCAAGGGAGCTCTCTTTTTGGGATTATTACTTCTAATGAGAAGCTTGGGTTTGCTCAATTGTGCAATCCACTTACAATGTCGGAAGATAACTTTCCTGATTCCAAATAGTTCTGTATTCATGCAAATTTGAAAATCTCGTAAGCAATGAGTGAATGAGGATGAATTTTTAAACTGCCTGTTTTTAAAGAAAAAGGCTTAGTATACAATAACAAAGTCTTAAAGTGACTATGCTACAGTATATTAATGACCTAAGTGCCAACATTTGCCTACCAATCCTCATGTTGATATCACCTATGCTGAGGAGTTAAAGAGGGAGACGCAAAGCAGAGATGGATTACCCGGGGTTGCTCACATGATCTCTCCCATTCCTCCACTCCCACAGTGGCTAGGTGAAGTATGCATTTGATGACGTACAGAACCTGCACGTAATCTAGCATCTACTTTTAAGTTGTTCTAAAAGATGGGAGGGGTTTAGAAGTTAATGTAAAATAAATTTTAAAATTATTCCTATAATTAGTTTGGAATGTAAAATCTATTCAAAGGTTATCACGTATTACCTAATTTTTAATACAGTTTTATTTAGAAGTCAGTGGTAAAATGTTTTTTAACTAAGTATTTACATTTGAAACATGCACACTCTAACATGTTACTTGCAATACCAGGTTATTTGTGCTCAGAAGTCAACATTGTAAAATGCTTAAGCCAAATAGTGGTCATTTTTATGATAAAATGGATCTGTTAAACCTCAAGTAAATGCTAGGACAAGTGAGGAATATGTTTTATGGCTGTCACAACATCCTTAGTGTGACGATGTGATTTCAGGTCACTTACAATGGACCACAAAGTGAATATTGGCATAAGAGAACATTTTAGGAAACCAGCAATTAACAATCACACAGTGAGGGTGGCCAAAGCTCAGCTGGGTTCAGTTCAGTGTGGTCAGTTCTCAGCCATATTGTTTTCCTCTGTGTGGCACCTTGGAGTTTTTTTTTAATTTGTTTTTTTTTGCAACAAAGATGTTTTTTTTAAATGGACACTGTGATTAATGGCAGTGGAAAATAATATGCTATTGTCTTATTGCAAAGAGATTTAAAACCTGTGCAATCTAGTATCCACCATAAGGGTATTGGCAGCTACTGAGCAGCTACAAAAAGGCTCAAATTAGACCGGAAAACAAAAGAGGCTGTGGTTTAGTTTAAACCAATGCAACTTCTGGCGAGAAAATAGGGATGCCTTTCCAACAATATCTATTCCAGATTTAAGGCAAATGTGTCAAAATCAAAATAATGTGAACAGTTCCAATCCACTTGCATCCCCCCACCCCAACTCCCTCTCACCAAAGTACAAAACGTTTGAGGCTGATTGACATTTCAGAACTGAAAATCGAAGAAGGCAGATTGGACATGCTAGTTCTTAACATTGGTTCAAAACCTTGTCTTCTGCCCTTCACTGTGCAATCCTGAAGAATGCTAAAGGTCACAGAGACTGGGAGAGGCTCATTCTCTGCACTTAAGGAATGCCAGACATTCTGCATTTCACTTTGTCTCCTATAACCTCTTGTCCAAAACTTTACAGGTAAAATCTGACATTCCACGGGTATATATTTATATATGAATGACCCTTTTGTGGAGTGGTAGCCCAGAAACCCCGGATTGGCCTTATTTTAGTGCATCAGTACTTAGGCTTTAAAGCAGTTGCATTATTGTAGTATTAATAAATTCCTTTGCACATTCTTAATTTCATACATTGTTCATATTTCACTACTTGGAAAGGGCTTTTTTGTGTCTTTTTTTCTCTTGCATTTTGTGACTCTAATGATGCACTTATGTTGCCCCGCTTTTCCCTTTTTCCTCACACCTTACCTACTAATGGAGGAAATGCTACCTGATTGGTAAGTGTATGTTAACCAAACGGGGGTACAAAAAAATACATTAATAATCTGGGTCGCTGATGACAGATGAGCAGTTCTCTGCAGGAAAAGCACAAAAAGAAAACAGAGTATTATTCAGAGGGTTTTGTTTGAGTGATAATTAATACATTTGTGGATTTTTGTTCCAATTTTTGCCTTCCATTTCTGTGCTGTTCAGTCAAGTTGTCTATCTTCACCTTGTTTTATTTTAAAATCAGGAATTGTAAAAAAACTTTGTCCTTTCCTCAAAAATACAGCGATCTATTGAGCTCACTCTTTAATTTATTTATTATTCCATTCTGTTCCTTCTTAACCTTTGGTTGACTGGTTAATTTTTTTTTCCCATTCCAGGTTTGTTATTTTGAATTAATTTTTGGTTTGCATGCAAAATCTTGCATGAGCTGCACTGTAGAGGACTGTGTTAGATAAACTATTGACGTAGGCTGTGTCTTAGGGATGTGGCAAGAATTAAAAGATCATTGCTGTTGTGTCGGAGTGTCTTTAAGTTCAGTCTTTCTCTCCTGCTACAGAGCACGGACTCCAGGTCATTGTCACCAGGAGCAGAACCCAGATCTGCGTCGACATCTCCCAAGGCCAAGGACACCAAGCAATCGAAGCATGGGTCCAGGAGTTTCAGGTCCAGGTCCCCAGGCCACAGCAGGAGATCTTCCACTGAGGGCAGGCATGCAAAGCACAGATCAAGGTCAGCATCCACACATAGGGGCTCAAGCCGACGGAAGCCGACCCTACCAGCTCACAAAGGGTCTCCACGCTCTCCAAGCCAATCAGACTTCAGCAGTGACTCTGCAGAATCTGTCGGCAGTCGCTCACGACCGCACAACGTGTCAGGGTGGAGTAAAAGCACGCGAGCAAAGAAGTTAGTCTGGTGTTATATTTTTCCAATCTTCAAAAAAGGCTAGTTGTACTGTTTTCCAGCAGTTCCCAACCCCAACCTGTCCTCCACTGCTTAAGATATTCCCCTCCAAAGACCTTGCACTCCAGGTCAGGAACACATTGCCAACCTCTCCCTAGCTACATACATCACTGTACTAGTGACTGAAAGAAAGTGTATTGTGCCCATGACTTCTTCAGTTTCTCCCGTGCTCACCTTTCACCTCATACCCTCCACCCCAGCCCTGAAATGGAACCTTTCAGTCCTGATGGAATATGCAGCAGATTTATGTGCGTGTAACTGACAAATTTGGATTCAGACCTTCATTCAGTCCTGTTTTCTCACAGACTTGCAAATGATTTGAGTTCAGTCCAGGTTCTGATGTTCACTCTGGACAAGCAAAGCAGCAGAAAATCAAGTTAATTAGGTTTTCCTGCCACACAGTTATCCACCAAAGCATGAGACAAAATGTTTAAGCAGGTACAGAGTTCCCCTGTTCTCCAGCATTGGCCAAGGGAGGTGCTGCTCAAGACTCTGTCCAGGTGAGGAGTTAATATACTTTGCTGGGCATACAGTTCTGACAGCGTTCAGTGCAAATAACAATCAAACTGTAAAAGGACCCTTCCTTTATTCCACTCATTTCTTCATTTTGTGCAATTTATTCCTGAATTGCTGATAGCCATGTTAGTTTTGGCTCATCTGTGTCAGGTTAGCAATGAGTAAGAAACTTCTGAGAAGTTTGAAACTCAATCAACCCTTTGCATAATGTCATATGCAGTAAATGTTAAAGTGCATTTTTTTTAGACACCACTTTGTGATACACAGTTTTTCTCATTGAATGTTTGGCACTGATGCAAGAAATCTTTGCCTTGTTGCACAGGGTAATTATAGCCCTTGGAATTGATAGGTCAGTGCATTTTAATTTGAGGCCTGTGGTTATTGAATTCAGAGAAGAGTTAACCTTAAGCCTAACAAAAGAAAGTAGAACTAGGAAGTCCCAGAAGGCAAGGGTTTTTGTATCTTCTTGAACTTGCCACAGTTAAAGGATTCAACTGGTGCCTTTCTTCCAAAGAAAGTGGTCAATTCATTGCCTTTAGTAGATAAAATCTCTGTCCTTTCTTTAAATGTATCTGTGGCCAGTTTTCACATCCATTGATTAAGTCAATCCTGTGGTATAGTTCTCTCTGATGCCAAGTGATGGCATATTGTGAAGTATGAAGGTATCAGCAGTTGGTTTTCCTCTGACAGATGAAGGAAGGATCTTCTGGGCTAGTAGTCAGCAGCCTCAGAGTAAAGATGTTTGAGGTTCAGTTACTCCTGCTCCAGAATGTCAGCTGTTCTGCAACCAAATACGCAAATGCCACTGGAACTGTCAAAGCAATTCCTATCCTGCCTTCTTTGACTGCTGCCAGGAAAATGGTTCTCAGAAAGACGGTAACAATTTTGCAAATGACCAGGCAGTAATACTGAAAGAAAGTCACTTTCTCAATAAAACATTCAAAAGTCACCATGAAATATCCTCCGTATTTCTATCAAGAGACATTTGTAATTACAGATGTAATGTACACATAAGAGCAATTTAGGTTTGTTATGCATATAGCTGCATTTCTGTGGTTAAGTCTTTAAAGAAAATTGTAAAGAACTCCACTTGTATATTTTAATATCCCAATTTCCGTGGCCTGATTACAGCAGTGCCTGCAAGGTTAACTTTTCATTGTTGGTGATGATCTTTTCAGTCATACTTGGGAAGTCTGCACAATGGACAAGATGTAACGGTTGTGTGAGACAAGTCGGATTGGCGAGATGGCCTTTTCCTTTACTTCTGTTTGTATGGTGATAAAACAGCCAAAACTGTTTATCATCCTAGGTTAAGGCAGATGCCACACCGCCACCATCGAAGCCATTTCACAAGCAGGAACAAGAGTCGCACTCGGTCACCAGGGAAACGTGAACAGCCTAGCAGCCACAACTCGGATAAGAAGAAAAGTTCTTCCTACAGCCCTCGCCGCAGGAGCAGCTCCAGGAGCTCTAGCAGGTCTCTGTCATGCTCCTGCTCCCGATCCCATGACAAGAGAGATGGGTGCAGCAAGTCACGGTCGTCACCTCACAAGGAGCAGTCCAGGTTGGTGCCATTCTGTAAAAACAATGAATAGGAACATTGTTTTCACCAAAATGTGATTTACCCACTATGTGAGGTGGCTGATGTAAGGTAGAGCTCTAACATTACAACTGTTTCTTACTTAAGAACGCAA
Source organism: Rhincodon typus (assembly GCF_021869965.1). Lineage (NCBI taxonomy): Eukaryota > Metazoa > Chordata > Chondrichthyes > Orectolobiformes > Rhincodontidae > Rhincodon > Rhincodon typus. The sequence continues at coordinate 39,450,602 of NC_063357.1, read as the reverse complement.
TTGCATTCCTGAAAAGTGCAATTTTAAATGAAGAACTTAATTCAAATGAGATTTTCTCATTGCAGCCATTATAAAAATTACAGTTAGGTTCTGTAGGAAATTTCCCATCAGAAAAACGCATTAAAATATTAAACAATAAAACAAAGAATTGCAGATGCTGGAAATCAGAAACAGATTCAGAAATTACTGGAAAAACTCAGCAGGTCTGGCAGTGTCTACGGAGAGAAAGCAGAGTTACAACATTGTACTCTGTAAGTTGAAATACTTTTTACATTGGTAATTTCCTATATTATAAACTTATCTTATTTTTAAAAGCCATTTTATTCACCAATTGTAGAAGAATCTTGCTAACTTTCTACTTCCCTCCTGCTTGCTACGTCTCCTGCTGGCCTTCATTCCTGCTCACCGACCCTCTGACTTGCGACCTTTCCCCTGTCTGACCCTCTCACTTCCTAACCCTTCAGCCCACTATGAGTGAGAGACCTGGAGATGAATGGCAAGAGACAAGAAGAGTAATTTTGACTTACAGGAGATAAGCCGTGAGCCCTAGACAGGTGATAAGAGGGAGGGTAGACAGTGAGAGTGAGGTTTGGTGACAGGGAGAATCAGCAGCAAGTGAGAGGGAAGGGTCAAAACACGGAGAGATGACTCTAAAATGGCGCTGATCAGGTCACACGACCCAATATGACGCCCAAAATGAGAAGACTTGAAATGAAACTTCGAGCACGAAAATGTGAAACAGTCCCCATATACTGACTTGCTTCAATAGGGAGCGGTTTAAAATATAGCAACTTGAAACAAACTTTCTATTCTTCCTTTCAATCTAAGTTCCTTATTTCTTCTTGTTAATTGGAGCAGTCAAGACTTTTAACTTCTTTGCTGTATATTCGGGTGGCACAGTGGCTCAGTGGTTAGCACTGCTGCCTCGAAGCACCAGGGACCTGTGTTTGATTCCACCCTTGGACAACTATCTGTGTGGAGTTTGCACATTCTCTCCTTGTCTGTGTGGGTTTCCTCCCACAGTCCACAGATCTTCAGGTTAAGTGGATTGCCCATGGTGTCTAGGGATGTGCAGGTCAGTTGGATTAACCATGGGAAATGCAGGGTTACAGGGATGATGGGGGGTGGGGGGGGAGATGTTTTTCGGAGGGTTCGTGTGGACTTGATGGGTCAATTGGCCTGTTTCACACTGTAGAGATTCTGTGATTGTATCTTTTCCTGAAATTGTTTGGCCTAGATTTGAATTTATCTATTTTTTTTTCCTTGAAACTAGAATTTACATCAGGTTTGAGGAGCTGTCTATTCTATCCAATTTGATTGTTGGAAGTTAAATGAAAGCAAGATAGTAGTAAGAAATATGATAATAAGTTTGCAAATGATTGGAACTGTGCAGCACTGAAAATATACATCCCAATAAAAACACAGTAAGAGTCTCTTGAATCTGCTCAATACAAGTTGACATGGCTTAGTTTATGCGTGTATATGCCACCAGATCTTTAAATCACCTTCAGTAAAAGGTCTTTAATCTTCTGTATGTAAGGAAATGGAAGACAAAATGTACAATTAATAATCCCTGTTTATGCAAGGTACAACTAGTCCATTCAAAGATTCAGTGCAATCAGAAAAAAATGACTTCCTCAGCAAAATGTCAAAAGGTTGATACTTGCCCTGTGTCCTGGACCTTGCTGTCACTTTGCTTTCAGTTGTTTCAGCGGCGGGAGTCCAGGAGAAAGCGCGAGGGCAGCCTGGGAAGGTAAGCTTCCACCTAATAAATTTGGGAGTTAACTAATACCCGAGACACTACACGTGTAGTGTCTCCCACCCTTCCATCTCCTCTAACCTAATAATAACGACCAAGTGTGGTGAGCAGGTAAGCTATTTGCATTTTTTTTCCCTCATCTCTGTTATCTTTCGGGGTGGTCACCCAGACGCCAAATCCTCTGGGAACGGGTCGGAAGGCAAAGCCGGAGTCTGTTTGAGTATATAACGGAGTAAACTTACTGGTGCAGAAAACACTGCAAAACTTAAAAAAAAACTAATTAATTTTAAATAATTAACTAAGTAGAGATGGCAGGCCAGGTGATGTGTTGTAGCTGTATGATGTGGGAGCTAGCCGATCCCATTGAGAATGGCAGTGACCACATCTGCAGCAAGTGCTGGCTGCTTGAGGAGCTCCGGCTCAAAATTGATGAGCTGGAATCTGAACTCCAAACACTGCGGCACATCCGGGAGGGGGAGAAATACCTGGATGCAGTGTTCCAGGAGGCAGTCACACCTGGTAGATTAACTAATGTTAATTTGATCGGCGGGCAGGGACAGCAGTGTGCGACTGCAAGTGAGGCAGGTAGAGGGACCCTGCAGACAGGAACACAGGAGCCGCAGTCCTTGACATTGTCCCACAGGTATGAGGCACTTGCTCCCTCCGTGGACGAGGAACAGGGCTGCAGGAAGGATGAGTCAACTGACCATGGCAACGTGGTCCAGGAGGCCATTCAAGAGGGGGGGTGCAAAAAGACAGGCTGTAGTTGTAGGGGATTCCATCATCAGGGGGATAGACAGTATCCTTTGCGAGCAGGATAGAGAATCCTGCATGGTGTGTTGCCTGCCTGGTGCCAGGGTGCGAGACATCTCTGACCGGCTTGAGAGGATACCAGAGAGGGAGGGGGAGGATCCAGTTGTTGTGGTCCACGTAGGTACCAACAACATAGGCAGGACTAGGAAAAAAGACTTGTTTCAGGATTATGAAAAGCTAGGAACAAAATTAAAAAACAGGTCTTCAAGGGTCATAATCTCTGGATTGCTGCCTGAGCCACGTGCAAATTGGCATAGGGAGGCGAGGATCAGGGAAATAAACATGTGGCTAAAAGAGTGGTGTGGGAAAGAGGTTTTCCTTTTCATGGGGCACTGGCATCAGTTCCGGGACAGGAGGGATCTATACCGCTGGGATGAACTCCACCTGAACAGGGCCGGGTCCAGTGTTCTGGCGAAAAGGGTAAATAGGGTGGTTAATAGGACTTTAAACTAGTAAGTAGGGGGTAGGGAGAAGTGAGCGTAGAGGGAGAATAACAATTAATGTAAGGCAAAGCAGCAGATTAGCAGGTGATGAGGAAGCTTCAACTCCATTGAAAATTAGGAAAAAAGTTAAAGGGAAGGAGAACTCAAGAGCTGTTAGTAATGGAGGTAATAGGACCCAAAAAGAAGGTGCAAAAACTGGCATAAGGGCACTTTATCTGAATGCTCAGAGCATTCGAAACAAGTTGGATGAGTTGACGGCGCAAATCATGGCAAATGGGTATGATTTAGTGGCCTTTGCAGATACATGGTTACAGGATGGTCATGACTGGGAGTTAAATATCCAGAGGTATCAAACTGTTCGGAAGGACAGACAGGAAGGCAAGGGAGGTGGTGTTGCTCTGATTTTTAAGGATGATATCAGGGCAGTAGTGAGAGATGATATAGGTTCTACTGAACAAAACATTGAATCCATTTGGGTGGAAATTAGGAATAGCAGGGAGAAGAAGTCACTGATAGGTGTGGTCTCTAGGCCACCAAATAATGACATCGTGGTGGGGCAGGCAATAAACATAGAAATAGCTAATGCATGTAAAAATGGTACAGCAATTATCATGGGGGATTTTAATCTACATATCGATTGGTCAAACCAGGTCGGTCATGGCAGCCTTGAGGTGGGGTTCGTAGAATGCATCCGCGATAATTTCCTTGAACAATATGTAATGGAACCTATGAGGGAGCAAGCTATCCTAGACCTAGTCCTGTGTAATGAGACAGGAATAATGAATGATCTCACAGTTAGGGATCCTCTCGGAAGGAGCGATCACAGTATGATCGAATTTAAAATACAGATGGAGCGTGAGAAGATTAAATCCAGTACCTATGTCCTGTGCTTAAACAAAGGAGACTATGAAGGAATGAGGGAGGAGTTAGCTAAGGTAGAATGGGAGCAAAAACTTTATGGTGGGTCAATTGAGGAACAGTGGAGGACTTTCAAAACGATTTTTCACAGTGCTGAGCAGAAGTATATTCCAGTGATAAGGAAGAACTGTAGGAAAGGAGAGAGCCAGCCATGGATGTCTAAGGAAATAAAGGAAAGTATCAGATTGAAAAAAAAAACACATACTAAAAAGCAAAGAGTAGTGGGAAACAAGTAGACTGGGAAATCTTTAAAGGCCAACAGAAAGCCACAAAAAAAAGTTATAAAGAAAAGTAAGATAGATTATGAGAGTAAACTACTCAGAATATAAAAACAGGCAGCAAAAGTTTCTATAAATATGTAAATCGTAAAAGAGTGGTGAAGGTAAAAATTGGTCCTTTAGAGGATGAGAAGGCCAATTTAATAACTGGGAATGAGGAAATAGCCGAGACATTAAACAGTTATTTCGTGTCGGTCTTCACAGTGGAAGACACAAATAACGTGCCGAGAACATGGCAAGAAGGTTATAGCAGGCGAGGACCTAGAAACTATCATCATCACTAAGGAGGCAGTGCTGGGCAAGCTAATGGGGCGAAAGGTAGACAAGTCTCCTGGCCCTGATGAAATGCATTCCAGGGTACGAAAAGAGATGATGGGGGAAATAGCAAATGCACTAGTAATTATTTACCAAAATTCACTGGACTCTGGGGTGGTTCCCGCAGATTGGAAAACGGCCAATGTGACGCCACTGTTTAAAAAAGGAAGTAGACAAAAAGCAGGTAACTATAGGCCAGTTAGCTTAACTTCGGTAGTGGGGAAAATGCTTGAATCTATCATTAAGGAAGAAATAGCAAGACATCTGGATATAAATTGTCCCATTGGAAACACCCAGCATGGGTTCATGAAGGGTAGGTCATGTTTAACTAATTTGGTGGAATTCTTTGAGGACATTACTTGCATGCTGGACAGTGGGGAACCTGTGGATGTGGTGTATCTGGATTTCCAGAAGGCATTTGACAAGGTGCCACACCAAAGGCTGCTACATAAGATAAAGTTGCACGGTATTACAGGTAATGTATTGGCATGGATAGAGGATTGGTTGACCAGTAGAAAGCAAAGAGCAGGGGTAAATGGGTGTTTTTCTGGTTGGCGGTCAGTGGCTAGTGGTGTGCCTCAGGGATCAGTGTTGGGACCGCAATTGTTTACAATTTACATAGATGATTTGGAGTTGGGGACTAAGTGTGGTGTGTCAAAATTTGCAGATGACACGAAGATGAGTGGTAGAGCAAAGTGTGCAGAAGACACTGAAAGTCTGCAGAGGGATATAGATAGTCTAAGTGAGTGGACAAAGGTCTGGCAGATGGAGTACAATGTTGATAAGTGTGAGGTCATCCATTTTGGTAGGAATAACAGGAAAATGGACTATGTTTTAAATGGTAAAAAATTGCAGCACGCTGCTGTGCAGAGGGACTTGGGTGTCCTTGTGCATGAATCGCTAAAAGTAGGATTGCAGGTGCAGCAGGTAATTAAAAAGGCAAATGGAATTTTGTCTGCCAATGCTAGAGGGATGGAGTTTAAAAACAGGGAGGCTATGCTGCAGCTGTATAGGGTCCTGGTGAGGCCACACCTGGAGTACTGTGTGCAGTTTTGGTCTCCTTACTTGAGAAGAGATAGAACATAGAACATTACAGCGCAGTACAGGCCCTTCGGCCCTCGATGTTGCGCCGACCTGTGAAACCAATCTGAAGCCCATCTAACCTAAACTATTCCATTATCATCCATATGTTTATCCAATAACCATTTAAATGCCCTTAAAGTTGGCGAATCTACTACTTTTGCAGGCAGGGCATTCCATGCCCTTTCTACTCTGAGTAAAGAACCTACCTCTGACATCTGTCCTATATCTATCACCCCTCAATTTAAAGCTATGTCCCCTCGTGCTAGCCACCACCATCCGAGGAAAAAGGCTCCCACTGTCCACCCTATCTAATCCTCTGATCATCGTGTATGTCTCTATTAAGTCACCTCTTAACCTTCTTCTTTCTAACGAAAACAGCCTCAAGTTCCTCAGCCTTTCCTCATAAGACCTTCCCTCCATACATCCTGGTAAATCTCCTCTGCACCCTTTCCAATGCTTCCACATCCTTCCTATAATGCGGTGACCAGAACTGTACGCAATACTCCAAGTGCGGCCGCACCAGAGTTTTGTACAGCTGCAACATGACCTCATGGCTCCGAAACTCAATCCCTCTACCAATAAAACCTAACACATCGTATGCCTTCTTAACAACCCTATCAACCTGGGTGGCAACTTTTAGGGATCTATGCACATGGACACCGAGATCTCTCTGCTCATCCACACTACCAAGAATCTTACCATTAGCCCAGTACTCTGTATTCCTGTTACTCCTTCCAAAGTGAATCACCTCACACTTTTCCTCATTCAACTCCATTTGCCACCTCTCAGCCCAGCTCTGCAGCTTATCTATGTCCCTCTGTAACCTGCAACATCCTTCCACACTATCCACAACTCCACCGACTTTGGTGTCATCCGCAAATTTACTAACTCATCCTTCTACGCCCTCATCCACGTCATTTATAATAATGACGAACAGCAGTGGCCCCAAAACAGATCCTTGAGGTACACCACTAGTAACTGAACTCCAGGATAAACATTTCCCATCAACCACCACCCTCTGTCTTCTTACAGTTATCCAATTTCTGATCCAAACCGCTAAATCACCCTCAATCCCATGCCTCCGTATTTTCTGCAATAGCCTACCATGGGGAACCTTATCAAACGCTTTACTGAAATCCATATACACCACATCAACCGCTTTACCCTCACCCACCTGTTTGGTCACCTTCTCAAAGAACTCAATAAGGTTTGTGAGGCACGACCTACCCTTCACAAAACTATGTTGACTATCCCTAATCAAATTATTCCTTTCTAGATGATTATAAATCCTATCTCTTATAATCCTTTCCAACACTTTACCCACAACCGAAGTAAGGCTCACTGGTCTATAATTACCAGGGTTGTCTCTACTCCCTTTCTTGAACAAGGAGACAACATTTGCTAATCTCCAGACTTCTGGCACTATTCCTGTAGACAATGACGACATAAAGATCAAAGCCAAAGGCTCTGCAATCTCCTCTCGAGCTTCCCAGAGAATCCTAGGATAAACCCCATCCGGCCCAGGGGACTTATCTATTTTCACACCTTCCAGAATTGCTAACACCTCCTCCTTATGAACCTTAATCCCGTCTAGTCTAATAGACTGTATCTCAGTATTCTCCTCGACTACATTGTCTTTTTCCTGTGTGAATACTGACGAAAAATATGCATTTAGCACTTCTCCTATCTCTTCAGACTCCACGCACAACTTCCCACTACTGTCCTTGACTGGCCCTAATCTTACTCTCGTCCTTCTTTTATTCCTGACATACCTGTAGAAAGCTTGAGGGTTTTCCTTGATCCTACCTGCTGAAGACTTCTCCTGGCTCTTCTTAGCTGTCTCTTTAGGTCCTTCGTGGCTAACTTGTAACTCTCATGCGCCCTAACGGAGCCTTCATGACTCATCTCTACATAAGCCTCCTTCTTCCTCTTGACAAGAGATTCAACTTCTTTAGTAAACCACGGTTCCCTCGCTCGACCACTTCCTCCCTGCCTGACAGGTACATACTTCTCAAGGACATGCAGTAGCTGTTCCTTGAACAAGCTCCACGTTTCAATTGTGCCCAGCCCCTGCAGTTTCCTTCTCCATCCTATGCATCCTAAATCTTGCCTCATCGCCTCATAATTGCCTTTCCCCCAGCTATAACTCTTGCCCTGCAGTATATACCTATCCCTTTCCATCGCTAAAGTAAACGTAACCGAATTGTGGTCACTATCACCAAAGTGCTCACCTACCTCCAAATCTAACACCTGGCCTGGTTCATTACCCAGTACCAAATCCAATGTGGCCTCGCCTCTTGTTGGCCTATTTACATACTATGTCAGGAAACCCTCCTGCACACATTGGACAAAAACTGACCCATCTAAAGTACTCGAACTATAGCGTTTCCAGTCAATATTTGGAAAGTTAAAGCCCCCCATAACAACTACCCTGTTACTTTCGCTCCTATCCAGAATCATCTTTGCAATCATTTCCTCTACATCTCTGGAACTTTTCGGAGGCCTGTAGAAAACTCCCAACAGGGTGACCTCTCCTTTCCTGTTTCTAACCTCAGCCCATACTACCTCAGTTGACGAGTCCTCATCAAACGTCCTTTCTGCCACCATAATACTGTCCTTGACTAACAATGCCACACCTCCCCCCTCTTTTACCACCTTCCCTGGTCTTACTGAAACATCTAAACCCCGGAACCTGCAACAACCATTCCTGTCCCTGCTCTATCCATGTCTCCGAAATGGCCACAACATCGAAGTCCCAGGTACCAACCCATGCTGCAAGTTCACCCACCTTATTCCGGATGCTCCTGGCATTGAAGTAGACACGCTTCAAACCACCTTCCTGCCTGCCGGTACACTCCTGCGACCTTGAAACTTTATTCATGACCTCACTACTTTCAACCTCCTGTACACTGGAGCTACAATTCAGGTTCCCATCCCCCTGCTGAATTAGTTTAAACCCTCCTGAAGAGCATTAGCAAATTTCACCTCCAGGATATTGGTACCTCTCTGGTTCAGGTGTAGACCGTCCCGTTTGTAGAGGTCCCACCTACCCCAGAAAGAGCCCCGATTATCCAGGTATCTGAATCCCTCCCTCCTGCACCATCCCTGTAGCCACGTGTTCAACTGCTCTCTCTCCCAATTTCTCGCCTCGCTAGCACGTGGCACGGTTAACAAACCAGAGATAACAACTTTGTTTGTTCTAGCTCTAAGCTTCCACCCTATCTCCTTGAATTTCTGCCTTACATCCCCATCCCTTTTCCTACCTATGTCGTTGGTGCCTATGTGGACCACGACTTGGGGCTGCTCCCCCTCCCCCTTAAGGATCCTGAAAACACGATCCGAGACATCACGGACCCCGGCACCTGGGAGGCAACACACCAACCGCGAGTCTCTCTCGTTCCCACAGAACCTCCTATCTGTCCCCCTAACTATGGAGTCCCCAATGACTAATGCTCTCCTCCTCTCCCCCCTTCCCTTCTGAGCAACAGGGACAGACTCTGTGCCAGAGACCTGTACCCCATGGCGTACCCCTGGTAAGTCATCCCCCCCTACTGTATCCAAAACAGTATACTTGTTTTTGAGGGGAATGGCCACAGGGGATCCCTGCAGTGTCTGCCTGTTCCCTTTCCGTCCCCTGACTGTAACCCATCTACTTTTTTCCTGTACCTGAGGTGTGACTACCTCGCTGTAACTCCTCTCAATTACCCCCTCAGCCCGAATGATCCGAAGTTCATCCAGCTCCAGCTCCAGCTCCAGTTCCCTAACGCGGTTTCCGAGGAGCTGGAGTTGGGTGCACTTCCCACAGATGAAGTCAGTGGGGACACTAGTGGTGACCCTTACCTCCCACGTTCTACAGGAGGAGCATGCAACTGCCCTAACATCCATTCCCACTGTTCTGAATTCCCAAACAGACTATTTTAAAAAAAAAACTAGTAGCACTGGAGGGGGTGCAGAGGAGATTCACTTGGTTGATTCCAGAGTTGAGAGGGTTGGATTATGAGGAGAGACTGAGTAGACTGGGATTATACTCATTGGAATTCAGAAGAATGAGGGGAGATCTTATAGAAACATATAAGATTATGAAGGGAATAGATAAGGTGGAGGCAGGGAGGTTGTTTCCGCTAGCAGGTGAAACTAGGACTAGAGGGCATCGCCTCAAAATAAAGGGAAGCAGATGTAGGACTGAGGTCAGGAGGAACTTCTTCACCCAAAGGTTGTGAATCTGTGGAATTCCCTGCCTAGTGAAGCGGTTGAAGCTACCTCGCTGAATTTAAGGCAAGGCTAGATAAATTTTTGAACAGTAAAGGAATTAAGGGTTATGGTGAGTGGGCGGGTAAGTGGAGCTGAGTCTCAAAAAGATCAGCCATGATCTTATTAAATGCGGGGCAGGCTCGAGGGGCCTACTCCTGCTCCTAGTTCTTATGTTCTTATGTTGCTGTCTAACTGGAGAAAAGCTATCCAAACCGGCTTGTTGGAACATTACATTCCTGGCTCACCTATAGCCTATAAAAATTAGACTGCTGGGAACTGATTCCACTGTGACACAAGTATTTAACACCTCTACACATATTGCCTTACAAAGCCAAGGGAAGAGGAAAGAAACCATCAGTGCAACAAATACACAGCATGTCTACCTACCCTGTAGATTAATTACTCTGTTGTACAGCCTTCATTTGAGCTGGAAAGTGAATAAAAGCAACTAAAAATATTGTGGAACATGTGCCACAGTCAAGTGATATATTTTGATGGTTTCCACAGACTGCACACAAAGGCATTTACAGTAGAGGTCATGTGATTATGACAAGCCAGCCAGTACAGCAAGTTTCTCCAAACATCCCCTTTATCTCAAGAATGTAGTTTGCATTAACATTTGAGGTCATAAGTTACACATTATACATAGAACATAGGACAAAGAACATACATGTTCATGAAGAAAATTATCATGACTATTAACTCTAGTCAGTTCCAGTTTTATTAGCCTCTGTACATTTATCGCTTGTAAAGTCTTTAAATTGTGGAGGTCTCCTAATGGTGTGCACATGCGCTGTCATTGACTGTCTGCCTGATATGGACGTGTTCCTATGGTGGTGTTTCTTTTTCAAGAAGTGTCACTGTTATGGAGGGTGATTTTTTTCCATGGCAACTGTTGTTGATGATTGATTTCTGTTGCTGAGGATCGGTGGATATCTGCAGTCTGTGTAGGTGGTTAGATCTCATCACCCTCATGAGCTTTCTGCAGTGAAAGCACAGCCTCTCTACTTATACGCTCAGTACAGGTCCCAAGTTGCTATATGGGCTAACTGTTATTCAGATAGTTGTAGGTTTACACTATGAATGTCTCTAAATTTTAAGCTCTGGCAATGATTTTAACAGTTTTGACTTTGTCATTTTGCCTCTACTTTGTTGCTCATGCCGGCTACTATTTCTGGCTTTAGTACTTCCTCCCTTTTAGAAGAATAGTTTGCATGCGGTGTGACCTTACTCTTTAGATCAGCCTACATCGCTTGCATTTGTAGGCGTGCTTCTCCACAAAGAATTACCTTTTGCAAGTCTGTGCTGAATTTGCTTGATTGCTTTTTTACACTTCAGTGATTTTGACAGCCTTTCCATTTGACTGAGGATAGTGTGGATTTGATGTGTGATGTTGAATTTTCTAATCCTTTATGAAGCGATTTAACTCTTCAATCATGATTTGGGGACCATTGTTACTCATCACAATGTCTGGAAATGCTGTAATGGCTGAAGTCTATTTTTAGGCATTCCACAATCTCACTTATAGTCATTGATGCCAGCTAATCAAACTTACAAAATAATAACTGATGGTGACATACAATCAGTTTGTACAAGTGTAAGAAGACCCACAAGCTTGATCTATAATCTCAGTGGAATATTGTGTTATGAGTTGCTCTTTAGCTTAACTTGTTACTCATTTTAAGCGCAGCACTGGCTGCTTTGGTCCTTAGTCTCATTGGTCATGCCTGGCCATTAGAGTTACTGAGAGGCAACTCAGCAAGAGGTAGCTTGCATGGATGCTCTTCAACATATGTTTTCTCATCTCATTAGGGGTAATGACTATGTCCTTTATGCAAGATACTATCTTGGGCTACCATTTCATCTTTGTATGCCCAGTGTGCTCACAGTAATCACTGTGTCCTCAATACCTTTCAGGCCATCCTTTCAGCACTACTACCTGCTGCAGTCATGCAATTGGATGTTGATGTGTAGTTTGCTCGATTTGAACAAGGTGCTTGTCTTTCAGAATCAATGTCTCTGCTGGGTTGATAACTTCCAGGAGCTGTTGTTTCATATTGATCTGGAACGTTTCATACTCTGTCTTAGCATCCTCCGTTTTCTTCAGTGAGAGTCCTGGTCTCATCAATACATCAGCAAGTACTTCTGTTTCCTTGCTGTTGTGTCACATCCAGATGATATCTCTCATTCCATACGCACAACACCCTCTGCATGAAAAATTTGCCCCTTAGATCCCTTTTAAATCTTTGCTCTCTCACCTCAAACCAATGCCATCTAGTTTTGGACTCAACAACCCTGGGGAAAAGACCTTTTCTATTCACCCTATATACACCCCTCATGATTTTATAAACTTCTATGAGATCACTGCGCAGCCTCTGACGCTCCAGGGAAAATAGACCCAGCCTATTCAGCCTCTCCCAATAGCTCAAACCCTCCAACCCTGGCAAAATCCTTGTAAATTATTTCTGCACTTTCTCAAGTTTCACAACATCCTTCCTATAGCAGGGAGACTAGAATTGCATGCAGTATTCCAAAAGTGGCCTAACTAATGTCCTGTACCACTGCAACATGACCTCCCAACTCCTATATTCAATGCACTGACCAATAAAGGCAAGCATACCAAATGCCTTCTTCACTATCCTGTCTACCTGGGACTCTCCTGGCACTCCAAGGTCTGTTTGTTCAACAGCAGTCTTCAGGACCTCGCTATTAAGTGTATAAGTACTGCCCTGATTTGCTAAAAGCAAATCAATTATCTGAATCAAAATTCATCCATCACTTCTCGGCCCATTGGTCCATCTGATCAAGGTCCCGTTGTACTCTGAGGTAACCGTCCTGGCTGCCCACTACACCACCTATTTCGGTGTCATCTGTAAACTTACTAACCGTGAGTGCATTTTACTTAATGTCCACCATCTGGAACTCCAGGTCTTCATTCTGCCCATTTCATCGAGCTATCAGCCTAATTTGTCCTCAGCATGTGTATTATTCCATAATATAGCATGAACATTACATTCAAGGTCTTCATTTTTGGGTAACCACCTCGAGCCACTTCACACAGGTCTGAAAAGCCCATGGTGTTGCAGGAAGCCCTGGAGTCTTTCTGACACTGCACATGCTCCCTCTGCAGTCACAGTTCGAACAGTCACAAGTCATTCATCAGCTTTCGACCCAATGATATCAACCTGTTGTATGGGGTAAAGCGATTCATCAGAATCATAAGCTGACATTTCTCCAGCAGCCATCTTCGCAGGCTTGCCTTGCTTCTCTCGAACTAAGCATATGCATTTAAAGTTATTCATCTCCATGCAGTTCAAGCACGGCCTTCCCCATGCTAGATATGCTTCCTTTTGTGTGATATCCTCTGTAATATTAACATCCTCCCATCTAGCCTTGATCGTTCTCTGTCTTCTCTCCAAAACTTGTTCCTTTTTTCCCAATCTGTTGTTCTCATTTAGCCTGGAATGTGTCACAGCATTTTGCAAAATCTCGTCTGTTCTCCCATTAATATTCTCAAACTGGTGATTGACACTCTGAGCTCCTGCACTTCTTGATAGCTTCTTAAGAATAAGATTCTCCTGTCTCAGCAAACCTGGTCTTGCAGCAGAATTACCTTTACCATAGACAATCCTGTCCCTGATGAGACCATCTTTCAGTCACCTGAATTCAACATTCAGTCAGATATATTAGTGCAGTTACTTACTGATCAATAATCTCCTCCTTCTGCTGAGCTCTGATGTCGAAGGCATACTGTTTGTAAGTAACATTAATACGAAGCTCAAAGTGTGTATTCAAGGCTTTCAAAATCTCTGCAGTCTGGGTTTTCTGCTCCTCAGTGAGAGACAGCTTGCAGCATTCTTTTTCAAGCACTGGTTGAAAGGCCACTTTTTATATTGGCTCAGATTTTTTTTTTTTTTTTTTTTTTTTGCAACTATTTCAGCTCTGTTGCTGAGTGGAAAATATATCAATTTTGTTTCATATCTCAGAGATAGCAGAAACTGCAGATGCTGGAGAATCTGAGATAACAA
>NC_063357.1:39429549-39436314 GCF_021869965.1 Rhincodon typus | reverse complement strand
TTTCTGAAGAAGGGTCTAGGCCCGAAACGTCAGCCTTCCTGCTCCTCTGATGCTGTTTGGCCTGCTGTGTTCATCCAGCTCTGCACCTTGTTTCATATCTCCTTTCATTTGGTTATGATCCCAGCTGATATTCTCACTGGACAAGTCAGAACCATAGACTGAAAGCTGGTTTGATAGATCACATTTTATTTTGTTTTGGTTTTAGCAAAGAGGTCTCTTATTGAAACATATGCATATAATTCTGCAGATTTTGCTTCAAGGACAAAGTGGAAGTTTATTAACAAAAGAAATGGACATAGAATAGAATAAAGCAAACCATCTACTGTTGTATAAATTCAGAAGATATTGAAAACCGGAAAAAAAAAACACCCCTTCTTAAATTTAAAAGAAATAAAACAGCTTTTGTATGGTACTCAAAGCACATCTCTGGTACATTACTGAAAACGTCACTTGTACAATACTCATGCCAGAGTGCCTGTACCTAACACTTCAGTAAGTTTAAATCACTTGTGACTTCAATGTTTAGACTGGAACTGCAGATAACTTCTTCCTGGAGCCATTATATACTTGAGCTTAAATGTACTGAGCTTTGAGTTACCTCTTCAGGGTTTATCACAATGCTTGTGGTCTGGGAGTAATACTAACTCTTTGCTCTAATGTAACTTCTTTCACTGTATATCCTTCCTTTCTCAGGAACACGGGTCTAATACAGCCATCCTATTCCAAGGGCTTCACAGGACTGCCCAAAACTCAAAGTAAAACAGAAACCAAAAGTTGCCCTCTCTAAACTATTTCCCTTAAGCTTAAAAAAAACTTCTAGAAGTCTGTAACAAACTTTGATGCCATATTATTTACCTTGCTGTGTCACAAAACCATCTATAAAAAACAAACTCATGGTGAACAAAAACCCATTCACTCTAAAGTCAGGCCTCAAAAACTGTTTTGAAAGAAATTACCTTGGCTGCAGAAATAACTGCAAGTAAATTATTAATTTCAGACGCACAGAAAAACCATAGGTTATAATTCAAAACCAAAGGCCCAAACTTATTATAAATTATATTAATCATACATATATAAATCACAGTTTTCATAGCAGCATGGAGTGGGAAGTGCACAGCTATTTTTGCACACCTTGTCATTCAAAGTTGCAAATTGCTGTTTATTTTAAACTTCTTCCTTTGTTTCTTTCAGTAGTTGGCTCTCTTATAGCTCTGAAAACCCACACCTTCTGCAGCTGAAATTTCTGAGACCATGTCTTAGGTGATGTGTTTTAAAGCTTGCCACAGACTGCACACAAAGGCACTTACACCATCCAGTCCATGAAGTAAATGCATTTCTCCAAATGGGGAGTTATTTTTCTTGTACATTGACTTTTTTTTTATGGCTGCCATATGCCCGTAGCTATTGTCATTAGTTTACTTTCATTATGCTGTTTCATTGCCAAGTTGAGCTTCTTATATCATTAACCACTTCTTCCACGCTTTCTTAGAATCATACAGCCATTTGGCCCGACTTACCAGTACTAGCTTTTTGAAACAACTATCCAATCAATTCAAGACTCTGCACGTTTCCCATAACTCCAAGTTTTTCAGCCTTCAATTATTTAGCCAGTTCTCTTTTGAACATTCCTATTGAAGATGTTTTCACCACCCTTTCAGGCAGTGAGTTCCAGATCATAATATCTAGCTATGTTAAAGCACTTCTCTTCATTTCCCTCTGGATTGTTTGCCAATTATGTTAAACCTAAATCCTGTAATTTTCCCTATGAGCCCTCTGAAAAAAGTAAACTGGATGGCGACTTATCCTGTTAATTCCATCCCTGATAGTAGAGGACAGCCATTGGTCTTTGTGTTGTCTTCAATTTTACTTTGGTCTGTCTTATTGATGGGTTCACCTTTTCTTCCAGTTCTGGGAAAGAGTTTTCACCTGAAACATGTCTTTTTGCTCCCTAGATGCTGTTTTATTCACTGTGTATCTGCAGTGTTTTCTATGTTTCTGTCAGATTTCCAACATGTGATTATTTTTAATCTATTCCATTTCATTTATTTACTCATTATGGATCCCAGCTCCACTTAGGTAGTTCTAAAGTTGTGAATATTGGCAGCACTGAAATCTGATAAAACGCATTGCGAATCCTTTGTCACTTAGCATTGAATCCCAGTAATTGCGGCAGTGCAGATCCTTGAAGGTGCAAATACATCTGTGCACTTTTCAAAATGTTAACGTTGCTACAAAATAATGCCATACAAAATGCTTGCTGCCTCCCTCTGCTGGATTACAGAAGCAGCGCAGTAATTGTATCATAAAAAAAGGCTCCCTGGTTTGACCCATGACAGAAAAACGGCTGAAATTTATAGTCCTGACAAAGGGTGTGATCGTAAGCAGTTAGCATGTAAAATTAGGTGCCATGCTCATCACCATCCATACCTGCCTGACCCTGTGGGTATTCTGAACTCAGCAGGGCAGTCTCAGGTGGCCTCCATACCTCTGGGCCGGTTGAGGCATTAAAGTGGCCATTCGTCCCGTCCTACCTGTGCTAGCACTTTGAAAATATGTATTTGGTTTTTCTTTTGCAAATTACTGTTGAATCTATTTCTACCACTCTTTGAAACAGTGTATTTGGATTATAACCATGCACTGCCTAAAAAAATTTTCTCCTAATTTCCTCCCTAGTTCTTTTGTATTTTGTGCATCTCCCTGAAGCAAATGTGAAACCAGCCTTTATCATAGGCAAGATATAACAACACATAGTCAGACTGTAACTGAGATGAGGGACGACTTATTATTAAGTTAATTTTTTATTATTAACTTACTAGTAAGGATATGATTTAAGCTAGAGAAGGTTCAGAAGAGATTTACCAAGTAGTTGCAGGATATGGAAGGTTTTAGTTTTGGGGAGAGGCTGGACAGGCTGGGACTTTTTTCATTGATGTGTAGGAGGTTGAGGGGTGATCTTATAGAGGTTTATAAAATCATGAAGGGTATAGATAAGGTGAATGGCAGATGTCTTTTCCCTGGGGTGGGCAATTTCAAGACTAGGTGGCATATTTTTAAGGTGAGATAAGAAAGATTTTAAAAAGACAATGAGGGGCAACTTCTTTAACACAGTGCTTCATGTGTGGGTTGAACTTCCAGAGGAAGTGGTGGATGTGGGTATAGTTACAACATTTAAAAGACATTTAGATAAGTACGTAAATAAGAAATGTTTGGAGGGATCTGAGCCAAGCACAGGCAGGTGGAGACATCAGAGCTAGGTCCACTTCTGTTCCTTCCCACACCTCCAGGAGCTGTCATTTAACACCGAGGTGTGACACGTTTTGTGGTTTTAACTTGCCTCTCACCAACCCTGTAACAGTCCCCTCCCAATCCTAATTGCCCCTGGCTGAGATTCTCTAACACAATACAGAGCAGAACTGGGAATGAGAACGTATTGCTCATTTCCACCTTGGGCTTTCAATTTCCCATCAAAGGAGCTGGTGCATTAATACTTATGGGCAGTTGGCCACTGGATGATATGAGATACAGTGAGTTCGAGAAGGAGTTGGAGATGGCAAAGACCGTCTGCCTGTGTGGTCATCCATTTCCCTTCCTCTTTGTAACAGAGAAAGAGATGGTGACGTTGGGGCAAGACATCATGACTCCGAGGCTGAGAGACACCGTCGCCGCTCAAGAAGCTATTCACCAATTAGGAAAAGGAGACGAGACTCCCCCAGTTTTATGGAACCTCGGCGAATTACAAGGTACAGCACTGGGAGCCTTCTGTTTTTGTTTTTTTTTCTATAGGATTTTCTTTTTAGGATTTTAGGCATGGAATTAAGGAACGAAGTATCAAAACAGAGGGAATATTCACTGACTCTGTATTCATTTCAGCTATTCAGATGTATACCTATTTCTTCATATCGTGAGTACAGTGATATTTCAGCACACTTATACAGAATATTATGATGGAATTCCTGCATGTTAGACCTTCAAACAGCAATTTACGTTACATTTTCCTTTATTGTTCATTTGTAATCCAGATAAGAATTTGAATTGCCTTCTGCAGTACATGTATTGAGTTGGGGGTATTAGAGGAGTATGAACTTTATAAGTTAGCTTGAGCATGTTAATATATTAGTGGTTAACGTTTCTGCTGCAGTGCTCTCCTTGACTCAGAATTGAACTTCTATTTGTTCCAGTTGGCTGTGACATTTCCAGCCTGAGAGGTCTGTACACAACATCCAGTTCAGAACAATTGAATGGTTCTCTAACCCTGATCTACTCCTAGCTGCAGTCATTTCTGGCAAGAAGCACATGATCTTGTATATGTGTGTGTGTGGTTTTTTACATCAAACTTTACTGATACAGAAAGGCCATTAGAAATTATGTTACGTCCTGTCTTCAGTGACCAGACAGGAGCCTGGTTTCTAGCAGAATGGTATCATCCTGACAGGAAGCAAAATTGTTGACCCCGTTATGCTGTTTGCCTGTTTTCTGTAATACATAGGGAGAATAATACGTCATATTGAAAGCTGTCAGTCTGCCACTCCCACATGCCAACTGGTAGCATGTGGTATTGCAATGGAATGTAAACTGGGTGCCCATTGTGTCTGCAGAGCTGTAAGGTATTCAATCTAAGTTGGGTCAGGAGAGAATGGATAGAAAGACCCACAAGTGTAAAATGGGATTAAAAATAACTTGATTATGACATTCTGCTCACTTCCTGATGCTTAACAAATTGAACAATGTTGATATAATCTGAGACAGACAGTCTGTCCTTTGGTATAATGTTGACATGACACTTCACCACTATAACAATTTTAATTAATAAACTTCCTGTTCAGTTGATGCAATTTAATTCCTCCCAATAAATCTGGAAGTCATCCAAACCTGACTGACTTATCCTAACCCTTGGACAAAAATGCCAGTTTTATGGGACTTCAGGTGGCATTTATATCCATCTGGATAAAAATGTCACCATCTCATTAGTTCCTTCTCCATGCACACTCCCTATTTGGAAGGAGATTGCAGAACAAAATCTGGTGGCGCAAACGCAGAGAAATAATGTCTTCAGTCAATACTTTTGTTTTCAATCCTAACAATTTCTCAGTAACCTTCACCCTTTCTGGTCAGCAGTGTGTTTGAATAACCTTTTGGTAATTTACAGTCTAGATTCATGTACTATAGACAAAGTACCTGACGGCAGTAGTAAGAGTGGCTCATTGCCTATCATGAATCAATGATTTTGATACCATAACAACAGCACCTTGCATTTGTATAGTGCCTTTAACATTCTAAAATGCCCCAAGATGCTTCACAGAACCTGTTATTTGGCATAAGCAACATAAAAGATGTTGAAAAGGTAAAGGTGAAAGCACAAGAGAGGTACTGAGCCAGAGAAGTTTGAGGAAGAAATTCCAGAGTGTACAGCCGAAGACATGGTTGCAAAGGATAGAAATCATGGTGGGCATGCAAGACCCCAGAACTGGAGGAGCACTAAAATCTCAGAGGATTAGGTTTGGAGGAGATTACAGAATTAAGGAAGGGTGAACATATGGAGGGAAATGAATGGCACTTGGTGCCAGTTCGTGCATGAACAGCAGAGTTTGGACTACTTCAAATTTACTGGAGGGATTTAAATTGCATCAACTGAACAGAACACTTTGTAGTTGCAATTACATTTGCAATTACAATTGGGTCACAGGCCTGGATTGTAGGTTCACTTTATTGGGGTATCATAAAGTGGTGCAAACTCAGTGTGACTGGATACAAAGACCTGCTTTGCTCCCAGTTTGCATGCAGCATTCCCTGGTGATTCCTTTTCCACTTGGGGCAAATACTGTCAACCCAGCTTCACAAGAAATGATATTTGCAACCAGAATGACAGCAGTTAAATGTGACCTTTCATTTAAAGCTCAACTGTTGCCCAATTCCTTTGTATCTGAGTAAACCTGAACATCATGAACTTGATGGATAGGCCAATTGATTCATTCCTTTATCAAACATTATCCAGTTTCCATCAGTCTGAATTCAAGAGGAATGAAAGCTTATAATCTGAGCTACAAACTGTGGTAGAACATACAGGACAACCTGGTCAATAACAGAAAAAGAAATTTGGATTAATACCAGGAATGTAACAGTCAATAAGGCAGCCCAGCATGTTGCCCAGTCCTTGATCTTATTTCAGATACTCCGGTTTCACAGCAGGTTTTGTAACCTTTTGCTGCACAGATTCAAATTTACAAGAAGTCTTTTTTCACTTGTGAATGAGTCCAAAACTAGGGGTCATAGGGTAGTCATTTTAAAAAAAAAAGCCTAAGAAAGAAGTTTAGGAGACAATAAGTGATTACAATGTGAAACCTTCTGCCCCAGAATCAATTGGCCCATCCGTCAGGTGTATAATGTTCAGGCTTACTCAGATACAAAGGAATTGGACAGTGGTTCAGCTTTAAGTGAAAGGTCACATTTAATTGCTGACGCAGAGGAGTTGAAGTGAATTAGCATAGATGCATTTAAGGGGAAAGCTGGTTAAGGAAGAAACTAAAGATATGCTGAAGGAGTCAGATGAGCAATGTGTTGCTAAAATGTCAGTGTAGAACATAGAACATAGAACAGTACAGGCCCTTCGGCCCACAATGTTGTGCCGAACTTTTACCCTAATCCTAAGGTCTATCTAACCTCCATCCCTACCTTATACTATCTGGGGTGAACTTTGACCACATGCACCCCAGCATCCACATGCGCATACACCCTGACAGACACATACACACCCCAATGTGTGCACAT
>NC_063357.1:39421146-39429539 GCF_021869965.1 Rhincodon typus | reverse complement strand
AGACACATACACACCCCAATGTGTGCACATATGAGGCTGACAGACACATACCCACCCCAATGTGTGCACATATGAGGCTGATAGATTAGATGTATTATTAGAATATTTGCAGAATAATGCCGAAAAGTCAAACCATACCAATTCTGACTAGGAGGAAACTTCACCAATCTATCTCCAACTAAAATTTTACCTTGAATCAAGAAACCTGTTCTCTCAGCTAATATCTTGTTTGTATTAAAGTTGTATTAAACCTAAATGGAATGGTTAAAAACCAAAAGAACTGTAAATCAGGAACAAAAACGGAAGTTGCCGGAAAAGCTCAACAGGCCAGACAGCATTTGTGAAGAAAATCAGAGCTAACGTTTCGGGTCTGGTTCTGGGGAAGGTTTACCGGACCTAAAATGTTAATTCTGAGTTTCTTCACAAATGCTGTCAGACCTATTGAGCTTTTCCAGCAACTTCTGTTTTTGTTCCTAAATGGAATGGTCATCAGTTAGGACAGAATTTAGAGGGGGAGTTGGGGACGGGTGGTGGGGGTCGGCGGTACGGAGGGGGCGCGAATCCCAAAGAACTGCTGATTCTGGAAATCTGAAACTAAAACAGAAATTGTTGGAGAAACAGCAGCATATATGAAGAGAAAGCAGAGTCCTGCTGAGTTTCTCCAGCAATTTCAGTTTTTGTTTCCAGGTGAAATAAGGGTTTGAGACAGTTAAAAGCATGTGCTGTAAAACTTTGCAAAACAGATGAGTCAACTCAATGCCTAACACATTCTCAGGTGACCTTCTCGTACCTGTGAGCTCTTGCTTGTTGCACCCATTCTCCAGTGTTCATTGCTCACTTACTTCGCCAACCCACCCACATTAAGTTCATTCAGAATGCAATGGTTTGAAACAAGTTAGGAAATTGAATTCAAAAAAGAAATAACAAGTCAATTGTCTGCAGTTTAATAAAAATAGGTTTTATTCATATAATATACAAGATAAGTTATGTACGAGAATATACAAGATATAATATACAAGCAAGAGCTTTGGTGCAGAAACTAAAGACTGTGATTTAACCTAAGTTGAAACTGATCAATGGACCCCTAACTGAACAAGTGAACAACCATAGTGAATGGAACAACTAAAGGCCACTTTAGGCGTATGGAGGTTTAGATCAGCCCATTGAGCCAGCTCCACCATTCAATTAGATCATGATTGTTCATCTACCTCTTTCCCGTGCTGTCTCTATGATGTCCTTGATATCTGGAAATCTATTGATTTCAGCCTTGGTGTCCTCAATTCCACTGTCCTCTGAAATAGAAAATTCCAAAAATTCACCCTGTATGTGAAGAAATCCTTCCTCATCTCAGTCTTAATTGGCCTACCCTTCACCTTAAGACCATGTCTCCTGGTTTTGATTCATCAACCAGGGGAAACGTTCTATCTGTATCCACCTTATCATAGCCTGTAAAATTTTTATAAGTTGCAATAAGATCGCCTCTAATTCTTCAAATGTTTGGAGAATACAGGCCCAATTTCCTCAATTGCTCCTCGTAAAACAATCCAGCCATTCCCAGAAATCAATCTGGTGAACCGCTATTGCTCCCCTATCTGGCAGGTATATCCCTCCTTAAGTAAAGAAACTGAATCTGGGCACAATGTTTGAGGTCTGGTCTCACCAAGGCTCTATACAACTGCAAGAAGACATCTTTACTCGTTTTGGGCTGAGGGTCATTGGTGAATGCACAAGGTCACTGATGTGTCAATTAATGAAATGGAGATGCAATAAATGTTTATGCCAGCTGGACCAGATTCTGGTAGATATATTTGTGTTATGCTCTATTTGTATCTTTTGAGCTACCGTTAATTTGAGTATGTTCTATTGTCGAAGATTTGAAGCAAGAAGAAGATAAAACCTATCTGACATTGATATCCTTCATCTGTATGTTGTTCAAGCTGGTAATTAAACACAAGTTGCTGAAATGCCACAGAAGTGCCTTCTCGAAATTGCATAACTTTGTCTCAGTTTGTCTTGTGTCTCTCATTTTTCCTTCCCATTTTAAGGTTTGCTGAAGAGTGCTGAAGTCGATGGTGGTTACTGGGGGTAACCACCACTCTGCATTGGATTGATGCTGTCCCACCTTGAAACCGTTTTGTGAGGCTGTAAAGGAAGAGCGTCCCATCTCTGTACGGCCAACATTTCTCTCTCTCTCTCTCTCTCTCTCTCTCTCTGTTTCTCTCTCTCTCTCTCTATCTGTTTGTCTCTCTCTCTCTCCCTGTCTACTTACTAAATCAAATAGGTAGTAGCTCAACACAAGTGCCTCTGGTGATGGAGCTTGTTTATCTAACCTATTGTGCAAATTGTTTAGAGTGCACTCACAATTCAGCTGATGTCACTGTGTTAGAATTCAAGGCTCCATGCTATCTTCCAATGCTGTTTCTGTCCATTTTTATCCACAGTTTAACATAGTGTTCCCCATTTCTACAATCAAATGTATTGTCAGGATAACAGTTAACAAATATTGTAAAGCATTGTGTGCATGTAGTGACTACTACATTAGCCTCAAAAACATATTAAAATTGTCAGTTGAGAATTACATTACATTGAGGGAAGAGGAAGCAATAAACACACTAAACTTTATTTCTAGGAACTAAATGCAGCCCAATGACAATCTACTTTGTCCATTGGCTGTAAGTGTTGAACAGACATCCTTGCCTCCTATCCTCTTGACCTTAAAAAGAATTCTCATTACCTTAATTTGAAAATAAATTGTAATCAGTGA
The DNA here is from genome assembly GCF_021869965.1 of Rhincodon typus. Lineage (NCBI taxonomy): Eukaryota > Metazoa > Chordata > Chondrichthyes > Orectolobiformes > Rhincodontidae > Rhincodon > Rhincodon typus. Next base: position 39,426,775 of record NC_063357.1, on the reverse strand, counting down.
TTTGCTAATGATCGAATTGTGAAAATCAACTGGTTATTTGGCCCAACCTGACTAAGCATCTGCTAACACAGGCAGACTAGAGTAATAACCTATTACACTGGAATATTTATTTGGTTGGTCCATATTCTTGGAATGTAACTCATCATGCATTTATCAAAACTAAAAGGCAGTTTGTGAATAGTATCTCCTACGGACATCATCTGAGTTTGATGCAAATTTGGCATTGTATAACAAGGAATCCTTGCTTCTATGCTAACAGCAGCCTACAGCAGACTACACAACCAACTAACAGATTGTGATCTTGTACTTTGGGATTACAAGTTGAAGAAGGGCTGCTCACTGGTGAACGCGTCATCAAATTCCTGAGAACCCTCACTTTTGAAAACATAGCTGAAGAAGATAATACTGCAGATAACCCCATGACCATGGCATATCTTGTTGGTTCAAGCAAGAGAGTGTTTTCTCTCTTTCTTAAGACCATATTGTAGTGCTAGTGTTGCCCTACTGATGATAGGACAGTTAAAGTAGCAGTGAATGCTGCAAACCCTGCTCAATCACACCATTTGTGTGTATGCTTTGTTGCCCACATTCTGGAACTGGTGTACAGTAATCAGCCATACTTCTATTTGAACTGTGCACTGGAATTAAGATTGCAAATGCTGTAAGCAGGAGTTCTAACCTGCAGATGCTTCCAGTATTGTTTTAGTTGCTATTCCCATTGCTGGAAGTATGTTGAGTTTGTCTTTCCCAGTCAGATAGAGATCCGTCCCAGTCAACTTGGTAAATCACCAGAATTGCCTGTCATTCCCAATGAGCAGACCTTTCCTGTCTAATCTAACATGTCTACTAACCAACATTCTATTCAGTTCACCTCTTGCAGATTTGGGGTACCTGACTTTCTCAGAAGGTTAGCACAGGCTCGCAACTAACCATTTTCTTGCTTGGAAGTTTAAGCAATGGGAAACTTAATCTGTTTTTTTTTCAATGTGAAGAATTAGCATTTAATGCTCTTCTCTCTCTTGCAGTGATATAATATATGTAATGTTTCGGTGTTCTCCACAGAATTCATTCCTTAGTTGCTTACTGAAGTCAATATTTTTGATTGGATGTAATTAACTGGGTGAACAATTCTAATGTGCCTGTTACTTTTGTGAATTTGTAATGAGTTTTCACAAAACATTGACTCCCCTTTCAAGACACAGATTGGTAGTTCTGAAAGGTGGGGGTGAGGAATTTGAAGAGGTGGTAGGTTACCTTGGTAACAAATGTTGTGGAGAAGACTGGCACTGATGTGATGTAGGCTGCAGATCATCTTGATCTCTCTATATTTATCTGTTTCTGATCATTTGATGATTCTGGTTAGTTAATAAAACTATTAAAAGCTAACATGTAATTTATGATTTTGTTAATCTGCTAATCGGGCTCTGATAAATTGATTTTCAAATCCCATTCCTTCATAGTAAAGAAATTCTTAAACTAATAATGATTTTAATACCACTGTACGTGTGAAAAAATGTTACCTCCACTAAGGATATATTTAGATGCCTTTTGAATAATTTAATTTTGTCTTAGGTGAGCTGTGTGTAACTTTTGGGAGGCTTGTTAACTGCACTGCCTTTGCATATTGGTGATTTTATTTCCAAAAGTACAATCCAGTCTTTCGGCAAGTCTGACATGAGCCAGCCACTAAGATAAAAGCAAAATGCTACAAATACTGGAAATCAGAAATAAAAACTGAAAATGTTAGAGAAACTCAGCAGGTCCAGCAGTATCAGTGGAGAGAGAAACAGTTAACAGTTTGAGCCCTATGACTCTTCTTAAAAATGGATTTTGAAAGCAGAGTCTGCACTTAGTCTAAAGCTCATCAAAGGTTTTAATATGAGAATATATGCTGTGGCACAGCTCCATGGACTTTAAACAATACACCAAGAGCATTTTTTTTTTGGTTGGGCAGAACCATAGGGACCAAAAACAAAAGAAGTCAAAGAAACAAAACGTAGATCCAGAGGAGGTGTGAATAAAATAACGAAATGTACAAAAACAGGAACTAGAGAAAGCCAAGATTAAGGCCAAAACTTAAAATTCTGTGTTTAATAGGTGGAATTCTGGTTCGTGTGATTAGAAGTTAGGTTAGCTAATGGGATTCTGAGTCAGATTGTGGGAATTCTGGATTGGTTGATAACTGGAATTCTGGGTTTGATCTGACGTGGCAGTCCAGTGTTTACATTACTGGACCAGTAATCCAGAGGTTTCCATCAGTGATCTGTAAACCAATCCCAAGAAGACAGCTGGAGGGTTTTAAAAGACAATCATCTAAATATGTTTTGAAAAGTGAGGCACTAGTAATGGTAACCATGAATCCAGTCTGCTCCTCTGACTTCTTTATGACTCCAGGCCCACAGCAACTGCCCTCTGAAATGGCCCAGAAAGCCAGCCATTGATATGAAGGAAATGCATTGAACATTAATTGAGGAACAATAAATAACAAAGGCATACCCAGCCCAATTGAGCCTGGAAGGTTTATGATAACATCTGGGTAGTTGTGCTGACATTAGGAGAGCTGTCACACAGAGTAGCCAAACAACAGCTTTATGTAGTCATATTCCAAAATCATACCTGTCATTCAAACTCCTAGATGTCTCTATAATCGTTCTTGGGTACATACTGTCTCACTGGTGGGAAAGGCATTGTGGTATACAATCAGGATAGAACAGCCCAGGGAATTCTCAACATTGTTTTACATGATAACTGGAATCATAGACATAGAAATCTCCTACTGACCACAATCAACTGCCTTATTCAGCTAATACATGTTTTATCAGATGTTGTACAAAACTTGGAAGAAACATTGAGAATAACACAAACACACAATGTCAGCCCCTCAGAATGACTCCATACCCACACTGCTGTTGACTGAGTTGGTTGATTCCTGTTGAACACAGGTTTGCAGCAGGTTGTGAGAGAAAAGACATGAAGGAAAAGAATGCTTTTGTACCATTTACGTAATGCATTGCAGCAACTCACCAACTATCGTTCGACAGCCCCTACAAGTTCATCTCCAAGCCAAGCACTGTCTTGGCATGAAACTATATTAATATCACAAGGTCAGAATGCTGGAACTCCTTTCCTGACAGCTCTGTATTTGTACCAATACCAGACTGCAGCACTTTAAAAAGGCAGCTCACCACCACCTTCTCAAGCGCAACTGGGGATGAGCAATAAAGGCTGCTCTACTCTGTATTGCCCACAATCAATGAACAAAAAGAAAAAGACCTCATCCTTACCAATCAGATCCATTTATCCATGATGTTATTTGTGGGTGTGACCGCTGCTCAGTGCTTGTTGAAACAAAGGCATTCTCTTCACCAGTATGCTAAATGAGAGGTTCTGAACAAATCCAGCAGCCCAAAACTGGGCATCCAGGTGGCACCAACAGCACCAGAATTGTATTCAACCACAATCTGTATTTGAATAACCCAGCGTACCTCTCATTCCTCCATTTAACATCATGTCAGGGGATCAAAATAAATGCAGAGTATTGGAGAATGCCAGGAGCAGTATCAAGCATACCTGAAAATGAGATGCCAACCTGGTAAAGCTGCAACATTGGACTTTTTAAGATGAAGAATATCGGTCCTGATAGCATTCCGACTATAATGCAGAAGATTTATTCTCCAAATCTAGTTGTACCTCCAAACAAGCTGTTGCAGTACAGCTATAACACTGTCATCTACCCAACGATGTGGAAGATTACTGTATGCCTTGTCCTCAAGGTATCCCTTGCCTCGATCATCAGTAAAGTGATGGAAAATATAACTGACAATGTTATCAAACAGCACTTACTCGGCAATACCTGTTTACCTACACTCAGTTGGATTCTGCCAGGACCACCTGATTCCACACTTCAGTGAAGTCTAGGTTCAGATATGGCCAAAAGAACTGAATGTGGAGTGAGGTCTGAGTGGTTGTCCACAAGCTCACAGCAGAAATTTACGAAGTATGGTATCAAGGCAAAATTGATGTCAGTAGGAATCAGGAGGAAATTCTCCACTGGTTGGAGGCATATCTAGCATAAAGGAAGATGATTGTGGTTGTTGGAGATCAGCCATTTCAGTCCCAGGACATGTCTACAGTATTCTAAGACCAACCATCTTCAGCTGCTTCATCAATGACTTTTCCTCCATCAAAAGAAGAAAAGTAGACTTCTTCTGTGATTATTTCACTATGTTTAGTTCCATCCTCTGCTGCAAGGGTGATGAAGCAGAAAGACCTAGATAACATTCAAGCTTGGGCTGATAAGTGACAAATAACATGCAAATCATGTAACTAGGCAACGACCAACTCCAACAAACTAGAGTCTAAACTAGTTCTCCTTGATAATTCAATGGCATTACTATCAACATTCCTCTCAATGGTTCCTTTTCCTTACTCGTCCCCACATAAAGAGACTATTGAGAAGTTCATACCTGGGTCATAACTGGTTACAGTGCCAGATGTTCACTCAAAGCACCACTTTACAAAAGGCCAAAACCTATGGCATATTCAATTGATTTTTTTTGTTAACATCAGAAGTAATGTATCACTGAAACATTTTTGAAAAGTCTGCAAAATGACATCAAACTGAGGTTGTTCAAATGTTAAGGAGCATTCCTAATAGAATACTGAACTTTGCTGCAATTCTTGAGTCCAAGATATCCCTGACTCCCATAGCATTGTCCCATCCTCTCCCTAATCTCTTTGGGAATGAGTTTCATTATTGCCTTTATTAAAGATTACTCAGTTTGGTTGGGCGTTTTATTACAATGACGTCCTGAGGTAGAGTTCTAGACCACCTGACCTGGTGGTAGGGATGCTACCACTGCACCACAAAAACCAGATTAGTAGCTCCCTGTTCTTTTCCACAGCTTTATCAGCCATAATCACTCTTCTATTTCAAGAAATACCTATGGTCAGAGCTCTGGGTGATTTATTTTTTTTTGGACTGTTACTAGTTAATATGCCAAAAAATGTCATCTGAAAATGAAAAGCAGTAAATAACAAGGGACACTAATAGAGATTTGTGTTTAGCATCCCAAAAGAGGGTTTCAGTTTTCTTGCTCAAACTGCAACACTAGAATTCAGTCACATTAATATACATAATAACATTGATTAAAAATGGGACATAAATATGCATGGAGAAATAGCCTATGGTGCTTCACAAGAGGTGCAAGGGTTCAAGAAAGCCATGGCTATATTGAATCATAGAACAATGCAGAACAGCAAGAGGCCACACAGCCCGTTATGTCTTCTGCAGCACTTTGAAAGAGCTGCCTATTTAGTCCAAGTCGCCCATAGTGCTGCAGTTATGTCCTTCTCAATGTACTTTAGGTATTCAGTTCCCTTTTAAAAGCATCTGTTTGTTCTGCTACTCCCTGCTCTTCTCAGACAGTGCATTCCTGCATTCTTTTGCCATAAGATAATTCAGCTATGATGGGAAGTTGAGGGGGAAGGGCGCAGGTTCCTAAAGAGTCAGAGATAGTAGGAACTGCAGATGCTGGAGAATCCGAGACAACAAGGTGCAGGGCTGGATGAACACAGCAGGCCAAGCAGCATCATAGGAGCAGAGAGGCCTCTCTGCTCCTATGATGCT
>NC_063357.1:39404421-39420746 GCF_021869965.1 Rhincodon typus | reverse complement strand
AGCATCATAGGAGCAGAGAGGCCTCTCTGCTCCTATGATGCTGCTTGGCCTGCTGTGTTCATCCAGCCCTGCACCTTGTTGTCTAAAGAGTCAGACTTGCTTAAAAGACTGGATACCCCAATATTGACAAGTGCAAAGACTGAGTGGATATGGTAACATTTGCTTATATTCATACCAGAGTTTAATTTGATCATGACACACTTGTTTTGCAATTAACATTGACTGAGTTGGAATGACATTATTCTGCCATGGAGCATCCATTATGGGGCAGGTTTGCCTGATGCTGCACCTGTGACTTTTGAGGATAGCTCGGGAGAGGGGGTTGGCTCCTCTCTGCCTAGCTTTCCTTTATGAAAGATACCGAAAAAAAAAAAGCCCCAGGTGCCTGAACAGGAAAATGTGCCTGACATGTATTCATCATTTTCTACAGTGTTATCTAACCCCGTTTCATTCCTGTCTCCCTTCCCTTTTGTTTCTCTTTTGGCTGTTCAGTGCACGTAAGCGGCCCATCCCCTACTACAGGCCCAGCCCCTCATCGCCCAGCTCCCTGAGCAGTTACAGCTCCTACAGCCGGAGCCGGAGCCGGAGCCACAGCTATGATAGTTACAGCTCGTACAGCCGGAGCCGGACTCGCAGCCGGAGCCGGACTCGCAGCCGGAGCCGGACCGCCAGCTACGACAGTCGGAGCAGCTCAGAAAGTACAGGTTTTTAGAAAGGATTAAAACAAAAGCTTCAAAAGACGCAACTAAAAGCGGACAGTCACAACTATCAACAAGAGCTGCCTGCAAGATAGTAGGCATGAAACTGCGAGTATCAGCAGTCCCAATAGACCACTGCAACCAGATTTGTATTATAACAAGTATATATTTATATCAAGATAGGCCCTGACATTCATAAATCCTTAGATCCAGGCTTATGTGTCATTCAGCACTGACATTGGTACAGACAGACATTGCAGTCTTTGCACTGCCTCCATCCTGTGTTTCTCCACTGAACATCGTTCAGGAGTTTAAAACTATTTGCCTGGTGCTGAGGTTTAAATGGAACACTTTTTTAAAAAAAAACATGAATTATGAACCTCTGCAAAAGAATTCTTCCATGAAGTCAACTGAACCAAAAGTCAGCAGTTTCTTCCAAACAGAAGACATGCAGCTATTTAAATATACATCCCCCCCACTCCCTTCCCCTCTCTGGCTGACTGAAATTTGCAGTGATCAAATTTTCAGGGGGTTCTGTGCAGATACTTGTCGAAGAGCCTCTGGACAAAGAAAAAAAAGCATCAGATGAACAAGTGGACAGGGAGGCACAGAAACTTGCTTTCCTTGGTTTCATTCAGCAAGGGCCAGCTATGAACTGCTCTCTTTCCTCCGATCCCTCCTATACTGACCTTGTAATGTTGTAAGGGGAACAATTTTAAGTCAAGACTATGGTTACAAACACAAAACTATGCACTGTAAATATAATACCAGTAGCACATGGTGGGGGTGTGGGGACAGTGTGGCTCCAAGAGTTCAATGGGGAATTGTATAACACATGCTGTACCAATACAGCAAATTATGTAGAGTTGAATTCATGCCTCTAGTTGCTTTCTGCTAGATTCTAGTTGAGGCCTACTTCAGATAGCAATGTTGGAAATGTCTCAAAGATTCGAGCTGTCTAAGTGTAGTGCACCTAAATCGATCATCCTTTGTTTAATGGCTTTCCCTTCCACACACCTTTAGGCTTTTTCAAAGGCTTCGTTTTCCCTGTAGTCTTATTACAGCCATGGTGCATAATTTGCTTACACAGATCTGGTTAGATTTATACCAAATGGTTAACCTAAGTCAGTCTTTTCCAGAGACAATTGAATACCCTGCAAGCCTGCCGCTCTGCCCACACCCAAACTGCTTACAACATTCTGCCTCTTTGCAAGACATAGAGGACCAGATGGTTTCCTGATTCTAAATTGTCAAGCTCCACTGAAATGACTCCATCAGACAGTTGGAAGAAAGTACGACAGAATTAGAGCTAGACAGCCAATTCTATACTTTAGTTATTTTAAATTGGAGAAAGGGCACAAGTTTACAGAACAACCTTAAGCATGGGGAAAAGTTCAAATTCAGTTATTCAAAACGTTGGCTTTAATGTGAAAGACTCTTCTACAGTTTGGGAGCTGGCAGCTTGGAACGATAATGATATTGACTATCCTTCCACAGAGTTACCCATTTTAGGGGTTAGCTCAGTGCCCTTGCCTTCACCTGAGCTGTGAGGGATTAATTGGTGAGCGACACCTAGACATTTACTTATATTCTGAGGGGAGGGAGATCTATCTTGCAATGTCCTGTAGATGTGGCTTTTCAGGCAACCTTTTACCAGTTGCTTCTGTTGCAGTTAAGGTTAATGATTTGCAGACTCTGCCATTTGTTACTTATTTCTCATTTAAAGAACTGAAGAAGTGAATTGAAGAGAACGGTACAACCCAAGGAATAAAATGACACAGTGAAAGATGGATCGAGGATTCATTTGTCACAAGAAATTCCATATGGTGTTTCATTGCAGTCCTGATATTGAACAGGCTCCAGCAGTGGAAAACTCACAGTGAGACACTGACATTTATGAGCTGATACAGATCTGTCTTTTATTGGGCTTTTTACATTTAATCATTCACAAATGAAGATCTTTTATTTTAGCAGATTACTTTATCTGGCCACATGTTGGTGGTTGCTATTTTATCCCCTTTGGGAACAGGGACCTAGGTATGAAGACAGGTGCTTAGAATTGGTTCATTAACTTATTTTCACTGTCAAATTAAATCCACCATTCTTACTTATAAAAATAAACATCTAAGAAATCAAATGGCATAATTACTGCAGTTTGTAAACAGACGTTTACACATCTTCTGACAAACAACACATTTAGCTACTTAAACAGTGACAATTTTGACCAAATGAGGCAATGGACAGACTTTTCACATGCAATTTTATCCTGGATTGCAACCTCATAGAGTCATACAGCATGGAAACAGACCTTTCGGTCCAATTAGTCCATGCCGACCATATTCCCAAACTAAACTAGTCCCATCAATTTGCGCTTGATATCTGTCCAAATCTTTCATATTCATGAACTTATCCAAATGTCTTTTAAACATTGTAACTGTACCTCCATTCACCACTTCCTCTGGCAGTTCATTCCACTAACCATTCTCTGTGTAAAAAGGTTGCCCCTCTTGGCCTTTTTAAATCCTTCTCCTTTCACCTTAAAGATATGCCCCCTAGTATTGAACTCCCCCACCTTAGGGAAGTAACCTTTGCTATTCACCTTATCTATGCCCCTCATGACTTTATAATCTCTATACGGTCACCCCTCAATCTCCTACACTCGAGTGAAAGAAGTCGCAACCTATGCCGCCTCTCCTTATAACTCAAGCCCTTCATTCCTGACAACATCCTTGTAAATCTTTTCTGAATCCTCTCCAGTTTAATAATATGCTTCCAATATAAGGCAATCAGAACTGCTCACAGTACTCCAGAAGAGGCTTCACCAACGACCTGTACGACCTCAACATGACGTCCCAACTCTCATACTCAGTGGTCTGAGCAATGAAGGCAAGTGTGCTAAAAGCCTTCTTAAACACCCTGTCTACCTGTGATGCAAATTTCAAGGAATTATGTACCTGAATCCCTAGGTCTGTCTGTTCCACAACACTAACCAAGGCGCTACCATAAATTGTGTAAGTCCCACCCTTGTTTGTTTTACCAAAATGCAATGCCTTGCATTTATCAAAATTAAACTTCATCTGCCACTCCACAGCCCTTTGACCCAATTGATCAAGATCTCTGCAATCTTAAATAACTTTCTTCACTGTCTACTATATCACCAACTTTGGTGCCATCCATAAACTTACTAACTGTGCCTCCTATATTATAATCCAAATAATTTACATAAATGACAAACAAAAGTGGACCCAGCACAGATCCCTATGGAACACCACTGATCACGGGCCTCTAGTCCGAAAGACAACCCTTCACCACCACTCTCTGTTTCCTCCCATCAAGCCAATTTTGTATCCAATTGGCGAGCTCACCATGAATCACATATGATCTAACTTTACTGATCAGTCTACCATGCAGAACCTTATCAAAGGCTTTACTACAGTCCAAGTAAGCAACCTCTGAAAACAAATGGGTGACTCACCTGTTTCCCTGAAAGTCCTTCCTAAAACCTTCCTAGTTCTCCCTTTTGCCTTTAAAAACATTGTCAAAACCTATCTATTTCATCAAAGGTCATCAAAGGCATTTGGTTTTCTTCATCTATTTTTCTTCCCTCGAGAAAGCATCTTCCAGCATTTTCTCAGTTTATATTTTGGTTATTCATTCAGGGGAACCTGGGCTTCGCTGGCTCAGTCAGCATTTATTGCCCATCCTTCATTTCCCGTGAGAAGGTGTTGGTGAGCCATTGTAGTCCTTGGGATAAAGGAACACCCGCAGAGTCTTTTAGAGAGAGAGTTTCAGGGTTTTGACCTAGCAACCCTGAAGGAACAGTAATATATTTCCAAGTCAGGATGGGCAACTTGCAAGTGATGTATCTGCTGCCTAATGTTTAATTTATCAATTTCAGTTAATGTTTTTGTCATGACCTTTATGTGAGCAGTGAGGCCAAAAGGAGTCTGTGAACAGAGAGACGGGAAGCTGCGGAACATTTGGAGAGTTGGAGTTAATAGTCCACAGTTAATGCGGACAAGCTGTGCTGTGCCTTCCATTCCTCCTGCTCCTCGTACACCTCTTATCATGAAAGTTGTAAGATTCTGAGGGATCTTGACAGTGTAGATCTGAGAGAATGTTTTCCCTCATCAAGGAACTTAGAATTAGGGGCACTCTTTCAAAATTCAGTGTCTCCTTTAAGACGGAGATAAGGTGAAATTTCTTCTCTCAAAGGACCATTAATCTTCAACTTCTCTTCCCTAGCAAGAGATGGGGGAATCATCAAATATGTTCAAGGCTAAGTTTGACCAATTTTTGATTGATAGGGGAGTCGAGGGTTATGGGTACCATGTAGTAATGGATTTAAGGTCATCCATGGTCTTACTGAATTGTAAATGAGGCCTGAGGGACCAAATGGCTGACTCCTACTCCTCATTCATACAGAAATTTGTTCAGATGCAATCTTGTGAGACCATCTCTAACCACTCCAGTGTTGTCAAGTTTGATTTAATGCTGTATGCACAATATGCTGATAATCCTAAGTAACCACCGCCCCCCCCCCCCCCCGCCCCCCCCCCCCCCCACCCATTGTTAAACTCAGGACAGATTCAATGGTAACCCTTGGCTAGTTGGATCTGTCAATTTCTGTTGAATGCACCTTCTCATCCTGTTGGTAGCAATACTAGTGGTTCTAGTATGATCACCAAATTCCATGAGTCCCTTTTTCCCAAGGTTGTTTGTGATCCCAGCATCAAAGTAGCCTAAAGATGGAGTTGCAGTAGAAAACAAATTTTCTATTATATCTCTGGGAATTCTGTTGAATCTTCTTTATGGATGAGTAACTGCCGGGAGCTAGGTGGATGGGCTGTGAGGACATGCCCCAGGGCTCAATCTCATTATTCACACAAGCACATTTTAGACAATCAGAGCCTGGTGACTCAACCCCTTTTCTTAACAGAAAAGATGAGTCCACAAAATTTACAACTGCACCATAACTTTTGTGATACAATGTTTCCGTACCTATTCAACTGCAAGCCTTTACATTTGCAGTAAAACATGAACAACTGTAGCAAATTTGTGCTGCAGTGTATGAATGAATCTGCCTCCATCCAGACAGCATAGATTTCTCAAAAATGCGCAGATTCATAAAGTGTCAACCCTCGGATTTTGGAAGTATTAATCCCTTTAATTGTTCTTCCTAACCATTTCTTCAGCTTTATTTTTAATTATTCACTTTTGAAATAGAAGTGTAATTTGAAAGATCTGCATTTATTTCCCATCCCTAGTGTGGAATTCCAGCATGTTGACCTAGCAACAATGAAATATCACTGATATATATTGTCCAGTTTGAGATTGTGTATGCCTTGGAGGAGATGGTACTGTCTTTTGTTTGTTTGCATGTAAGCAATGGAGAATGCCTACCTGGGCATCGAGACAGAAAACAGCCCACATGTACTATCTAGCTACCAAACTTATCTCAATATCCTGAGAAAGAATAAACAACAAAAACAAAAAGTGCTGGCCACATTTAGGGGAATGAAAGTTCTCGTAGTGTTAGCAGAACAAAACACAATTTAAAAAGTTAATATATTACAAAGTATATCATGTATCCTGACATTATTGTGCTAACACCACAGTGCTAAAATGTAATGTAACATTACTGCCTCCCTATTAAACAGGTCAAAAAATTCAATGGGAGGAGGGTTGGAGGAGATAGGGGTTTTATTGCAATGTAATTTTTTTCACTGCATGTTATAGCTTAATATTTAAAAAGTCTGTCAATGCAGGATTTACTTATTCCCCAGACAGGACGCATTTTAAAGTAGGTGTTGAAGGATACCTTTACAAAAGGAATCTGGCAAATCTGTCAGTGTATTGCACTTATCTCAAACACAAATCTCCTGTTCACTGCTGTCAGAGTGGGAAACATTGCTGTTTGACTTGAGATTCTCCTTTATTTTCTATTTATTTGTTTACAGTTAACACATCGATAGTTACCATGCATTTGCCAGCAAACCTATATAAAAAAATGTTTTTAAAAAAAAGCATTTATATAGTTCCTTCAGTCCTGTACAGATTGGGTTTACTCTGTGTTATGTTGACTTGTACTGTTGCAATGTATGATTTTCAAGATGCTGCATTCCTTCTCCTGTACAGTATTAAATGTGTTTCTCTTAACTTGGTGATCATGAAGAACTCTATGTGTTGCAGAAGAACTGAGAGCTTCAACAAGTTCTGCCCCTTTCCCCCATGCCTCATTAACATCCTCATTATAATTAGTGATGCTGACTCCCAGACATTGTCTTTGTAACATCTGAAACTGAACCAACTCAACTCAATATGAAATGCAGTAAAAGGTTCTAGAATAATGGAGGCCTGAACTGAACCAGGTGAAAACCAACAGTGTAATAATCAAAACTAATGGTGTCCATTAGACATGCTTTGTCATGTCGAGATCTTTTTATGTACAATAGATCTGAAAACATGACCTTTACACCAGATCATTTTAATGTTTACCAAGAGAATCCTTTTAACTACCTTATGCTCTCCATTTAACAGGTGAGTTAGGTTAATATTAGCCCACTCCATCCCCAACAGAATGATTACAAAGGTGCTGCTTTGATTTCAGGCACCCACAGTAGATTTTACATTTTGTCAGAATTAAGAGTAAAATTTTTTACTTGTCCTTAGTCCATATGTTTACACATATAGACTGTGATGATGCATGGATCAAACATGACCAGGGAGTATGATGTTACATACTGCATACATTATAAATAAACTGACTCCAAAGAGGAATATTTCAAATTAATCATGAGTGATTTTAAACAAGAAATTTTGGGATTTCTTCAAAGCTTAAACGCTTCCATCCAATGATAAGTTGAAGGAAACTCAAACGTTGCTTATCTCATAACCGGGAGCAATTTTGAACAATAAAATCAAATTTATTTGTATGAAATTTAATATTGAGTTTGTTTCAAGATACAAATTGTAACCTTGTACAGTTTCTGATGCTGAGGAGATAGCTTTTTCGCTTTATGCGATAGTGATTCAGAAGCTTAGTGCACAACTCTGTGGTTTTTGTTTTAGCGAAGTCTACAGAAATAAAATGGAGTAGAGAGATGAAAGGGACTGCCTATCAACCATCATCCACTTCCACTGTTGCAAAAAATCAAAATTTACCAGATGTCCAACACACAATATGTTTTAGAAGGTAAAAGGTACAGTGCAATAAATAATACTTTATTGTTTACTCATTACTTGTACAGCAGGTCAAACACAGTAACTTACCGACATCACCCAGGCCACCATCAGTACATTAGCTGGTGGATCCTTCAATAACTGGGAAGTTGGGCTAAAATCAATCCAGCATTCCCCTGATTGAAACATTTCATATGGTTTACAGCAATCCTGCTGTGGAGAAGTATTCAACAATATTGAATTATATAAAAATGAAACACAATAATCTAATGAAATGTTAAATATTTGGTACAGTGTAGTGGCTGTCTGTAACAGTAGATGGAGATGGATCCTTGTCAACACACTTACTATTTGCAAAAATCACTTGCCGTTTTAATTTGAAACAGATCTTTTAACATCATTCATTAGTTACCAACATGATGGCAGCAAAATCACACAGCGCATTCTTTGGGCTATGTCATACAAAAGGAAAAGAAGCAAAACAATCAATTTTGCAGATTTCTTTCTTCGCTGGCTGAGTAATGAGGCTGATAATCTAATTTGTCTTTACCAAAAGACCTCAGATTAGTTTAAAATCGTCTAGAGATGGTCAATTGATTGGTCCTTCAAATTAGAATCGGTGGTGCTCTCAGCACATTTCTTATAATCATTCAATTCAAAATAACCCAAACCTTGCCTGTGTTCACTAATTCATGACTGCTAGGTTCAAGTCCTGCCTGGTTCAGGGGTTTGTAATAACATCTTTGAACAGTTTGATTAAAAAATATCTAGCCTACTTTGTGGCAAAGTGGTAGTATTCCTACCTCTTGAGACAAGAGGCCTGGGTTCAAGTCCCACCTACTCCCAAGGTGTGTAATAACAGGTTGACTCAAAACATCTAGCTGTCACATACTCTTACTTTGAAAGACTGATAAACCAAAAAAGCAATAAAGAACAATGATGATCTGCAGCTCAAACAAAAGACACAACAGGACCTGCACAATTTAGCACCAGTGAAAATCATTCCCATCCATTGCCATCCTCACAGTGCTGCAGCAGATATTTCTAAAGACTGCTGGTGTATCAGGGAATTCTCAGTCTTCCTCAAACTTGATCAATTCTTATGTTTTCTTTTTGTCTCCTGCGATGTTAAACAGACAAGGAGGTCGATCAAATACACTTCTGCAGCTGTTTGTAGAATGCATTTTGAGATTATGTATGACTTAGAAATTAGTGTAACTAGTTAAATGAAATAAAAAGTATATGATGACTATGTGACAATTCTTTGATTTCTGCTGCAGAGGCAGAGACATTGAAAGGGCCTCCCCGCAGTGTATGTACTGACTTTGTCCTCCAACCTTCGCTTTCTTTTTCTCCTACTTCAGCCTTGGGGGCCCTCTGCATTCTCTGGGCAACCGTGAAGGTACAATTTGAAAGAACAGAGATGGGCTTCTGAATAATATTTATCCCTCAACCAGCAACACTAAAAACAGGGCAAATTGTCATTATCATGGTACTATTTCCATGTCCTTTCTGAGGTTCCTACATTATAACAGTGACTACACTTTGAAAGTAGAAGTGGTAAAATACTTTGGGATCTTCTGAGGTGAAAGACGCTGGATAAGTGCAAGTCGTTCTTGACTGCTCCATGGGTATTGTCTGCCCACAAGTGCCTTTACATGAGCCACATGCCAGTCCATAAGTGAATGCTGCCAGATCGTGCCAACAACTGTGCCCATTCATAACCACAGCTGAAACAACCCTTGGGAAAAGTGGGTGTTATCAGTGGGAGAGGATCAGGGTGTGCTGGTCAGTGAATCATTGTCAAAGACTTAGCCTATCTAAAGAAATGATTGAATAAAATAATGAAAAAAAAATCAAGCACCACCAGACCCACTGGGGAGAACTTATTCAGTTTCCTAAAAACCGAAAGAACTGCAGATGCTGTACATCAGGACCAGAAACAGAAGTTGCTAGAAAAGCTCAGCAGGTCTGGCAGCATCTTGTGAAGAAAAAAATCAAAGTTAACTTTTTGGGTCTGGTTCTGAGGAAGGGTCACCAGACTCGAAACGTTAACTTTGATTTTCTTCTTCACAGATGCTGCCAGACCTGCTGATCTTTGCCAGCAACTTCTGTTTTTATTCAGTTTCCTTCCAGCTCTCCCAGCATTTGACTCCCTTGTTTATCGAGAAACCTAAATAACTCGAATAAATCAATTCACTGACCTAGTCTTCACTACTCGCTGTGGAAAAGAATATCAAACACTGCCAAGCCTTCAAGAAAGAAATTCCTCACCTCCAACTTGAATTGGGAAAATTCTTATTTTCAAACTGTGACCTCTAGTACTAAGATTCACCCCACATAGAGAAACATTCTCTCAGTTCCTATCATATAAAAACCCATCAGAACCTTTTCTGTTTCAATAAGATCACTTTCCATTTTGCTAAGGACAATAGGTCTAACCTCAATATTACTGAATCTCATTGCACGTCTTAGGGTTCAGGCAAGTGAATCTTCTCTGAACCACCTCCTTATCAAGCTGGGTGACCAAAACTGCACACAATATTCCAGATGCAGTTTCACCAATCTTCCTTGTCTTCTTCTCCCATTGAAGGAGAATCATACCAGACTCGAAATGTCAATTCTGTTTCTCTCTCCACAAGTGCTGCCAGACCTGCTGAGTTTCTCCAGCATTCTCTGTGTTTGTTGTAGTCTCATAGAATCATGGAGGTTTATAGCATGGAAACGGGCCCTTCTGCCCAACTTGTCTACGTTGCCCAGATTTCACAATTAAACTAGTCCCAATTGCCTGTGTTTAGTCCATATCCCTCCATACCTACCCTGTCTGTGTACCTGTCTAAATGTTTCGTAAATAACAAAATTGTACTCGCCTCCACACTACCTCTGACAGCCTGTTCCAGACATTGCCCCTGTGGACCTTTTGTATCTCTCCCCTCTTACCTTAAACATATGCCGTCCAGTTTTAGATTCCCCTGCCATGGGGAAAAGCCATTGGCTATCTACATTATCTATGCTTCTTAAGATCTTATGGACCTCTAAAAGGTCACCCCTCAGTCTCCTGCACTCCAGGGAAAATAGCCTCATCCTATCCAGCCTCTCCTTATAACTCAAACCTTCCAGTCCGGGTAGCATCCTAGTAAATGCTTTCTGCACTCTTTCTAGTTTAATAATATGCTTTCCATATTAAATCAAAACTACATGCAGTACTCCAAATGTGGCCTCACCAATGTCTTGTACAGCTACAACAAGACATTCCAACTCCTGTACTAAATGCACTTACCGATGAAAGCAAGCATGCCAAAAGTCTTTTTCATCACCCTGTCTACCTGTGATTCCACTTGCAAAGTAATATGAACCTGTACCCCTAGATCTCTTTGTTCTATAACACTTCCCAGGGCCTTACCATTGACTGTGTAAGTCCTGCCCTGGTTTGACCTACCAAAATGGAACACTTTGCATTTATCCAAATTAAACTCCCATTTGCCATCCTTCAGCCCACTGGCTCAGTTGATCAAGATCTCACTGTATTCCCAGATAACCTTCTTCACTGTCCACTACACCACCAAGCTTGGTGTCATCCACAAACTTAATAACCATATCTCCTAAATTCATAAATCATTTACATAAATGATGAATAGCAGTGGACCCAGCACCGATCCTTGTGGCACAATGCTGGTCATAGGCCTCCAGTCTGAAAAACAACCCTCCATCACCAATCTCTCACCAGTCTCACCAATGTTGTGTATTGTTGTAGCTAGATGCCCACGCTTTTTATCCTCATCTTCTTCATAATAAAGGATAACTGGGGCAGCACGGTAGCTCAGTGGTTAGCACTGCTGCCTTACAATGCCAGAGACCTGGGTTTGAATCCATCCTTGGCCAAGTGTTTGCACATTCTCACCATGTCTGTGTGGGCTTCCTCAATGGTGCTCCAGTTTCCTCCCACAATCCAAAGATGTGCAGGTTGGGTGGATTGGCCATAGGAAATGCAGGGACAGAGTGGCATAGGTGGGTCTGAATGAGATGCTCTGGAGGGTCAGTGCGGACTCGATGGGCCAAATGGCCTGCTTCCACACTGTAGGGATTCTATGAAAGCTGCTCTATAACCAGTTGAGCTATGTTTTGCGGCCTTTATATCTAGTCTTACAATTATTAAAAAAAACTTTGTAGAATGAATGCTGGGATTTAATATTTTTGATTCGCTTAAAGTAACATATAGACTAGGGCCAGTAATGCAGTACTATGAGAGATGTATCTCAGGAACAGTAGAGAATTTGCTCTGTGTCCTGACACAGATAATATGATTAATCGGCCGTTTAGTTTTTGCTATTAGCAAGAGCTTGCTCTTAGTATGCTGGCAGCTGTGGTAACCTCATTGACTCTTAACAATTCATCACTGGTGATGCATGAGCTTCACTTTAGGAGATGGAGGAAATGAATATTCGTTATTGATGGATGATTGTAGAGATGGCCGGCCAGTTCCTGACATCAGAGGAAGTGGTGGAGGCAGATATATTGGAAACTTCTAAAAGATATTTAGATAGATACATGGATAGGAAAGGTTTAGAGGGATATGGATCAAATGCAAGCAAATGAGACAAGTTCAGTTTGGGATATCTGGTCGACACGGAGGAGTTGGACCAAAGGGTCTATTTCCGTGCTGTACATTTCTATAACTCTATCTGCTTCCAACAGTGACATCCATTACTCTCATGAGAATATTCTAATGTTCTCACTGTGTGAGTTGGAATAACGTGACTGGTAACCACGCCGAGAATTTGGGCTGACAGTTCAGCACCATAATGAGGGAGTGCTCAACTGGCAGAAGTCCCATCTTACGGATAAGCGTTTAAAACTAGGCCATGCCTGGCCTTAAAAGTGACGTACCTGTGATCACTTTGAGAAAATAACTATCTGCAGTCTCCTGGCCAACTTGGCTCACTCATCACTGAAGCAGATGATCCAGTGGTTATTACCTTGCTGTTTGTGGCACTTGGCTCTAAGAACAAAGGAGAAAGAAAGGTGTGCATTTATGTATCACCCATCACAACTTCACATCCCAATGTGAATCATGTGAATCCTGCTCACAGGAATGACATAAATGACCAGGTAATCTGTTTCAGTTTTGACTAACACGTTTTCTACATTACACAGTAAGTACATTTCAAAATGACTTAATTTGCTGTAAACTGCTTTAGTTCTTTTTTTAGGCATGTCCACAAAATAAGGACGTAAGACATAGGAGCTGAATTAGGCCATTTGGCCCATCAAGTCTGCTCCGCCATTCAATTATGGCTGAAATGTTTCTGAACCCCATTCTCCCCTGTAACCTTTGATCCCCTTATTAACCAAAACCTATTTATCTTTTTCTTAAGTACACTTAGTGACTGGGCCTCCACAATCTTCTGTGGCAATGAGTTCCACAGATTCACCATCCTCTGGCTGAAGAAATTCCTTCTCATCTCCGTTCTAAAGCCCTTCACTGTGAGGCTGTGCCCTCGGGTTCTAGTCTCTCCCACTGGTGGAAACATCTTCTCCATGTCCACTCTATCCAGGTCTCTCAGTATTCTGCAAGTTTCAATGAGATCTCCCCTCATTCTTCTAAACTGCATCACGTACAAACCCAGAGCCTTCAATCGCTCCTCATATGACAAGCCCCTCATCCCCGGGATCATTCTTGTAAACCTCCTTTGGACCGTCTCCAACGCCAGCACATCCCTCCTTAGGTATGGCCCAAATCTGCTCACAGTATTCCAAATACAGTCTGACCAGAGCCTTGTACAGCCTCAGCAGTACATGTCTGCTCTTATATTCTAATCCTCTCAAAATGAATACTAACATTGCATTTGCCTTCCTATCTGCCAACTGAACTTATATGTTAATATAAAGAGAATCCTGAACTAGAACTCCCAAGTCCCTTTGTGCTTGAGATTTCCAAAGTCTTTCCCCATTTAGAAACTAGTTTTAGCCTTTATTCCTCTTACCAAAGTACATAACCTGACAATTTCCCACATTGTATTCCATCTGCGACTTCTTTGGCCACTCTCCTAGCCTGTCCAAGTTCTTCTGCAGGCTTCCTACTTCCTCAGCCCTACCTGTCCCTCCACTTATCTTTGTGTCATCTGTAAAGTTAGCAACAATGCCCTCAGTTCCTTCATCCAGATCATTAAAGTATAATATGAATAGTCGTGGTTCCAACATAGACCCTGCAGATCTCTACTAGTCACCAGCTGCCATCCTGAAAAAGACTTTATCCCCAATCTCTGCCTGGAAGCCAATCCTCTACCCATGCTAGTACCTTACGCCTAACAGCATGGGTTTTTATTATCAGCCTCCTGTGCAGTGCCTTGTCAAAGGTTAATGGATCTGGCAGCAACAGCCAACATTCATGTACAACCACACAGTACTACAGCATGGAAACAGGTCCTTCAGCCCAGACTGGTCCATGCTGTCCATGGTGCCCACTCAGCTAGTTCCAATTGCCAGCATTTGGCCCATATCCCTCTCAACCCTTCTCATCCAGGTACCTATCCAAATGTTTTTTAAATGTTGCTATTGTACCTGTCTCAACCATTCTCTCCATATACGCATCACTCTCTGTGTGAAGAAATTGCCCCTCAGGTGCTTCTTAAATCTTTCCCCTCTCACCTTCAACTTATGCCCTCTAGTTTTCCCCATCCCTGGGAATAAGACTACATGCATTCATTCTATCTATGCCCCTCATGATTTTATATAATAAGGTCACACCTCATTCTCCTATGTTCCAAGGAATAAAGTGCTATCCTGGCCAACCTCTCCCTGTAACTCAGGCCTGCTAGTCCTGGTAACAGCCTCATAAATCTTCATTGCACACTGTCCAGTTTAACTATATCTTTCCTGTAACAGGGCGACCAAAACTGTACACAATACTCCGAGTGCGGCCTCACCAACAACTTATACAACTGTAACATAATGTCCCAACTCTTATATGCAATGCCTCGACTGATGAAGGCCAACATGCTAAATGCCTTCTTCACCACTCTATTCACCTGTGACACCGCTTTCACCAAACTTTGTACTTGTACTCCTAGGTCCCTCTGTTCCACAACACTCTTCAGGACCTTACCATTTTACTGTATAAGTCCTACCTTGGTTTGACTTCCCAAAGTGCAACACCTCACACTTATCTGTATTGAATTGCATTTACCAATCCTCAGCCCATTTCCCCATCTGATCAAGATCTGTCTGTAATTTTTGATAACCTTCCTCGCTATCAACAATACCTCCTAATCTTGTATCATCTACGAACTTACTAATCATGCCTTGTACATTCACATCCAGATCATGAATGTAAATACGTAAATTTAAAATATTAAAACATTGAAAGCACCTCACAGATACATAGCTAGATAAAAATTGATCAAACAGGTCAGTTTCAGCAACATCTTGAAGGAGGAGAGTGAGTTGGAGAGGCCGTAAGATTTTAGGGGCAGGGAATTCCAGCATTTAGGGTCTAAACAATAGAAGTCCATAATGGAGGGAATAATCCTAAAGGTGCACAAATAACCAGAACTGGAGGAGAGCAGAGTTTTCGGAGAGTCGTGGGGCTGAAGGAAATTACTGAGATAGGGTGAGACAAAGTTCTTTGGTGATTTAAAAGCGAGGATAAAAGTTTTAAAAACAAGGCAAATGCACCAGGAGTCAATGTAGATCACGAGCAGAAGGTGGGTGGGTGAATGAGACATCAAGTGAGTTAGGATTCAGGGGACAAAGTTTTAGATAAATTTAATCTTATGGAAGATGGGAAGCTGGCCAGCAGGGCATCAGAATAGAAATTGCTGGAGAAACTCAACAGGTCTGGCAGCATTTGTGGAAGGAAAGAAGAGTTAATGTTTTGGGCCCAGTGACCCTACCTCAGCCTTCACTCTCCGCATCAAAGCCTTCGATATAAATTGTGAAAGGATGAAGGCCCAGCACAGACCGCATGGAATTCTAATCTTCTTTCCATGCTAATATGCCGTCCCCTATACCAAAGGTTCCTACTTTACATAATAACATTTTATGTGACATCTTGTCAAAAGCATCTAGAAAAATCCAAGTACAGTATGTGTATAGACTCCCCTTTATTCAATGTGCACTACAATAACTCCAATAAATTTGTTAAACATTATGATTTTCCTTCGACAAAACCATGCTGATTCATCCCAAATTAGTTTGAATTTTCTAAGGGTACAACCTTTAGACATTAGAACAAGATTCTAACATCTTTCTCACAACAGACATCAATCTAACTGGCTTATAGTTTCCTGTTTACTGCCTCCCTCCCTTCTTGAGCAAAGCAGTTTATTTTTCCACTTCCCAGTCTGATAGAATCTGAAACAACTGCTCAGATGCCGGTCACCAGGTCACCAGGTCACCAGGTCACCAGGTCACCAGGTCACCAGGTCACCAGGTCACCAGGTCACC
>NC_063357.1:39329417-39404411 GCF_021869965.1 Rhincodon typus | reverse complement strand
GGTCACCAGGTCACCAGGTCACCAGGTCACCAGGTCACCAGGTCACCTTTTATTTACACATGCATATTACATGACCAGACAGCTCAACACCATTTCCTAGACTGAGGACACCTTCTGAATTGTCTGTTTATATCTGTCAGCCAAGGCTTCCTGATTGGCCCCGGTTAACAACCTCAATCAGGAATCTCCTAGTCATTGAGATCCACCAAGCCATGCTACCAATCACTACAGAACTTTTCCAGAATCTCGTGAATTTTGGAACATTAACACCAACACATTTACTGACTCAAATATCCAGCTTTTTTAAGACCCTAAGCTGGAGTCTATTCAGGACCCAGAGTCTTGCCAGCTTATAGCTCCAATAGGTTGCTTAGTGCTGCTTCCCCGGTGGTTGTAATCTCATAAATGTTTTCTCCCTCTTCCCCCGGCCTGATTTACACCTACTAATGCGATGTTTTTGTATCCTTTTTAGTGAAGACATTTTATTTCAGTTGCTGTTTGCCATTACCTTCCACTCACAGAGGAAGGTTGAGACCAAGTGAGATTCACACCCACACAAGTTGGCATTATCCTGACCCACATCCAATTCGTCAACTGAGCTAACTGGAATCACCATCATTGAATTCAGAGGTAACAAAACAATGGATGAGAGTTTCAGCAGCTTGTGAGTTGAGGCAAAGAGGACATGGGTGTTGGCTGAAGACATCAGTAGATGGTCTTGATGATGTAGGCTTGCAGAATCAGCCCTTCTTGCAAGCAGTTTGATTCAGTCTAGACAACTCCGGGGGAAAGGGATGGAATTGATGACTCCGAACTAGACATTTTGATGGTGGGTCTCAAGTTAAAGGCTTTGGTCTTCACAACAGTTAATCAGAGGAATCTCTGCTTCTCCTCCACTCAATGTTGAATAAACAGCATGACACTGCTTCACAAAACAACTGCTCACTAAGGCACTGGGGCAGTAGGAGTGATTCTATCTGTTCATGTTGACAACACCATCTGAGAGAAAAAAGTCCCTTTGTGTTCCTGCTGATTTATTATTGCAGAATCAACTAAATACAATGGAAAGAAAGAAGTGATCAACCTTCCGAACTTCAGGCTGGGTGCCAATGGACGCCAGCATCTCCTGCAGAGTTTGTAATGATCAAAATATCACAGAGGAAGTCAACCGCTGAAGCCTGGACTAAGGCTGTGAATTACGATGATGCCCCACCTCATAGAGACTGTAGGCAGGCAGGGCCAGCAGATAAAGAGAGTTTATTGTCTTGCTGATTAATCAACGGTACAACCTGGAAGAGTCAGGCCTCTGAGACCTAAAGGCTAGGGACCCATCATCATTTTATGAAAAATGGAGATTTTGTCACCGCCCCCCCCCTATAAATCTGGAGCTAAGAAAATGCTCCCAGAATGCAGCGTAGGAAAGTAGGTCTGTACACCTGAAGCCCCATGCTTCCTGTGTTTACTAGAGTCAGTAAATTCTTCATGGAAGTGAGTAGCCAAAAGCAGGCATGCTGAATTAGGTGTCTTCTCTCTAACCTCATGAGCTTTGACAGGGTCAGTGTCAGAGATGACAGCCAAATATATTCTAACGTATCTCCAGACTCCTTAATGCCTGTCCACCATCTACAAGGCAGAAGTCAGGAGTGTGATGGAATACCCCCCACTTGCCTGGATGGGTGCAGCCCCAACAACACTCAAGAAGCTTGACACCATCCAGGACAAAGCAGCCCGCTTGATTGGCGCAACAACAATCTCTCTCCACAGTTTTTCTGTCCACCACTGACACACAGCGGAATAGTGTGTACCATTTACAAGATGCACTGCAGCAACTCACTAATGCCCCTTCAACAGCACGTTCTAAACCTAAGACCTCTACCACCTTCCAGCAGACTCATGGGAACACCGGCACCTACGAGCTCCCCTCCAAGCCACACGCTATCTTGACTTGGAAATACATCACCATTCCTTCACTGTTTGTTGGACAAAAATCCTGGAAGTCTCTTTCTAACAACACGAGTACATAAACTACATCCTAAGGCCTGTAGTGGTTCAGGAAATTAGCTCTTTGCCACCTTCTCAAGGACAATGAAGGATTTATACCCAGCGAACCCCACATCCCATGATTGAATAAAGCAAAACACTTACACTGACATGCCAGGACTGGCTGGTTTTCATCATTTATAACATCTACTGTGACCAATGTGTAAATGAGATTACCACATCTCATATCAAGTGGTTGCCTTTAATGAAGTCAGCATGAAGTTATTCTAAAGCAGCTTGGAGTCTGACAGAAAAGGGGTCATTTTGTGGTTTCGTTCTGAATCTAATTAGGTCATGGTTGGAAAATAGAAAGCTCTTGTAATGACACTGCATGGCAAAAAGTATAAAGAAAATATGCCAAACTACAGGACACATGGTCACATGTTCCCAGAAGACACAGGTCAAGGGTCAAGTAGCCAAGATATTATTCCTATTAATGCTAATCTAGAGATGCATTTTACAGAATGTGAAGAAATCCATTTTAAATTATAAAATAGAACATGGAGTAAAAGAGATTGATGAATGTTCTGTTGTTGATAGAGCTCAATTCAGTTGCATGGCTACAACAGCAATGTGGGTTTCCTGAGCGTGGTAAGGGAAACCAAGGCAGGACTTGTACAGTAAATCATAGGAATCTAGAGATGCGGGTGCATAATCCCTTAAACCTGGTGTCACAGGTAGATGGGGTGGTGAAGAACTCATTTGGCACTCTTATCTTCATTGGTCAGAACACTGAGTATAGGAGTTGGGATGGTCATGTTGTGGTTGTACAGGACTGTGGTGTGGTCACTTTTAGAATACTACAGACAGTTCTGTTCACCCTTCAATAGAAAGAATGTTGTTAAACTTGAGAGGGTGTAAAAAAGATTTACAAGGATGTTGCCAGGGTTGGAGGGTTTGAGCTATAGGGAGAGGCTGAATAGGCTAGGACTAATTTCCCTGGAGCATCAGAGACTGAGAGACCTTATAGAAATTTATAAAATTGTGAGAGGTATGGATAGGGTGAGTAGCCAAAGTATTTTTCCTGAGTTGGGGGAGTCCAAAACTAGAGGGCAGAGGTTTAAGGTGGGAGGGGAAAGATTTAGAAAAGACCTGAGGTTAATATTTTCATGCAGAGAGTGGTGTGTGTATGGAACGAGCTGCCAGACGAAGCGGTACAGGTGGGTACAATTACATTTAAAAGGCTTCTGGATGGGTATATGAATAGAAAGAGTTGAGAGATATGTGGGCCAAATGCTGGCAAATGGGACTATGTCAGATTGGGATGTCTGATCAGCATTGATGAGTTGGACCGAAGGGTCTGTTTCCATGCTGTATGACTCCATTAGAGCTAAAACAGCCTAAGAAGACAGAGAGGGCTGCAGGGATGTTCTCATCGTACAAACACAGGCCAGATTTTTTGTTAAACTGGTGGGGCTGTGTTCCTTAAGCTGGAATCCGATTCCAGGGGTTCCAGTGCCAAAACCAGCATCTAACATTCTTCCTTTTTTAGGAGTCTGCTGATTGAAGGGGGTTGGCCATAATTTGCATCTCCCCAGTTCACTGAGACAGTGCCAAATATAAAAGTGGTAGTTGCCTTCAAACAGAAGCAATTTTCATTTGTGGGATTTCTAAACCACTACTGACAGATATTTGACCTTCAAAGAAAAGGCTTGATCCCTAGTGGAGTAATTCAGAGAAGTAACGAACATTTTTGGTGAAATCAGGTAAATGTCTAGGATCAGCAGCATCGATGGAGAGAGAAACAGCGTTCATGTTTTCAGTCCAATATGACTACTTGCAGTGATGAGTTACAAAGAGGAGTCATGTAGGACTGTAAATGGGAACACTCGCGGAAATCTTATGGGGGTCTGAGAGATGTAAGCTACAGTGTGGCATGTGACACAGCTGGGGAACAAGTCCAGCAAGGACCATCTTGGGAGCATCTTGCTGCATCTTTTATGTTTTTCGCAAGTGTCATATGGAGTTCTCTCTAAGCAGTGCAACTTGCCAATGAAGGGGGTTATTTTACTCGTTGAATGCCTCGTTAATGGTCCAACTCATCTCATTAATTTTCAGTTCTCTATCTTATCAAATGAGTTAAATTTCAAGAAAACTTGAGGTGGAAATCGAAGCAGGTTACCTGGTGTATTCAGCTCACCACAGTCTCCAAGCAACCTCCTTGTTGCATATGACCAGAAAGCATCACAGGGCATGGGCACCAGTCACCTGTACCCCTCGCCCAAGGACACAGACATTGACTACCCCCTCACAGCCATCCTGGCACCTCTCTGATAGACTGGCAGGAAGTACAAACTGGCATTGCAGGGTTCACTGCCAATGAGCATTGAGGAGGCTGCAGTAGGGACGCTCTGTGCACACTGAGGGAGACCCAGCTCATGGATTGGAGTATCTTGGGCCTGCTCACTATTGCTCACCTGCTTGGCACCTGCCAGCCTGCAGGCAGCGTCCTTGCCTTGCTGCGACACACCTGTTAGCCCACCGGTGCTTTAGGCAGAGCCAAAGGCTCTCCTGCCCAGCTGGAGCGATGAGGCACAGACACACAGACAGGCTGCTGGTCAGCCAGGATCTGTCTGCGGATGGGACAGGGAATGTTTTGCTGGATGGCACACTCCAAGAAATCCATATCACACCCACGGTCACTTGTGTGGCAAATACACGGCACATTTCTTCAACCAGTTAGCCCTGGCGCAGAGTGGGTGGGGATAGTCCTCTACCCATTCAAGGGAGGGGCCCACTGTTGGTCAGTGGGTCACTGTGCCATTCGTCACGGGCACAGTCCACACACAGACCAGGGGCTTGGCCCTTGGGATGGTCATCGACAGGGATCTGTCTGACTCCAGCCCAGGCAGTGGGTATTGGTCAGTCCTTTCGAGCCAGCCCCAGCACTCAGGGGCATTGTGTTTTGTCAGTTTGTAGGGAGGAGGCTACAAACACAACGGTCGGGGGTGGGGGGGGTGCGGCTCTGGGCAGATACGTCCACTGGACGCAAAGCTGGTCTGAGATCTGGAGCAAATCCAGTCCTGGGATTGGTCAATCGTTCAGGAGGGCACAAGGGAGAGCCTGTAGGGGCAACAGAGGACCCCCTGTCAGAAGGGGCAGGCAAGTCAAGGTTAGGAGATGAGGGGGAAACAAGGGCATTTATAGAAAGGTGAGGGCAAGGACACTGAGGGGCAAACTCTAGGTGGAAGGGAATATGTAGAACAGCATCTGAGGCAGAGTGGGCAATGGGAGAGGGAGTGTTAGTGTCAGTGACCACCACCAGGGGGCACATGGAGAAGCAGCATGGGAATCGCTAAGGTGAAATGTCAAGGGTCAGGGGGCAGGGAGAGCAGTTGAAGGCAATGTTCAATGTGATGGGGAAGGGAGGGATGAGTGGAATGGACGGTTGGGGTAGTGTGAGGTAAAAGGGGACATGAAGGTTCGTTGGGGGTGTGGTACCTAGTGACCAGGCGGAGTCCGGTGCTAACCGTGCCCACCCCGAGCTGTGCTTCCTGTAATCACTTACTATTCCCTAGGAGTGAAATACAGCTGGGAAATGGCTGAGACAACGCCTAGGGATGTCGGAGTCACCATCAGTTCGATGGGTGAAAGTGTGTAATCCATATTTGCCGATCACCACAACATTCAAGGAACAAATTCATGAAGGAGCCATTTACAAACTCCCGCCACGTTAAATTTACAATCATTTCACCGCCCATTTGCTACACAGTGTGAAGGTGCTTCACAGTCACATGCTGGTCACCCTCTCAAAAAATGGAATCTGAGCATCTCAAAGATGTTGGAGTTTTCAGTAAGGACGTTACAAAAGGCCAATGTTGGGTAAATGTGGAACCACGATACATGCAATGTTTGAGGGTTTAGTGTGAGGTACAGAACACCACATTCCTCCCCTGTCATATAATGCTCTGTACTGACTGCAGGGAGATGCTGAGGGTTTGATGGGGATCTGAGTTAGGAAAGGGGACGGAGAGCTGCAGACACTCCTTCCTCAATGACATAGGCTGTGCTCTCAGGCAGAGTGGCCCCTTTATCTAATGTCTGCACAGGTTAAACCTGAATGTGGCTGGAAGATTGCAACTGTCCATTATAATCTGCATCCATATATACCCCCATGTACCTCATTATATCTCAGTGTGTCTCCCAATATCTCTTTGTACCTCTCTTTATCTCCCTGTGTCTCCCTGTATCTCCTTGTACCTCTTTTTATCTCCCTGTGTCTCCCTGTATCTCCCTGACTCTCACTGTGTCTCCTTGTGTCTCCTGGTGTCTCCCTGTATCTTACTGTCTCTCACTGTGTCTCCACGTGTTTCCCTGTATCTCACTGTGTCTCACTGTCACTCCCTTTGTCTCCCTGTATCTCACTGTAGCTCACTTTGCCTTGCTATATTTCCCTTAATCTCACTGTCTCGCTATATTTCACCGTATCTGACTGTATCTCACTGTTTCCCCTTGTAGCTTGCTATGTCTGCCTGTGCCTTCCTGTATCTCCCTAAGCCTCAGTGCATCTGACTCTGTCTCCCTGTATCTCACACTGTCTCACTGTGTGGTGGTGTGCTTAGCCTCATCTGCAGTCTCAGCCAGCAGTACCTAGTTGGTGGTCTAAGAAACTCCTTTCGACCCCAAGTTAAGTCCTGTTCACAGCACGTCCTGAGTCCAGCCGCTGGTGGGACGTTGCTCGCTGTTGCTGCCTAATGAAGAAGGTGGAGACAGATTGATACAGGACACTGTGGGTCGGTGTGGACCCGATGGGCCGAACGTCCTGCTTCCACACTGTAGGGATTGTCTGATTCGATCATTCTGACTCAGGCCGAGCCCATATTCAGGAGCAGCAGGAGCTGCTGTGGGGGACAAGGAGCTCCAGGCTGAGGGAGGCACGGGGACGCCTCAGCAGGAGTGATGCCTGCAGGAGGCCCTGAGGTTTCTAGTCCTGCCTCCGTTTCCTGGCACTGAGAGAGGCACCGTGCTGGCACAGGCTCCACCTGTCCTCGGATACATTGAGGGAACTGTGCAGGATGCTGGAGTGGGAGACCATCCTCTCCCAGGGACTGGGAAGGTCCCTACCTCATTCACCTTCAACGTGAGAGGTTCCTTCCAGAGAGCGATGGGTGAGCTGAGTGGGATCTCTCTGCCACGTTCCCACCAGCACACGGGGACAAGGACCGCTACCTTCTTTCATTATTCCAAAATCTGGTTTGCATTGTCGGAGCAAATTCAGCCTCTTTTTGTTTAGTTCGTGTTCCCCTTTACAGTCTGTAAATCAAAGCTCATGTTTCTAACTGTCTGGTTGCTTGCCTGTTGGTGACATTCCCCGACTGGACAATGACAGACTGCAGTTCCCCTGTGGGCACTGGGAACGGGGCACTTAGAGGGGGTTGACATTATGCGGTGGCTGAGGTGAGGAAAACAGTGTGGCCTGGTGATGAAACAGTGACTAGGGTGGAAGAAAGAGATTGTGTGTGCGAGGGAGTGTTGGTCATGTTGGCTGTATGCCATGAGTGGCAGGGAGGATTGCCAATGCTTGTCCAGGTGCACCGTGACCTTTGAAAGGTTGGCACGGATTCGAGAATGCCAGTCCCTCAGCAGGTATTCACTGAGTGACAGGTTATTATTAAAATGGCGCATGGTGAGATTGGGCCTGAGTCAGGCCTGAGAGATACTGTAGGGCTGGGGTAGGTCATTAATGCAGAGCATTTCATAGAATCATAGAAACCCCTACAGTGCAGAATCAGGCCATTCATCCCATTGAGTCCTCACCAACCCACCAAAGAGCATCCCACCCAGATCCATACCCCACCTTCTCTCCCACCGCCATTGAGCCAGATTATTAGCCATGATCTGGAAAACTGGAGCAGGCTCTAGGTGCTGAACAGCCTACTCCTGGGATCCTGAGGTTTGCCTATGGTGGACATTGGGTGAGTTGACATGGAGAGAGTAAGGACACAGGGTGGTGTGTGGGGGTCAGGAGTTGGCATGCATTGGCACTACATTAACATATAGCATGCCAATCTCTCAAATCCACAACCTCCTCCACCTAGAAGGACGAGGGCATTGGGAGAGTGGGAATGCTGTCAAATTAATCCCAATGTCCCAACCAATGACCCACCATTCTGACGTGGGATCTAGGTCACCATTCCTTCGTCATCATTGAGTCAAATTCCTGGACCATGTGGCCACAGGGATGGCATTAACTCAGTAAGAAAGCATCCCGGTTCCAGAACCACCAACTTCTCAAGGGTAACTCGGAATCAATTCCAGCCTTGGCAATGATGCCCACATCCCAAACAGAAACAAAATAAAATATTTTCTATGTTTTCCTGAAAAATCTCTGGTTAAGAATGGGGATCTCACTGCAAAGGCACAAATTTGAACTCACAAATGGCAAATTATCTAATTCTTCCTTCAATTCTAGTTTTCAAGGGAAGGAAGGCTCTAGAAAAAAAAATGGGTGGGCCCGATGAGGTATGGAAAACAGTAATATGGCCTTTCCTCTTTGACTGGATAGAGGGACAGCTGAGGAATAGAACAAGCCAGAGTTTCTTTCCCCTTTGAAACATTCTAAGTGTGTTATTTGCCCTCAATCTACAGCTTAGGCCGGGATTTGGAAGCAGACTTGATGGATTTGGGGATGTTTTGTTGTGGTAAGTGAGGACAAAGTTACATGGTCTTCCATTGGATGGTGTAGTCTGTTTGAAAGAAATAGCGACTACTTCAGACTCATTCAGCAATTCAACTGAAAGGTGTTATGATTGCTATTGGACGCAGCTCCCTCCCCTCTGCCTTTCCAGAAGCTTCTATTTTTACTTCAGGTTTTGTTTGGTTGTGTACACAGCAACAACTGGAAGCCACTTGGTCTCTATTACAGCTTCAAATGTTTCTCAATCCATTCCACATGCCATTTGTCGAGATCTTATAACAACTACACACTAAACTCTTGTTCAAATGCATGAGATCAACAGCAGATGTATCCACAGTATACTCCATCGGCACATAATAATATATATTGTGTGTGTCGTATTTTCTTCGCAAACACAGCACAATCCTCATTAGCATGTAAACTAAGACTATATGATAAGTCACGTTGTAATGTAGAAAAACAGCAGCCAATTTACACATAACAAACTTTCACAATCAGCAATGTGATTGAACAGATAACCTGTCTCTAATGATGTTGGCTGAGGGGTAAGTGCCAGATTCATGGTCTTCCTTATCAATGTTATTAAGCTTTCTGGTTTCATTTTAAACAGTTTATATGTGTCACATTTGCAACGGTTTGCCACAAAATTTGGTTTCGAGCTGCCTGTAGTTTTGGCTCCAAAATCTGCCTCACACTTTTGGTGTGTCGGTGTTATAGATCAGACCAGACCCTGTCAAAATATTCTAAGAAAGTAGCCCGAACCCTAACTTCTTCATATTTTAAAGGCAAATGTGAAGTGCCTGTTTCAGATGCACACCACGCGCACACACACACGCATGCGTGCACACACACACGCACACACACACACACACGTGTCATCCACATTCTGCAACTCGATGGTGGAGGTTGGGCTGGTTTCAGTTCGGGACTGGAGGTGACGCTGGTTCAACAGTTACCTGCTTGTCCTATAGAGAAGCTCCACCCCAGCGGGAATCTCCATGGAGATAGGGCGGAGTTTTTGAGTGAGGAAGATGGAGAACAGTGTTGGTGTGATGATAAAGCCTTTAATCCTGGTTAGCAAACGTATTGGGTCAGTGATGGATCTGTTGGTGAGGAGCAGGGCTGGTATGCTGTCACACAGCAGGAAGGGGATGGTGATGGATTTCTGCACGCAGCTAAATTTGAGGAGGCTGCTTCATAATCTCTCCGGTCGACAGAGTCAAAGGCCTTTGTGAAGGTGAAAGAAGGCCAAGTCGATGCTGCTGCTATCTTCCTGGGCTTGTCTTACCATGAGGCCCATGTCCACTCTTGATGGACAGACTCTGCATTGTAACTCCAGTAGGAACTCTGCAGCTCCTGGCATAGAATCTCTCGCTCTGGGATAAAGGAAAGTATTTAACACATCAGCCCTACACCCATGAGTAAATCCCCTTCTTGGTCGCTATTCTTCCTTTTACCACCCTTTTGCTATTTATATGCCTACACCTACCTTTGGGACCCCCCCCACCTTCATGTTGGCTGCCACTCTTATCTCATTATCCCTCTTTGCTTCTCTTATTTGACTCTTCACGTCCCCTCTGATCCTTCTGTGTTGCCCTTGTGTTCCATCAGTGCTACCCTCTCTTGTGGCTGACCTGCAGGCAACTCCTGTCTGGTATCTCACTACATCTAGGTCCCAGCTCCAAACTGCTCTCTAACGTTGTGCCGGTGTCAGAGTTGAAGGGGGTCTGAGAGTATGACAGTCTTTTACCACCACCAGTGCTTTCTTATGCTTCCACCAGAGTCTGAAGGTGACAGCTAGGGGGGATGATTGGTCTGAAAAGGAAAAGAAGTGCAGGATTGGGATGCCTACACCATCTACAGATTGGGAATCCTAAGCGACTGTTGGATAGATGGGGATAGGATAGGAGAGGATATGAGAATGGCCTCGCTGCCTGTTGTTTCAACCCAGCCATTAGCCGTGACCTCAGTACTGTCTGCTCCAATGGTGGCAAGAACCTTCTCCTCCATTGAGGCTCAACCTGGAGACGTTCCTCTGCTGGATGCTTCGGTTTCCTCCCACAGCCCAAAGATGTGCATGTTAGGTGGGTTAGCCATGGGAAATGCAAGGTTACAGGGATAGGGAGGAGGGTGGGTCTGGGAGGGATGCTCTTTGGACGGTCGGTGTGGACTCGATGGGCCGAGTGGGGATTCTATGTAGGGATACTATGATTCTTTTATAGCATTGCATCCAGGTCCTTGGGACTTGCCGCATGACTCTGCCCTCCACAGCTATATGGTTGCTGTGCCTTGTGAAATTTTGCTTAGAGGGTTCTCCTGGTTCACTGTAAGGTAGGCAGAATGCTCTCACGCTACAGCTGCCTGACCAAAGCCCCCAGCACAGCATCCCATTATCATGGACCCTGCCCTCTCTCATTTTTATGTCTTTCCCAGGTTAGAACCAATCATATAATAACTTCTGTTATTGTATATGACAACAAGTTGTTATAACTACAATAACTGCTCTGGCTCCACATCATCTCTCCTTTAAGAGATGGAACATGTCTGTACCTGGTTAAACCACATCAGGCAGCACAGTGACTCAGTGGTTAGCACTGCTGTCTCTCAGCACCAGGGACCTGCGTTTGATTCCAGCCTCAGGTGCCTGTCTTTTTGGGTTTCTGGTGGGTGCTGTGGTTTCCTCCCACAGTCCAAAATATCTTTGGACTGAGATCCCATTGTGTCCAGGGATGTGCAGACTAGGTGGTTTAGCCATGGTATGTATGGGGATAGGGTGTGTATGGGTGGGATGCTCTTCAGAGGGTTGGTGCAGACTTGGTGGGCTGAGGGATTGCTTTCCACAGTGTGATTCTCATGATTATGTGCAGTCACTGTTGACTATGCAGTAGATTTGTGTTGATTGTTAGGAAGCATAAGTTTAGGTGTTGCCATGATTTTGTCCCATGTCATGATCTGCCTGCTTGCTTTCAGCGTCTATGATATTTAGCCTGGTGCACCTTATTTAAGAGCAGTCCCAATCTCTCTGTTTTGCTGCTTTCAAAGCTGTATGAAAGGAAGGGTTCGAGACAACAAGGTGTACAGCTGGATGAACACAGCAGGCCAAGCAGCATCATAGGAGCAGAGAGGCTGACGTTTCGGGCCTAGACCCTTCATCAGAAAAGGGGGAGGGGAAGGGGGTTTTGAAATAAATAGGGAGAGAGTGGGAGGCGGATAGAAGAGGGATAGAGGAGAGGATAGGTGGAGAGGAAACAAACAGGTCGAAGAGGCGGGGATGGAGCCAGAAAAGGTGAGTGTAGGTAGGGAGTTAGGAAGGGGATAGGTCAGTCCAGGGAGGACAGACAGGTCAAGGGGGCGGGATGAGGTTGGTCGGTAGGAGATGGAGGTGTGGCTTGAGGTGGGAGGAGGGGATAGGTGGGAGGAAGAACAGGTTAGGGAGGCAGGGACGAGCTGGACTGGTTTTGGGATGCGGTAGGGGGAGGGGAGATTTTGAAATCCCGCCCCCTTGACCTGTCCGTCCTCCCTGGACTGACCTATCCCCTTCCTAACTCCCTACCTACACTCACCTTTACTGGCTCCATCCCCGCCTCTTCGACCTGTTTGTTTCCTCTCCACCTATCCTCTCCTCTATCCATCTTCTATCCGCCTCCCACTCTCTCCCTATTTATTTCAAAACCCCCTTCCCCTCCCCCTTTTCTGATGAAGGGTCTAGGCCCGAAACGTCAGCCTCTCTGCTCCTCTGATGCTGCTTGGCCTGCTGTGTTCATCCAGCTCCACACCTTGTTATCTCAGATTCTCCAGCATCTGCAGTTCCTACTATCTCTGAAAGGAAGGGTTAGTTCCTTTAAGGGGACCACAATATTTTACTGTGGCCACCAGAGGGAGATCTACTAAATGTGACAGCTCCCAGACACCACAGCTATTAAAATGTGCAGAATGTTCTGGTAACAGCTCTTCGATAAGGACACACAGAAGATCTAGATCCTTCCGAGAGCTTTTAATGCTCCCTGACCAGCTATTATTGGCAGTTTATGTAAACATGATCCAGCGGTGCAGGCCAGCTCGTCTCAATCACTCCACTCAAATTCAAGGGCACAAAATGTTTTCCAGAACCTAAATATTCCCCTCACAACTGGGTTAGTGCAGATTTCAGTCAGACTGGCAAAGGGAGGAATTGCGTCTAAAACAAACAATAAATGCAGCAAGAACTCTAATCAGGTCCACATCCCTGAGATATACACCCGTGTAATTAACTCATTCACACATTGTACCACAGCACACTCAAATTTATATACACACAGTTAAACTCATATTCACACACATATAGGAACAGGAGTTGAATCTCCTTCATCATTTGGTAAAATCACAACTCTACTTTCCTGTCTATCTCTGTTACCCTTTGATTCCTTTGTTAGTCAAGACTCTGCTAAAACAAAACTATTCAAAGAAATCATGATGGGTATGGATAGGGTGAATAGTCCAGGTCTTTTCCCAAGGGTAGGGGACCCCAAAACTAGAGGGGCGTAGGTTTAAGGTGAGAGGGGAAAGATTTAAAAGGGACCTGAGGGGCAAAATTTTCACACAGAGGGTGGCGTGTGTGTGGAATGAACTGCCAGAGGAAGTGGTGGAGGCTGGTACAATTACAACATTTAAAAGGAATTTGGATGGGTATATGAATAGGGAGGGTTTAGAGGGATATGAGCCAAATGCTGGCAAATGGAACTAGATTAATTTAGGATACCTGGTCAGCAAGAATGAGTTGGACCAAAGAGTCTGTTTCCACGCTGTACATTCTTGTGACTCAATGACCTTATGACCCAGCCTCCATTGCTCTCTGGTAAAAAAATTCCACAGACCCATGGCCCTTTGAGAAAAAACCATTTGTTCTCATCTCATCATAAATAGGAGTCATTTTAAACCTTGTCCTCTCGTTATAGTCTCTCCCACAAGGGGAAGCATCCTGACAGTTGTTTTTTTTTAAATATATTATTTTCACAGGATGAGGCTAACACTGGCCAGCCCAGAATTTATTGCCCATCCCTGTTGTCCAGGTGACAGTAAAGAGTCAACCATATGTGAGTCTGGACTCAGACATAGCCCACACCAGGTAAGGATGGCAGTTTGCTTCCCACAAGAACATTGGTGAAGCAGGTGGGTTTTTTCCCTGATAATGGGGAGGCATGGTCGCTCAGTGGTTAGCCCTGCTGCCTCCCAGCGCCGGGGGCCTGGGTTCGATTCCAGCCTCAGGCGACTGTCTATGCGAAGTCTGCACTTTCTAACCATGTCTGCGTAGGTTTCCGACCACACTCCAAAGGTGTGCAGCTTAGGTAAACTGGCCATGGGAAATTGCCCGTAATGTGCAGGGATGTGCAGGCTAGGTGTGTTAGCCATGGGGGTTGTAGGGTAGAGGAGTGTTTTGCTCTCAGATGGTTGGTGTAAACTGAATGGTCTGCTATCACACAGTAGGGATTCTACAAATTGACAATGGATTAACAGTCACCATTAGACTCTTAATTCCAAATTTTTATTGAATTCAAATCCCATCCAGGTCTCCAAAACCTGGGTTGCTAGATTACCTGTCAGTGATAATACCACTAGGCCATCACTTCCCCATTTTAATTCCAGCCCACTTATTGAATTCCGGTTTCCCCATCTGCTACGGCAAGATTCCTACCCATGTCCACAGCACGTTGGCCTAGAGCTTTTAGCTCTATTAACATTAGCACTCCACCAACCAATCTATTCAAGCGTTCACACACTCTGGAGTCATGGAATGTCTGCTTCAGGGAGAAATCTGCTCTCTGGAACTGAAAATGATCACAAACTGGAGACGGGGTTGGGAGGGGGAGCGCAGTGCAGGGAACTGCAAGCAAATGGAAATACTCGACAGGAGTGGCCTGGCCCTCACTGACGTAGTGACCAAAGCCAAAAGCCTTCACCATGCCACCTGTCAAATTTGCACAAGCAAGTCTCACATTAGTAGCTGTGAGGGCCGAATGTCCTCCTCCTCCCTAATCTGAGGTGGACATTGAATTGTGAGTTAGCCCCAGTTTCAGCAAGTCTCAATAACTGTGGCGCTTTCTTTGCAAAGGGCGAAGGAGTTGCAGGCAGGCAGGATAGTGAAGGCGGTGTTTGGTACGCTTGCCTTTATTGGTCAGAGCATTGAGTATAGGAGTTGGGAGGTCATGTTGCGCCTGTATGGGACTTTGGTTAGGCTACTTATGGAAAACTGTGTGAAATTCTGGTCTCCCTGCTATAAGAAAGATGTTGTTAAACTTGAGAGGGTGCAGAAAAGATTTACAAGGATGTTGCCAGGGTTGGAGGCTTTGAGCTATAGGGAGAGGCTGAATAAACTGGGGCTATTTTCCCTGGAGAATTGGAGGCTGAGGGGTGACCTTATAGAGGTTTATAAAATCATGAGGCGCATGGATAGGGTAAATAGCCACTGTCTTTTCCCCAGGGTGAGGGAGTACAAAACTAGAGGGCATGGGTTTAAGGTGAGAGGGGAAAGATTTAAGAGGGACCTAAGGGGCAACTTTTTCATGCAGAGGGTGGTGTGTGATGGAATGAGCTGCCAGAAGAAATGGTGGAGGCTGGTACAGTTACAACATTTAGAAGTCATCTGGATGGGTACATGAATAGGAAGAGTTCAGAGGGATGTGGGCCAAATGCTGGCAAATGGGTCTAGATTAATTTAGGATATCTGGTCGGCATGGACGGGTTGGACCAAAGGGTCTGTTTCCGCGTTGAACATCTCTATGACTCTATGAGGGACCCCTGGGAAGTGATTATACATAAAATGTCACTAGTAATAAGCCCAGTCACAAGATCAGGAGAAAAGGTTCCACTTGGAACTGCCTAGAACATGGAACTTCCTACTACAGGGAGTTAGCATCAGTGCAACTAAGGGAAAGCTTGGTAAACACAATTAGGAAAGGAACTGAGAGATGCGTTGATTGGCTGAGATGAAATAAAATGAGATGAGTGACATGTGAAGCTGAAGGACCAGGTGAAACTTGCTGGGAATGTCTTTGCTGCAAAATTTGCCATAATCCTATGTAAACAAGGAAGATGCAGCTGTCAACTACCCCGTTTAGAACAAACCATTTAGAATGTTCTAATGATCTTCTGAGGTGTCACCATGTTGACTTTCAGTTTGGAATTATATATTTTTAAGATTGTGACAAATCTGAATGTCGTTTCTCTGACTGTGTGGTTCGTATCATGAGAATATTACCATATCAGAGCAGGAATGTTACAGACTCGCATTAAGTTACATGACAGGAATTGAAGGCAGTGTCTATACCATTAGGGAGAAGGGCTTCATAATTCATGAGTGACTCACCACATCACAAGCCCATTGATCTACATTCTCGTTTCTTCAGTAGATCAGAACTGAACACTTTCAAATCATGGTGTAAAAGAACATAAAAGAAAGAGCTTGCATTTATGTATTTATAATCTCAGGATATCTATCACTTCACAGAGAAGGAAGTACTTTTCAAGTGCAGTCACTATTCTAACACACGGGAGGACAGAAGCTAACGTGCACAGCAAGCTCCCACAAGCAAGCGATAAGATCAGATCATCTATTTTAATTGTGTTGGTTGATGGGTGAGACACTGAGGCGATAGCATTGTTAGTTAGTAAATTCAGGGAGCTTGTAACACTGTAGCTGGCAGCTAGTGAGAGCCCTCAATAATGCCCTGTCAGCGTGCAGGGTAGAATTTACAGACCAACCTCCTACCCACCTCTCACCCCGTCCACTGTAGGGTTTAACAGTGAAGGGGAGAATGTAAAATACAGCGTGTGCCCTGCCCACTCTATTCCCCTTTCCCCTGACCTGTCTTCCCACTTCACAGGAGGGTGATGAAGACATCAAAGTGCTTGCTACTGAAGTGCCTCATCCTGTCCCCTCCACATGTGGCAGCAGGTCATCCGTACCAAGCAGGTGGTCTGGCAGCTGCATGGCCTGGTGTTAGGCAAATGAGGATCCAGTCAGAGAGAATACTCTTTAACCCTGAGCCCACCCTCTCGAACGCAAGACCCCCAAACCCTTGAAGTCTTTGTTAGGGTCCCACCAGCTGGGAACAGCTGACACCTTTGGCCTATATGTGGCCCCTCGCGGCTCCTCTTCTTCACAGATTCCCTACAGTTCCTGCAGACTGAAGATGGCATGTCCAAATGCAGTAAAACCTCAGCATTAACCAGGTTTGGGCTGAGAACTGACAAGGAACATTCATACCACGCAAGTGCCAGGCACAGAGCATCTCCAACGAGAGAGAATCTACCCATCATCCCCTACATTCAATGGCATCATGTAGGAATATAGGAAGACAGGAACAGGAGGGGGCCATTCAGCCCCTCCAGCCTGTTCCACCATTCAATGAGATCCTGGCTGATCTGTGGTCTAACTCCATACACCTGCCTTTGTCCTCCATCCCTTAATACTTATGCTTAACAAAAACTTATCTACCTCAGATTTAAAAATAACAACTGATGCAGCGTCCATTTCCACTTATGGAAGAGAGTTCTAAACATCTACCACCCTGTGTGTGTAGAAGTGCTTCCTAACATCTCTCCTGTAGGCTCTGGCCCTAACTCTCACCCTATGCCCCCGAGTTCTAGAATCCCCAACCAGTGGAAATAGTTTATCTACCCTGTCATTTCCTGCTAATAGTTTGAAGACTTCTAACAGATCACCCCTTAATCTTCTAAATTTTTGAGAAAACAGGCCTAAGTTGTAAAACCTTTCCTCTTAATTTAACCACTGAAGTCCAGGTATCATTCTTGTAAACCCACACTGAACCCCTTCCGTTGACCAACATATTCTTCAGAAGGTGTGGTGCCCAGA
Organism: Rhincodon typus; assembly: GCF_021869965.1. NCBI lineage: Eukaryota > Metazoa > Chordata > Chondrichthyes > Orectolobiformes > Rhincodontidae > Rhincodon > Rhincodon typus. The sequence continues at coordinate 39,386,883 of NC_063357.1, read as the reverse complement.
TCCACTTACAGTAATCCAAGTGGGTTCTATGCAGGGTTTTGTACAACTGCAGCATTAACTCAGGCATCCTTCTACTCCAGTCCCCTACCTATAAAGGCCAGCGGTCCCTTAGCTTTCTTGATCATTTTCTGTGAAATTTTAAAGATCTATGCAACTGAATTCTCAAGTCTTTTTTGGATATCCACAGTATTTAACTTCATACCATCTAGAAAGTACCCTGATCTATCCTTTCTCGGTCCAAAATGAATAAACTCACAGTTTACATTCAACTCCATTCACAGCTTTGCCCATTCACTTAGCCCATCAACATCCCTCTGAAATTTATGCTATCATCTACACTGTTTACAATGCAGCCTAACTTTGTGTCATCAGCAAATGTGGATATATGACTTTCTACACCATTATCCCAAGTGATTAATACATAATATGAATAACTAAGGCCCTAACACAGACCCTTGTGGGATCCTACCAATTTGAGCATCATCACTGAACCCCCACGATCAACATCCTGGACGTTACCATTGACCAGACACTCAACTGGACTCACTATATAAATACAGTGCCTCCAAGAACAGATCAGAAGCTAGGAATACAGTGGTGAGTAAATCACCTCCTGACTCCCCAAAGCCTGTCCACCATCTACAAGGCACAAGTCAGGAGTGTGATGGAATACTCCCCACTCGCCTGGATGGGTGCAGCTCCAACAACACTCAAGAAGCCTGACACCATCCAGGACAAAGCAGCCCGGTTGACTGGCACAACATCCACAAACATCCACTCCCTGCACCCCTGACGCTCAGTCGCAGCAGTGTGTACTGTCTACAAAATGCACTGCAGAAACTCACCAAAAATCCACATAGAGCACATTCCAAATCCATGACCACTTCCATCCAGATGGACAAGGGAAGCAGATACATGGGAACACCACCAGCTGCAAGTTCCCCTCCAAACCACTCACCATTCTGACTTGGAAATATACCACTGTTCTTTCACTGTCACTGGGTTTAAATCCTGAACTCTCTCCCTAAGGGCATTGTGGGTCAACCCACAGCGGGTGGACTGCAGTGGTTCAAGAAGGCAGCTCACCCCCACCTTCTCAAGGGCAACTAGGGATGGGCAAGAAATGCTGGTCCAGCCAGAAAAATACACCTCATGAATGAATAAAAAATGCAAAGTGGCCACCATTTGAAGCTGGTACGCTGTGGACCCAGAGCTGCTAACCACCTCATTGCCTGTCATCTCTCTGATTGTGACCTCTGGCCCAGGCAGAGGCAGTCTTGACTTAAGGCATTTCTGCCCACCAATTTTTAAAAATTTATTCATGGAGTGAGGGCATTACTGCCCAGGCTGGCATTTATTGGTCATCCCTAATTGGCCAGAGAGCCATTCAGTGTCAACCAACATTACTGTTGGTCTGGAATTATAGCTAGGCCAGCAGTTTCCTTCCCTCAAGGATGTTAGTGAAGCAGATGGCTTTTTCCAACAATCAACAGTGGGCTCATGGTTACTATTAGACTCTTAGTTCCAGATATTAATTGAATTCAAATTCCACCACCTACCATGGCAAGATTCGAACCCAGGTCCTCAAGCTATTCCCTGGGTTTCTGGATTAATAGTCTAGCGATAATACCAGTAGGCCATCACCTCTCCACAAATGCCAAATACAGGGGGCAGCTGGTACTGGTTGGCACGTATTCTCTGCTGCCATCTGCAAAATCCTGCCTCCAATCAGTAAAAGTACAGCAAGTTCTAGTAATGTCAACTGCTCGAGTACTGGGAGTACAACAGAACTAATACAGTTCTGGTGAAAAGTCAACAGCTTGAACTTTGACCCTGTTGTTCTCTCTCTACAGATATTGTGGGGCCTACTCTATATCTCTAGCACTTTTGTCTTTGGCTCCAGATTTCTCGCTTTCACAATACTGTGCTTTGGCTTCAAATCTCTGGAATGCTCCATAAACCCACAACCATCTTATCAAGAGGTGCAAGGTCCAACACTGAACAAAGCCTGATGCCTCCTGCATTGTCTTTTCTTCTCGTGACTATAATTCACAATTCTTGACTTTTAATGCCCTTTGAAACAAACAAATGAGTCAGTCAGTTGTGAAATAGTTTGTGAGAATTAACTGTTGAAGTTGTTTTCCACAAAGGCTTTTATTGTCTGGGCTCTTGAGGTGAGAGTCTCCAGTGAGATCCTACAAGAAAGTCGTTCTGGCCACTCAAAACCAAAACTGCAATCAATTTACAATAATTATCCCTTTGATTAAATTTCTGAGGGATGCAAACTAAATGTAATTATTACTGAAAAGGATGTCTTTTACCACTCATCGGCTTACAATCTACAAGAAGCATTCAGATCAAAAACATAGCATTACCGCACGGCAGACCTGCTTGGTCTGACTTTAGGCTCCAACTGAAAGAACTATTTACATTTCAGCATGGAAAAAGGCCACTCAGTTACACAGTGCCCATATCAGTGTTTCAATTGGAGCTAATCACCTCTGTTCTTGAACCCCATTCCCAACATCCAATTTAAATTCTTCCTTTCAGAATTATTTAACCTATTAGTTCATGTCCAAGGCTCAGTTGTGTCCAAACCTCCATGGTCTCGAAAATAATGAATCAATAGAATCCCTACAGTTTGGAAGCAGGTCACTCAGCACATTGAGTCCATACTTACCCTCTGAAGAACATCCAACCCAGATCCACCCCTAGCCTATCTCTGTAAGCCCTGCATTTCCCACGGCCAATCCACCTAGACCGCACATCTTTGGACTGTGGGAGGAAACCAGAGCACCTGGAATAAACCCACACAGGCACAGGGAGAATGTGTAAACTCCACACAGATGGTCACCCAAGGCTGGAATCAAACCCAGGTCCCTGGCACCGTGAGGCAGCAGTGCTAACCACTAAGCCACCGTGCCAACCATCCAGAGGATGGTCATTTGTTTGTTTCACCCAACTATGAGCTGTCGACCTCTCAGTCCGACTTCCTCAACCTCAGCAGTTTAGGAGTTTGGGGTGCAACTTAATCACAAACTGAACATGTTTTTCTTCCCTCCCCTCAAGTCTGTGCTCTTTCACTTCTGCAATAATATCCATTTCCATTGTCTCTACCACCATTGTCTCACTACAGTTGATACTCTACTGCCCGGAGAGCTCATCTCCTCTCAGTTCATCCTCAGTGGCTTTCTCGTTCCCACACTCCACAAACTCCAGCTTATTCTGAAGAGTTTGCCCTTGGCTTCTCCATTCAGCCCAGTCACTACTCCTCCCCCATGTACTCGCTAAGCCATTGCTTCAGCTAAGCTGCTCCAACTCACAGATTGTGGCTGGGAAGCAGCAAAGTCCATGCTGAGAGTTTTGAGGTGGCTGATGTTAGAGTCCATGTTCCACAATGCCAGGGTGGTGGAGCAGGACTCAGAGAGACCTAGCACAGAAGTGGAGACATGGTCACCAGGCTCATGGTCAGGGCGTTGTGTTATGTCTCATGGTCAGTATGTCTGTATGCTTTCAAGAAAATTCCTCATGCCATCCTCACTATATTCTTGCATGAGAGGAGCTAAGGTCATACTCCATGTTAGCTCCGATCACATGAGACATGAAAGGGTGACAACACTGTACAGAAAGCACGCTTCTCCAAAAGTAACCTCATCGCTTAATGTTAGTCCAGACACACATGTGCCTCAGTAATGTTACATTCTTACACCGTGAGAAGAATTAAACATTAAAGATGTTATGCTTCAGGGCATCAGTAAGAACGATCTCAAGGACTGTGTGCAGTTTTGGTCCCCATGTTTACAGGAGAATGTAAATAAGGTGAAGATTCAGAGAAGGTTTTCTAGATTGCAGGAATGTTGTCAGGGCCCGTAGCCTTTGCAGTATCCAGTGTCTCCAACTATTTCTTAATGTCACATGGAGTGAATCGAATTGGCTGAAGACTGGTATCTGTGACACTGGGGACCACTGGAGGAGGCTGAGATGGATCATCCACTCGACACTTCCGGCTGAAGATTGTTATGAAAGCTTCGGTCTTATCTTTTGTACTGATGCGCTGGGCCCTTCCATCATTGAGGATGGGGATATTTGTGGAGCCTTCTCCTCCAGTGAGTTGTTGTCCACCATCATTCACAACGGAAAGTGGCAAGTCAGCAGAGCTTAGATCTGATCCATTGATTGTGGGATCGCTTAGCTCTGTCTATCACTTGCTGCTCATCTTGCTTCCTGTGTAGTCCTGTTTGGTGGCTTCATTTTCAGGTATGCCAGGCACTGCTCCTGGCATGCCCTCCTGCCCTCTCCATTGAACATGGCTGAGCGGTTAAGGTGATGGACTTGAAATCCATTGGGGTATTCCTGCGCAGGTTCGAATCCTGCTGATTACAGGTGAAAACCGAGAACAAATGCAAAGGCTGTTTGTGACAGGAGTCAAAGCAGGGGCAGTAAAACTTTTCACGGTGGCTCAGTGGTTAGTACTGTTGCCTCACAGCGCCAGGGACCCGGGTTCAATTCCACCCTTGAGCGACTGTCTGTGTGGAGTTTGCACATTCTCCCCGTGTCTGCGTGAGTTTCCTCTGGGTACTCCGGTTTCTTCCCACAGTCCAAAGATGTGCAGGTTAGGTGGATTGGCTAAGCTAAATTGCCCGTAGTGTTCAGGGGTCTGTAGATTAGATGTGTTATAGGGGGATGGGTCTGGGTGGGATGCTCCAAGGGGCGGTGTGGACTTGTTGGGCCGAAGGGCCTGTTTCCACACTGTAGGGATTCTATGATTCTATGAACCAGAGTTGATGCTAATGGCAGGCAGACAAACAGGAGGCTGGAAGAACACAGCAAGCCAGACAGCATCTAGAGGAAAGGAGGAGCCAACACTTCTTCAGGACTAAATGTGGGGGTAGGGGGAGCTGCAGGTAAAGAGAGGGGTGGAAGCAGAATGGTGGTGATAGGTGAACCACCGGTGGTAGGTATGGCCTGGTTGGTCGATGGGAGGGATGAAACCAGTTGATGGCTGGAAGGGAGAGTCAGAAGGTGGAATGGAAGGGAGAAGGTGGGGTAGGAAGGGGAGGGAAGGTTATTTGAAATTGGAGAACTCAATGTTGAGTCCTTCGGGCTGTAGATAAGGTGTTGTTCCTCAAATTTGTGTTCTAAATTGCTGCGACACTGGAGGAGGCCGAGGGCGGACATGTGGGGAGTGGGAGTGGGGGTGGGGAGTCGGTGGAGAGTTGAAATGGGTGGTGATCGGGAGATTAGGCTGGCCATTACGGGCCAGGTGAAGATGTTCGGCGAAACGGTCACCTAGTCTACGTTTGGTCTCACCGACGTAGAGAAGACCACGTTGGGAGCACCGGATGCAATAGACTAGGTTGGGGGAGATGCAGGTAAAGCTCTGTCTCACCTGGCAGGACTGTTTAGGGCTCTGGATGGAGGTGAGAGAGGTGGTGTGTGGGCAGGTGTTGTATCTTTTATGGTTAGAGGGGAAGGTACTGGGTGGGGAGTGGTTAGTGGGGAGTGTGGCGCGAACTAAGGAGTGGTGAAGGGATTTTTCCTTGCGGAAGGCAGCGAGAGGTGGGAGTGGAAGATGTTCCAGGTGGTGGGATCTAATTGGATTTGGCAGTAGTGTTTGAGGACGATACGTTGGATGCGGAGGCTGGTGGGATGGAAAGTGAGGACAAGGGGAACCCTATCTTTATTATGTTTGTGGGGGGTGGAGTGGTTTAGAGCTGTGGAGTGGGGAATGGACAAGGCACGGTGTGTCATGGTGTTAAATAATGTTGGAGTCAGCCCAAGTGAAAGATAAGTTTTAGGAGATGATCAAGCACTCAGAGTTGATTTCGCTCCACAGCTGTTGCCAGAATTTTTCCAGCAATTTCTGTTTTCGTTTATGTCTGTGAAAGAGAAAAGTGGTGTGAGTTGAAGGAAAAATATAGGCAAGACGACCAGGGAGATGGTCCCTGCTCTTCTCTGAACTAGCAGCCCGGTGATATTTTCTATCTCCCTGAGAGGTTGGGAAGAGAGCTACAGTTTCCTTTTCGAAGGGTCATCACGACATGTAACATTAACTCTTGATTCCCTCTCCACAGATGCTGCCGGACCTGCTGAATATTTCCAGTATTTTCTGTTTTAATAACGTCAAGTACTTGTCTAAAATGCTTTCAACACATTTAACCTGCAGAATATAGTTCTTTCAATGGCTGCACATCTCAAAACATCAGTGAAGCATGTGATTTTAAGTAGGAACTGGGTAATTCTGCGTCTGAAAAATCAATGAGGATGAAAAACCTGCAAAATGGTCCCTGAAGTGCAAAGGCTTACATTTTATCTTGTCCAACCCACCTCCTCGACCACCCCCAACCACCTTTGTTGACTTATGCAACTTTCATGAACCTTAATGTAGCCTTCCTGTTAAAATGCACAAAAGCACATTTTGACTGGGTTCCCTACTAGACAGAAAAGGTCTGAAAAGGCCCCATAACTCATGCACTTAGTCTGCTGTTGGAGGTTTTGACTCACTTTGTAAAGCGTATAGAGCCGAAAATAGGCCAACAGCAAGAATCATAGCTCTATAATTCACAGAGGCACCAGTCAGTCTGAAGTGGCAGACGTACTGTGGTGCGTGGATGCTAAACTACTGTACAATGGCAATGCTGCGCGATTCTGAACAGTTAGACACCAGCAATCAATTGAGCTGCACACTGTAATAAACTCCGAGCGCACACTTCCAAATCATTAATGACCGCATACATCTTTCCAGTTAAGCTTTGACGAGGAATCTCCAATTTGCCTGGTGTTTTTAAGCAATTGGGATTTGTAAAGTGGTTTTGCGAGGTGGCCATGCTGGGTGGGACAATAGTAATTCTATCAGGCAGTTTGTCTGGCTGGAGCTTTTGTACATGCACCAAGTCAATAAACCACAGAGATACAGTCACCAAAAGCTGCTCACATGCCTCCCTGGATCCGGGGCACACGGAGGGTGCCCGAGCAGGGCAGGGTGTGTCAGCACCAACCTTTTGATGTTTTTAAAGATTCGCTTCTGCATTTGGGTGTAATGTAAGGTGATCTGCTTCCTTGAACTACTGCACATGGGCTCCCATGGTGCTGTCACAGGATTTTTAGCTGCAGCAATGTCTTTCCAAGGCACAATAGTGAGAGGTTCATAGGAGAACTTGCTGATGTTCCCCTTGGCATCCCAGGTGGTAATGGCTGTGGGTTTGGAAGGTGCTGTGAAAAGAGGCTTGGTGAAGTCCTGTAGAATCCCTACAGTGTGGAAGGAGGCCACTCACCCCATCAACCCTCTGAAGGGCATCCCATCCTATCCCCATAACCCCTACATTTACCATGGCTAACGCACCAGTCTGCACATCCCAGGACACTATGGGCAACTTAGCATGGGAAATCCACCTAACCTGCACATCTTTAGACGGTGAGAGGAAACCGGAGCAAACCCACGCAGACACGGGGAGAATGTGCAAACTCCACACACACAGTCACCTGAGGATGGAATTGAACCCAGGTTCCTGGTGCTGTGAGGCAGCAGTGCTAACCACTGAGCCAATGTGCTGCTCACAGATGCTGCACAGTTAGTGGATTAAAAACTGATGACCCCACTTCACTTGCTCCCCCCCCAACCCAGGAATATGGATGTGCCTCCCCGATCCCGATCCTCACTGTGCCCAGGAGATTTCACCACTGACCAGATGAGGAGCACTGGTGAGGATTCCCCTAGCTGAGATCCTGTGTTCCTGAGTCTGGTATTAATGACAGTCAATAGGGCAAGTAGGCAAGAAACACACTGATAATCACCAGGGTCCCAAAGAATGTGCTTCCTATTCAAGAATGCAGCCTGGAACCTTGTCAACAGTCAGGGAGGTTAAATTTGATAGGCTTCAAAAATAGATGGGGGTTCGTGATGCCAGATTAACCCACACCATAGCCTGGGGAAGCACACAGTGTGCTAACTCGAAACTGCCCTCTCATCAACAAGACCCAGTCTACAGCCTGCTATGGGGACTGCTTGATAATTGTAGCACTCAGCAAAAGGCCCAGGCATACAAGAGGCCAAGCTCTTAAAGGCAAGGTGCACTGTAGCTGGAGCCGATTCTGGCATTCATCCTAGAAATAATTCTGACCTGGAAAACTCTCAACGATGGCACAACGCAGAAGACAGTGCACTCCAAGCTGTTCTGTTGTTGCACTGGAGGGTTTTAGTTGAGGAAATGCATAGAGGGCGAGATATTTGTGTAGAGTAGAATCCCTACAGTGTGGAAGCAGGACATATGGCATCAATTCCACACTGACCGTCTAGAGAGCAACCTGCCCCCCCCATTTCCCATGGCTAACCCATTGAGCCTGCACATCCCTGAACACTACGGGCAATTTAGCATGGCCAATCCACCCTTACCTGCACATCTTTGGACTGTGGGAGGAAACCGAGCACCCAGAGGAAACCCACGCAGACACGGGGAGAATGTGCAAACTCCACACAGACAGTCGCCTGAGGATGGAATCCAAACCCATATCCCTGAGGCTGTGAGGCAGCAGTACTAACCACTGAGCCACCATGCTTACTATTCACAGGGGCCAGGCAACACACAGAAAGCATTGGGAAAATGTGTCCACAGTGGCTAACTCCAGCAGTCTCACCCCTGAGGACTGGTATACCATAATGCAACAGGCTCAATGTCCTCACACTAGTGGCCAAGGTCAGTAGTTACATTTTCAAACTCGATAGCTCACGAGTCTACCCTCTGCATAACATCTTCAGCATCCACCTCTCAGCAAGTGCAGAATTCATACCATACATTCTGAGCTCTGTCTCACTCTCACAGGCTCAGTCCTGCAGCAACCCTTATCTCACAGCTTGCACACACTGCCAGCTATTTAACAGCCACAACACACAGGCACTTGGAAGCTCACTCACAGCCACAATTCCATCCCTCTGGCAGAAACAGAACTGACGCAATTACAGCCAACCTGGGGAGACAAGCACACCTCCATACCCTCAAACAGACAGTCTTTGCCTTTACTGAGACACCCAGGGACGGCTGCTCTTCTCTAAACCTCTTCTGCAAATCTCAACTTCTATTTATCTCACAATCAGCTCTGACTTACGGGGCATCATTTGCTTTCTCCCCTTGCCTCACAGCACCTAGTCCTTCTGTCTTTCCCCTTTCAAATACCTAAAAACCGGCTCCTGACCAGGGAGTGTAGGAAGACAGCAATGACAAAGGGATCATGACCCTCAAACATGCAGAGCCTTGGGCACAGATACTGACAGAGGTTGTGATTCTGAGGACTGTGTAGAGGCAGGATGTGCACATGGTATCACAGTGGGCACAATAGCTAGGCTTGTGGGCAATGGTAATACAGGTGTTCGCTTGCCAGAGGGTGAGGACAGACAGTTGTTGCTGACAACTCAGATGATGGCTGTAGAGAAATGCTAATGGAATGCACAATGAAGTGGAGGGCACGGTGGCTCAATAGTTAGCATTGCTGCCTCACAGCACCAGGGACGTGGGTACAATTCCACCCTCAGGTGACTGTCTGTGTGGAGCTTGGACATTCTCCCCGTGTCTGCGTGGGTTTCCTGCCACGGTCTAAAGGTTAGGTGAGTTGGCCATGGAAAATGCAGGGATTGGGGGGTCTAGGTGGGACGCTCTTCAGAGACTCAATTTTACACAGGGCTCCTTGCAGATCTTAGAGCCCAGCTGTTCCACTGTGGAAAGTGATGGCCACCTCTACCATCACACAGTGGACGCAACCATGAGGTAGTGTCTGATGGGGGCACTGTCATGGATTTCACTGAAGGTCAAGCTGAGGCACCCAGACTGAGCTAACTCACTACACAGTAAGTCAGGCTAAGACATCAAGAGAGACCAGACTCAAGTTAAAGGGGAAAGCCATTATGAGGACAGATGTCTTCACTCAAGAGAGTGGTGGCTCTTTAGAAATTTTCCAAACCAGAAGCTATAGAAGTTCAGTGATTGAGCAGGTTCAAGACAGAAATTGATGGGTTACCGGAGACTAATACCTGGAAATAGTGCAGGAAACTGACATTGAGACAATGATCATCCATTATCTAGAATAGTAGGACAGGACCAGTGGGCTGAATGACCTCCTACTGTGTCAATGTTCCTACCAGCAAGCTGTGACATTGCACCCATTACAATCATGTAATCAGACCAACATCAGAGACACAACAGAAACTGAAGCAGACTACTCAAGAAACACTCGAGAATTTAATCTGAAAGCAGAACACAACATCATCTTTCTTCTGAAATAAAGGAGTTAAATTTTCAGTTCTTGCTGTAGAAAGAAAAATGTTAAAATTTTAAAGGAAAAGGCTGAATAACTCACTCAGAATTAATTGAAAAATGAGATTAACATCTCTGAATGATAAGGTCTTTACGGGACACTTTTGCTCAGCTCCCAAAGATAAATGAAGAGCTGAAAGAGAAAGAAAGGAAACAGGATGAACTAAAGGCTCTGCACTATTAATCCAATGAAGAGGTTGCCATTTTGCAGGAAGATATGGAGTAAATGACACATTAAACAGATCAAACTCAGCAGAAGCAGCTGCGGAAACATCAGCTTGAGCTCAAAGCAATACTGGAAAGGATGATAGACCTGCAAAAGCTGTTGAGAAGCCAGCCTACACAACAAGGAGTTGCATATGAGACAGTCCTCTCAGAAATAAATTCTAGCAATGACGCTGTACTGAAATAACTTGAACGGGACATACAGAAAACAAATACACACTGAAGGAGTGAGTGGAAGATGTCCCTCAACCACCATCTACAAAATGTGCTGCAGCAATTCACCAAGACTCCTTATTCTGCACCTTCCAAACCTACAACCACCTCCATCTAGAGGAACCAGGGCTGCAGATACATGGGAATGCCACATCCTGCATGTTTTCCTCCAAGCTGAAGAAAGGTCCCGACCTGAAACGTCAACTTTCCTGCTCCTCTGATGCTGCCTGGCCTGCTGTGTGCCTCCAGCTCCACACTGTGTTATCTCTAACTCCAGCATCGGTAGTTCTTACTATCTCTGAGACAGACAGTATACTGCCTGTCATTCAGATCCATGAAGAGAGGATCCTGACTCTAACTGTCGCATTGCAAGGCCCGGGCTGGAATTTGTGACTGCCTTTGACTCACTCTGTCAGGACCCCTGTTGAATGCATACAGGCCTGTAGCCAGCTCCCTGGCTCGGTGTCTGCATTAAATGGCATAGCAAGACAGTCATAATATGAGCCTGGTATCCCAGACTGAGGGGGCAATGCATAAAAAGCCAAGGTCAGACAATGCAAGGCAGGGATACTGCGAGAATCCAGGCAGGGTCAGAGTGAGTGAGTGAGTTGACACTGAACACAAAATCTAGAGATACTGCCCCTGAGCTGGATATGTGTCCCTGAGCACACAATATCCTTGCTGCAGTTTTATGATGACAGGAAACAGGGCAGCTTGAGCGGTAGCATTGAAGTGTCTTGTTCATGGATCGAAAATGTACCATGAGGGTTCTCGTAGGCTGGCACATGTTGGATGCCAATGTCTATAGATGTGGGGCCAGTGCCCAGGGAGTGTGGTCTGACACATTGATTTCCCCATGTCCAGAATGAGCGCCAGCAGCAAATTAAATCCACCAAGAACCTGCTCATTTCCAAAGAGGTTTCCTGATGGCTAATTTGTATGGTGAACTTGGTAAGATCACAACCCGTGGTGAGTTGGACTGTTAACATGACGTTTAACAAGCAATAATAAGTGTCAATTGGGAACTCACTGCTGCCCAGTGAGAATCTTGCCATACTGCTTGTGTAAAGTCCATGAGATGCTGAGAGAAAATCTTGACACTGAGACAGGCATCACCAAGCTTCTGGCCTGATTCTCACACTCGCCTCTCCACAGCCCACACCACTCATACCCTGGTAAGATTACACCCATTATTTCTATTACCTTTCCTGCCTCCACCCACCTCAATTAAATCCTCATGACTGCCTTATTTATTCTTTGCTCTTGAGCCAGTTCAGGTGAAGGAGCCTTGTTACTGTCCAAAGTGAAGGCTTTACTTAGGTCCAGTTCCTATACCAGACATAACCAGCATTTAGAGTGATCCAAGTGTTCAATAAACTGACCTTGTGACTCCCTCTTTTCCTATAGAAGCTTAGCATTGCTCCTCTAATTCAATATCCCTCAGTTTCAATCAGATCTGCCATGATCCAGAAAAATACTCCAGGTTCCACATTCTCACTTGGGCAAGGTCATAACTCCTGATTTCATTATTGAATGTATTAGTTAATTAATATATTTCCTAGTTTTGGATAAATAGAAACATTACTACATCAAGAGAGATAGGAAGAACTGCAGATGCTGGAGTCAGAGATGACACAGTGTGGAGCTGGAAGAACACAGCAGGCCAGGCAGCATCAGAGAAGCAGGAAAGTTGACATTTCGGGTCGGGACCCTTCTTCAGAAAGGGTCCCGACCCGAAACGTCAACTTTCCTGCTCCTCTGACATTACTACATCAACATTTCTTACCTTTAAAGATCTTTATTTACTTCCTCCACAAGAGTGTTGGACGAGGAGAGTGAACCTTACCCATACTAAATCCTTAATTCTGGTTACAGAGGCTTCCTTCTGCTTTCAGCTATCGTAATCTCACACAGGGTTTCCACAAAGTCGGATCATCCTTCATAAGGGCTATCAGGAATTGCTGGATGCCTGTCCCTTGCTGCTAACCACCCTCACTCTAATTATCTGGGCTGGGAACAAATCCCAACAACACATCAACATGCCTGTCCCAGTGGCTGGGCTACCACACATTATTAATACATAAACAAATAAATACATTTCTTATCAAGTAATAGAAAGCCTCTCAGAGGAGTTACAAGACTGGAGAAAATGCAAAATTCTCCCACACAACATTCCAGAGTGTTGTAATGTCACTGGACTAATAATCTAGAGACCCCGGTGAATTTATGCTCTGGCAACTTGAAATCAAATGTCATGATGGCAGCTAGTAGAATTCAAATTCTATTGTTAAAATCAGCACGTGAAATCTAATTTTTTTTTTTGTTCATTCATGGGATAAGGGCATCGCTGACTAGGCAGCATTTATTGCCCAGGAAGGCAGCAGGCGTGCAAATTACCCACTCCTGATGTGGGGAGGGAGTGACAAAAAAAAATCTAATCTCTGTGATCATGACTATGGAGCTATCCCAATTGTTGTAAAAACCCATCTGGTTCACTAATGTCCATTAGGGAAAGAAATCCTTACGGGACCTGGCCTACATATGACCCCAGACCAACATCACTGTGTCTTCTGGTAAGATGGCAGTGGAGTAGCATTTCTGAGCCCGGGGCTCACCCACTCTGTCTGCTTTCCTTTCTGTTTCCTTTTTTTTCTCCCTCTTTTCTTTCTCTCTTTTATTGTTCTCACCTCTTGTTGCTTGCAGCAATAGCATTGGTGGCAGCAAGTGGGCCCAGCAGCGCAGACTGGTGACATTGGCATTGGAGGTGGGTTTGGGTTCCCCAGCAGCTTCTGCATCCAGCACAGGTTCATGGAGGTGGTGACGGAGGCGAGCTTAGGCCCAGTACAAGACCTGTTGGCATCAGCAGCCACTGCATTGGCGAGGTGGGCCTGAGGCAAACTCACTGCAGCAATGCAGTCAAATTTGGGCCGGCGTGGTACCCAGTGGCATCAGTGGTGTCTGCATTGGCAGGGTCCAGTGAGGACTCATAGAGGTGAGGGTGTTGGTGGGTGCAAGATGGTGCCACAAACTGGAGACTTTTGTTCCAGTAGCAGCGACATGGCGAAGGCAACTCATGCCTGACTACCAGGCCCATGGCGGAGCACTTCACAAGGACTGTAAAGTTGTACACTTTTTCTTTATTTCTTTAGCTTTTTTGCCTTTATATTCTATGTTTTGGTTTATTTTTCTGTGTATTAAAATTGCATTGGAGAGTGGCGACACTATATTACACTTTTCACAGTGTTTGTAACAAAGCACACGCAAAACTAAATAAATCAAGTCAAATCCTAACTGCCCTCTGAAATGAAGAGGCAAACCATTCAGTTGAAAGGCAATGAGGGATGGGTAAAATGCCCACATTCCATGAAAAAGAATACAGAAAATTATCACCCCAGTTCCAGATCCTGGAAGTGAATTTTCCAAGTGCATTGGCAGCTCACTCCCATCGCTCAGAATGGATCCTTTTCATAAGTAGATATGTAATCACTAATTCAGGTGTACTCTCTCTATCTGTCTTTGTAAGGTGGTGCTGCAGGCTGCAGAGGTAGTCAGGCCTGCTTGGGATGTGAGTTTCAGCAGAACCTGAGGCAGATACATCCACAGAGCCACAGTAGCTGAGGGGATAGACACTGAACAACAGGGTGATCAATCTGTTAACTCTCATGTTACACAGGAGTTGACAGGCTTTTTTGCTCTCCAGCCAGACAGAAGGTGTCACAGGTGACCAGCAGTTAAACAGATAGAGAGACAGCCCCAACAGAGTTGGGGAAATAACACAAGGAAGGGTTTGTAATAAAGTGGATGGCAGCCTTGATGACATGTCCAAAGTAATGAGGGTCCAAGAATAAAGGATGTGATTTGGATACACAGATCCGAAGCTGGGTCCAGAGGACGTGTAGATAATTGCAGTAACGTCTTGCCATTTGCCAAGATTACATTCCTCAGAGACTTCATGAACAGTGCTTTTGACAAAGACTGCATTTATTGCCAAATTCTTCACTAGGTGGAGCATTGCAGTCTACAAATACCAGAAAAACGACAATTGCATTATATCAATTGCAAAACCAAAAGTGTCTGAAATTCATTTCAGGCAGTGAGCAAGGAACCAGACCAAAACAATTTTTGACAGTAACTTTTCCACTTGTTGTAAGATCAGGGAAGCACAGCAACAATTATAAACAATCTGTCCATTTCTTGGCAATCTGCGCTTTAGATTAGATTACCTTTGGGTTACAGGTTTAACATCACACTGCACCTATATGGAGACCAGGCATTGACCAGTCACCAGGCATGCTGACTTGCAAAGAAAATTACAGACTGATTATAACTGTTGCTGTATTTTCCTAGATCTTGCAACTAGTCTAAAATTGAATGCTGTGCTGGCATGACATCATGGGTGCGACTGTGAACAAACGCACAGATGGTGCTGCAGAGTAGACACTTTTGTTCCAGTAGCAGTGACACAGCAAAAGCAACTCATGCCTGACTACCAGGCCCATGGCGGAGCACTTAACAAGAAGGCAACGATTTTTACATCAGGAATAGGCATTGCATTTCACTAATGATGAACCTGACATTCCATCTATGCACAGAGCAAAATGTATGAGCACTGCAAGATGGATATACTGCATAAGATGGCTGGGCAGTGTGACATTATGCACAGTACAAGGTGCATGTGCAATGCAAAATGCACTTGCAGTTACACGTGTTGTGTCTTACATGTTTAGTGTGAGTTACATGTGCAGTGTGAGCTACAGAGCTACATGGGTGGCTCAGTGACTAGCACTGCTGCCTCACAGTGTCACGGACTGAGGTTCAATTCCAGTCTTTGTTGACTGTCTGTGTGGAGTTTGCACATTCTCCTTGTGATTTTACAGTCCGAAGATGTGCAGGTTAGGTGGATTGGCCATGCTGTAGTGCCCAGGGATGTGCAGGCTAGGTGGGTCAGCCAGGGTTACAGGGATAGGATAGTGGGGTGGGTTTAGAGGGATGCTCCTTGGAGGGTCGGTTGGGACTTGATGGACAGAATGGCCTGCTTCCGCACTGTAGGGATTTTCTATGAGTTACAGGTGCAGTGCAATATGAGATATTTGTGCATGGTGTATTTTCTGCCTGCAGGAAATAAGTTTTCTTTTCATTTATTTTCTTTAAAAACCTGGAGAAGCCCAGATTGGGTGCACAGTGGCCAGAATAGTACACACAGTCCGTTTTGGGAGTGGACCGGATTTTACCGTAACCCAGGGAGGGAGTTGAAACCCAAACACTAACTTCCCAATCAGAGATGTTCAGAGCGCAGAACGGGGCTGTTTGGCCCATCCTAACTGTGCTGGCCCTCTGCAAGTAAAGCAATTGAGTTAATGGCCCTTGTGCCAGGGTGTGTACACAGCCAGGGGTGGGTGCAGGGGGGAATATTGTGTCTATTGTCAACAACAAGCTCACTTGCCAAACTCTGATCCAGACAATTGGAGAGACCATTCGGGAGTCCTGGAGAGCTTGAATTCCGCACCAATGAGGGCAGTCCCTATAATCGGACTCGGCTGGAATCTGGTTTAAATATAGCCCAGGATATAAAAGCAACGCCGTGCCACACTTTTGGCCCAGCATTAGCCCGGCTTTGCCTCTGTCCCCTTTGCTGCCCTGATGTCCGACCGCCGCATCCCCTTCAGTTTCATGCGGAGCCCCAGCTGGGATCCGTTCCGGGACTGGCACTACCCCGGCCGGATCTTTGACCAGTGCTTCGGGATGCCGGCTTTGCCCCACGACTGGTCGGTCGCCGACTGGCCCGGCATGTGGCCGGGTTATATCCGACCGTCCCTGGTGGCACCGAGCGGGGCAGCGGCTCCTACCAGCGGCCAGGACAGTAGCCTGAGCCGGCAGCAAAGTACTGGAGTGTCCGAGATCAAGGTGACCTCAGATAAGTGGAAAGTCAGCCTTGATGTCAATCACTTCGCCCCGGAAGAAATCGCAGTCAAGACCAAGGATGGATACGTGGAGATCACCGGTAAGCCCCCTCCAAATCTCTTCATTTGTAGTCTTGGTATTTCCCACTTTTCCCAAATACTTTTCAGAGCCTGTCAATGGGTTAGTGCCTGTAATCAATTCCCAAGAGTTTTGAGTCCCTGAATCCCACCCCCTCTCACTTTCCTGTTAGACTGGAGGAAGTGTAAAGCCCAGTTTTTATTTTTCTTAAATTATATATTGTTAAGCCTGTCTGCCGTCTGGAATATCAGAGAGCCCAGGATTGCAAAACGAGGATGTTCCAGGCCAACGCCAACAGCAAACATGATCGACCAGAGTCCAGGAGAAATTACCTCACTCAGCCCCTTGTGAATGTTTGGAACCCAGTACTCGGAGCGTTCAGTAGATTCAAGGCTTCTCTCAAGGAACCGAGGGATATTGAGTGTGGGTGGGAAAGTGGATTTGAAGCCAGGATTGTATTTAACGGCAAAACAGGCACGATGGGCCGAATGGTCTACTCTGCTCATTTTCTTGTGTTCTTCCATGTCCAATTCTGTTCACCACTCTTTAGGACGAATGTAAAGTTTTACAGGAGTGGGGTTGGGGGAGGAAGATTTGTGAGAATGAATTGAGGGATGGAGGAGTCGTTTGACCACCGAGGGAGGTTCATTCACGATGCCAAGCAAGCTGGTGTCAACCTGTTATATCCTTCTAATACGCCTTTAGCAGGCAGCGAGAGAGTGAGGATTTCCTTGTCTGCTGTGTCTGATTCAGAAGGGCATCTCTCAAAATTGCCTCTGGAGTGAGGCTGGTGACATCTTCCAGGAGAAACAAGTCATATAAATGGACTTTTGGGATGCGGGTTTCGCTAGTTGGACCAGTATTTATTGCTCGTCCCTAGTTCTCCTTCAGAATGGGAAAATCTGTGGGCCAGTTCGCCTGACTTTTGAAAATGCTGGAATCTGTTATTAAGGGAGTCTAAACAATGTACGTGGAAAATCATAGTTCATAGACAAAGTAAACATAGTTTTATAAAAGGGACGGCGTGTTTGACAACTAATTAGATATTTTGCCCATCTAACCAGTAGTGGGGAACCAGTAGATGTAGTGTACTGGGATGTCAGCTTCAATAAGGTACCACGCACAAGGTGCTATTACGTATGTGAAGGGCTTATGGAGTTAGAAGCAATAGGTATTCTAATGGTCAGATAGTCCTTGCTGAAGTCAAAATGGAAGTTGGGTATCAAGGCCATGCAGAATTCTCAAGGCAGCTGGCTCCAAGGGAATTGCACTGGAACTTGGTATTATTATTGGCAAATTCCCTGCATCAAGATAATTCTGAAAAAGTCCCTTAAAGTCGAGAATTCAGAGGGTTCAAACTCCGTAGGCTCGCAGGTTATCCAGGAAAGGTTAGAGGATTAATACTTGTTCTAATACCTGGGTAAATATTAATCTGAACTCCCTGACTATACCCACCCCAACCAAACATTCCCTCTTCACTTCCTGACCCAACATTCACCCCCATCACCAACTCCATCCCATCTGATCCAACACAGCTCCCTAACACAACCCCGACACCCACGTATGACCCAACGTCACAACACTCCTTCCAATCTGACCAGATACCATCCATACCCACTGCCACAACATTTCCAGAGACACCAGAACCGAAATTCCTCTTCTCAACACAACTCCTCCTCCACCTGATCAAACACTCAACCTAATCTGATAACACCCCCAATGTTTCGACTTAATACCTTCCTACCCCTCAACTGATACCTCCCAATCTGACCCAACATAACATCCCAATCTGTTTCCCAGCCCCAGCTCCAACCTGAACTGAAATCTCCATCTCTCCTAAGTACTGATCCTCCTGTGAGGCACTCCGGGACCCGATCTATCTGGCTCCTTTTTCAGTTCACACATCTGGCATTTTACCCACTTCATCCTCCCCTGGAACCCTATCTACCTGACCCTAACCAATCTGTGACTTTTCCCCATTACCCACCTGGCACATACCCCCCACTCACTGGGACTTTTCCCTCCCACCTTATCCACTTGCCAAGATGCCCCTTCAAGTATGTACTTACCTTTCACAGTAGATTTCAAAGTGCCTGCTGACCATTTAAAATGAAGACCAAGGCATTAAGTGCTGCAGAAAGTGGTGTAGTTTCAACAAAAACCCTTTGCACTTCTGGATTTGAGGTTTGCTTAGACTGGCTCATACCAAAAGGCCCCAGAACAGGAATCTCCAGTGCTGAAGTGGGCATTTTTTAAATTTGATTGGGGTTGGAAGTAGGGTTTCTGTCTCTGACTGGAGTTGTGGTCAACTGTTTCAGCCTAACAGGAAACAGAGAGATGGATAAGACATTTTCAAGATGGCAAGCTGGGACTAGTGGAGTATTGTTCATTGCTGGAGCCTTAGCAATTTACAATCTATATTAGTGACTAGATGAAGAGGCTGAGATTAATGTATCTAAATTTGCTGACAATACAAAACTGGGTAGAAATGTAAACTGGAAGGCAGCAGTGAGACTGCATTGAGATACAGACAGATGAAGTGAATGGGCAACAAGATGGGATATAATGTGGGCAAGTGTCAGGTTATTTAGAAACCAAAACAGAAATTGCTGGAGAGACACAGCAGGTCTGTGCAGAATCTGTGGAGAGAAATCAGAGGTAACGTTTTGGGTCGGGTGATCCTTCCTTAGAACAGATGCTGCCAGACCTGCTGAGTTTTCCAGCGATTTCTGTTTTTGTTTCTGATTTCCAGCATCCACAGTTCTTCTGTCCTTTTTTGTCAGGTTATTGACTTTAGTCATAAAAATGGAGAAGCAGAATATTTCTTTAAAATTGCAAATGTTGATATTCACAGGGACTGGGGTGCACAGATATAAGGAAAACAGAAAGTAAGCATGCGGTCTTTATTGTGAAGGGTTTGCACTACAGGAACAAAGAAACCTTGCTGCAATTGTACAGAGCCTGGGTGAGACCGTACCATGTGCAATTTTGTTTGTTAAATCTAAGAATGGTTATTACTTGCAGTTGAGGCAAACCACAGTTCAGTAGATTGGTCCCTATGTTGATAGATGTCTTCAAAATCATGAGGGGTCTGGACAGAGCGAGTAAGGAAAAGCCGGCACCCGTTCGATAAATGAATGGAAGACCAGAGGGGACAGTTTTGAAGTGTTTTGCTAAGGAAGCACAGAGTGTAGTTAGGGCCTGGAATGGACCGCCTGGAAGTGTGATGGAGTCAGATTCAATTGAGGCATTTAAAAGGATGAGGATTTGAATTTGCTGGGCAATGTGGAAGAGGCAGGAGATTGACACAGCACTAAAATGCTTAGAGACCCAATGCAGATATGAAGCCTAATCCACACTGTAATATCTCTGTGTGACTCAGAGAGACCATTCTCCTGTGATGAGAGTCTGAGTAAATTGTCTGTCTATTCTATGAAGTTTAAAAGAACGGGAAGTGCTAATGTCAAAATGTACCTCATTTGAAAAGTCAGGATCGATACTCAGAGGTTGTTTTCCCAGGCTGGGGAGACTAAAACACAGGGCTGCACTCACAGGCCAATAGTTAACCCTGAGCTGTTGAGAAATTCCTTCCCTCAGAGGATTGTGAAGGTATGGAATTCCCTAACCCGGAGGCTTGTAGATGTTCCATCAGTTAATATATTTAAAGCTCTCATTGTATCTCTGGGGAACAGGTGAGGAACTGGAGTTGAAGCCAAAGATCAGCTATAATTATACTAAATGGCAGAGCAGGCTCAACAAGCCTCCGTTCTTGCTGCTATTTCGGATGTTCTTTTGATCTGGAATGCACTGCCGGAGAGTGAGGTGGAGGGACAGCCAGTTCGAACTTCCCAAAGGGTAAAGGATAACGGTCCTGCAGGAAAAGCATCGGTTGTAGTGGTAGAGTGGGGAGTGGAACTAGCTGGGTTGCTCATGCAGAGAATAGACAAGAACACAGTAGGTCAATTGAGCCTCCAGTTAGGATCAAGGATCCCATGGGCAGAGGTCCTGCAGGGGAGTGACTACAGGTGGTATTCCACCCACCCATAGCCTCAGAGTAAGGGAGGACCAGGATCAAGGTGCGTGATGGCGGAGTAGTGGATGGGGAGAGATGTGGAGATGGTGCAGTGTGGGTGTTGCAGGCAGGGATTTGACAACAAGGGCAAGGGGTGTGTCTTTCAACATGCCCCTTCCCTTCCCAACGCTGGGTACTTCGATCAGCAGCTTCAGGTGAGGGAAACCCCCCTGCTGCCTAGGAGTCTGCAAACAAACACAGCCGGGTGAGCTTCAGACACAATACCCTGATGCTCATTTAAATATCCCCCACCAGCAAACAAGTACAGAGGTACAACAGCCCTGCTGCCACTGTTGTCTCTCCAATGAGACATTGGATTGATCTCCATCCCAGCACCGACCCTCAGATGGACATTAAAAGATCCCATGACTCTACTTCAAAGAATAGCAGAGGGACCTGGCCAATATTTATCCTTCAAACAGCATGAATCAAAGAGCTCACAAAGCTACTACCATATTGCTGTTTGAAGGAACTCCCTGTGTGCAAGTTGAATGCTGTGTTCCCTACAACAGTCACAACACTTCCAAAATAATTTGCTGACTGTAAAGTAATTTGAGACAATGTGAAAGTTGGTATGCAAACAAATAGTTTTCTTTTTTAGAAGCTTGTTTAAAGGGGGCAAATTTTAATGGGTGGGGGGATCTTAATAGTTTTATTAGAGCTGTGGAGTGTGTACACTGTCAGACATTTGAATCAGTTTAAAGCGAATGCAGCATTCATTTTGGTATTTATGTGAAAAAGTATCTATATGTTATTAGCCTTTTTAGAGACAGTGAGATCGAGTTAATGGGGAATGGAATATCTGTACCCTGGTCACAGTCGGGAAGGAAATTTCCCCAGCCTAAACTGTACAGGGAATAGCTCATCCTAACAGGTACAAGAGCAGACTATACCTCAATTACAAATGTAGACGCTGTAACAAAAGCCTTCCTATTTGTTATAGCTGGGCACCAGCAAGCTGATGTTGGGAATGTGCATTCCTGGTGTGGAACTTCAGTAGCTGGGCTCACATTTTGGTCAACTGTGCAAACGAAAAGAACTGAAAATTAGTTGTATTAGGTGCCCGCACTGCTCATATCCTGATGGGACAAGCACCACACCTAAGACACGTCTGCAACAAGTCCCTGAATACAAAGCCAACCAAACCATTGCAAAGGAATCTGACGTCTAAAAAATAAATGAGGACACACATTTCTAAGAAGTTGAAATACTTTATTGTCATTTCAAAACCTGATGGATAATTTTTAAATTGGAAGGTTGCATTGTCCTGTGAGAGGAGCATGATTTTCGGTGGATTGCTAAAGGACAAGTTGTTCAGTTATGTAACTAATTGACATACAAATACCCAACAGAAAAGATCTATTTAACTGTGAATTGTGGTGGTTTATCCTACCTGGTGAAAAAATGGTCATGATTTATAATGACCCTTAACAGCCTTTATAGAAGTCTTCAATTATTTTCTCCTGCAGGAAAGCACGAGGAGCGACAGGATGAGCATGGTTTCGTTTCAAGGTGCTTTACTCGGAAGTACCTGTGAGTAAATTCTTTTTGACTTTGTTTCGCAGTTTAACAAAAAGCTCTTGTTGTTTAATTTTGAGTTTGCATTTTAGAATCAAGGTTCCGAAAAGCACAGAAGAACATCCAGCCATTATGTCTATGCAGAGCTTTCCAATTGGCTCCTCTCTCTCTCCATATAGCCCAGCAACCATGTCCTTATTAAGTAGCTATCCAATTCCCTGGAATTTATCCCAGGTCTGACTTCATGGGCTGCTGATTGGAGATTTGAGCAGAGAGATTAGTGCGACTGATCCCAGCTCTCCCTGATGTTGCTGTCATTCATGTTGTTATTTGGAAATGGGAGAAAACCTAGGTTTGGCCATTTTTGTTGAGTAATATTCCCTACTAGGAATATATTCTCTGTGCTTTTATCCAGAAGCCATAATCTCCAAAGCTGCATCCACACTATGCTGCGTGCCACGTTTAAGACTTAAGACCAGGTCCTAAACTCGGGATCAGAAGGGCTCACAGAATAGGAGTACAAACCTAACGAAAGAATCAAGAGGGACAAGTGGAGGAATATCAGAAATCCAACTGGGATTTCACCTTGATGGACCCTGCTGGAAATCAGACAGTCTAGTTGCTGCTCTGTGATCAGGTGAACAGTTTATATCCAGTGGGATTTACTGTGATGTGCAGTTAACATGCTGTCCAAATCTTGAACCGTCGCCAAGTTAAATTGCGCTAAGTTGGTGTCATCGTTAGCAACTTTTACGTAAAAAAATTTTGGAATCGCAGCAAACCTAAAACATAAACAAGCGGCTGGATTGCAGATAAAAATGTCTTTTTAAACAGCGTGCTTCAATAAAAGGTAACATTCTAAAAATCTATAGGTTTGTAATAATGTTAAAATTACTAATAGCCACAGCATACTTGCTTTAAAAATATCAACTTAACAATTGATTTCAATTCCATTCTGAAGAAGGGTCGCTGGACTTGAAATGCGAACTCTGCCAGACCTACTGAGTTTATCCAGCAATTTCTGTTTTTATTTGTTGGGATTGATTTCAATTCATACAGGAGGCTTCAGGTCAAATGGTGTTCCAGCTAACATTGACTTCCAAGTGGGAAGTTCTTCCTTAGAGGTTTGCATTTCTCTTCAATTTCAGTACAGTCATAAAATCAGGTGTATATGTGAACTGTGCTTATGTTGAACTATGAGGATGTAAACCCATAAACTTACCCAGCGCAAGGACCATGCCGAGTAGTAGGTGGTTGGAGAACACCATTCTGGAGCCATTGGCTTCTCAAGGTCCTCTTATTGGTACTGAGGTCGAATGGCTTAGACTGGAATTCTCTCTATAGGCTGCTCACAAATCAGTCAGTCAAAAAGAAACACATGATACCATTGCATTTTATCGGCATGTGGCTCAGTAGTTAGCACTGCTGCCTCACAGTGCCAGGGACCCGGGTTTGTATTCCACCCTCAGACAACTGTTTGTGTGAAGTTTGCACGTTTGCCTCGTGTTTGTGTGGGTTTCCTCCGGGTGCTCCGGTTTCCACCCACAGTCCAAAGATGTGCAGGTTAGGTGGATTGGCCATGCTAAATTGCCCATAGTGTCCAGGGAGGTACAGGCTGGGTGGGTTAGCCATGGGAAATGCAGGATTACAGGGGTACGGTGGGGGGTTGGGTCTGGGGTGGGATGCTGTTCGGACCCAGTGGGCTGAATGGCCTGCTTCCACACTGTAGGGATTCTTTCATTCTATTAGAAGAACATTAGGACTCAGTCCCGTTGTATCTGATGGATTATTTATGTATTCTGGTTCACTAATATCCTTTAGGGAGGGAAATCTGGCGTCCTTACCTGTTCTGACCTACATGTGACTCCAGACTGATAGCAAAGTAGTTATCTATCAACTTCCCTCTGAAATTGGCCTGGCAAGCCACTCCTGTTAAAGGAATGGGCAACAAATGGTTGCTCTGCCAGTGATGCCCCCCAAAAAAAATGTATCCCGTTTCCGACTGTTTAATGAGTTCCTTTCAAAACTGTTTGATCCCCTCATTTCAGTCACCAAGTCTATCCTGGGGATGTCCACAACCAATAGGACATTACACCTATCCAAACAGTGCTGTCATTTACCTTTGAGGAAGTGGCGGTGAGCTGTCTTCTTGAACTGCCGCACTCCACATGGACTAGGTAACTGGGTGTTCCAGGATTTTAACCCAGCGACACTAAAAGAGCAGCAACATTCCATGTCATCCATAGCTTCTTTGTCAAAGGCTCAGTTATCACTCAGTTCTTGGCTTCAAACAGAGTTTCTCTTGATGATTGAAGTTTGGGTATTGCAGATGTTGTCTTGCTTGTGCGATCTCATCTCCTTTTCCCTTCCTCACAGTCTGCCACCAGATACGGACCCAGCTATAGTTACTTCGACATTGTCACCCAGTGGCATACTGACAGTGGAAACGCCAGTGAAGAAACCAGCCGTGCAGTCCTCTGAGATCACCATCCCAGTGACCTATGAGTCCAAAGCCCAAATAGGAGTGCAGGATTCAAAGAAAGCAACTGAAGCAACAAAGAAGTGATTCAAACTCCGAAAAAGAAAGTTGTACCCAGCAGATCACAGGATGGCCAGATTAATACCGCAACAGCTTGGCTAGTTTTAAAAGAATTTACCCTTCAATCATTAATTAGTTATTAACTAATTTCCAGAATGCATCTGTGCCTTTGGGCTGTTAAATATTTTATTCAATACATTTTCAGACCTCGAGACTTCCCAGATTTTCATAAAAAATGCTTGTTTAATCAACATGGAACTTTGTTAAAGAAAAACAAATGATTGGAACAAATAAATCCTTTTCATCCCATAACACAATATCCAGTGTGGTTAATGTTTTGTCACTATCGGAGTGGGAGACACCTAGAAGTGAAAGGCTGATGCAATAATTCAGACGCTGAACGACCATCCACTGATTCCATTTCAGTTTTGGAGTCACTTCTTTTGCTTCCTGAGTCGTGCTGAATTCTGTTCTCACACTGAATCCCGAATTGCTCCACTGCAATGTAAGGCCAGCATCCCCAATACTCCCATTTCCCATCAGGATTTCATCAACATGGATATTCCTTTCATCAATATTCCCATCTCCAACAAGATCATCACCCACAATCCCAACATCACCAACACTCCCTCATCAACATTACCATTATTCCTGTCATCACCAACGTTCCAACTAACAACATTCTCAACATTAACAGTCCCTCATCAACATTCCCATCTCCAACACCACCAACATTCCTATTTCCAACATTCCCAATGTCACAAATATTCCCATCAATAATATTCTCATCATCAGCAATCCTAGAATTGGCACTGTTCTTTGCATGGACATTCCAATAATCAATAACATTATCATCATCTTCCTTTCCATAACCATCACTTGCAATATTGTCAAACCAAACTTCACTTTTCATCTGAACTACTTATATCATTACCAACACCTCCTCCATCATCTAGGTAATATCTGCCCCATAACTTTAAAATCCACCTTCAGTTCCATTGTGACTATAATTCCCACTCCCATCATTCCCACCTCATCAATCAATCATAATTTTGCTGTCGCTTGCATGGCCAATGCAATTCCACCCTCATTCCCAACCCTACATCCATTCCCATTCCCATTATCCCTACTGAACCTATTCATATTCCTATTTCCACTATTACTCCCAATCCTACCTCCATTCCCATTCCCAACATTACTCCCAATCCTACCTCCATTCCCATTCCTACTATCACTCCTAATCCTACCTCCTTTCCATTCCCATCATCACTCCCAATCCTACCTCAATTCCTGTTTCTACCACCACTCCCACTCTCAACCCCACATTCACTCACATTCCTCACATCACTCCCACCATTATTCTCACTCTTACCATTGTTCCACCATCACTTCCTCCTACATTTACCAGGAACCATCCCAAGCAGTTCAGTCCTATCTAGAAGTTGATGAGGAGTGAGATGGATTTGAAAGACACACTGATAAAACCAAAGGTGGAAAACCTGCCACTGGTCCCTCAGACCCCACCTTAGCCAGACATAAAATCCTGCACATAATTCACCTGCTTGGTAACCATAGCAACATCGAGGGAAAGAAAATGGCCAAAGTCTGAGAATATACCTGAAAATGTTCGCTCCAGCTCCCTTAGCAACCAAGCAAATCTTCTGGAGACAATAGTTGCTTTTAAATGAAGTGGTCCATCTGAAACAAACCTATACATCACTCTCATATTCAAAGTCTATTCTCTTTTGACAAGAACCTTGAACCTTCCATGTAGTTGATGTGCCACCTACTTCCTGTTGAACCAACCCACAAGATTTCAATCACGGAAGCCCCTTGGCACTCACAGCACTTCTCTCAACTGGAAAATCTCAGAAACAGCCATTGGTTAAAGCCACAATCTCCAAGGGTTGTGGTTTATACTTTGAACTGTGATCAGGGACATTGGATAACTAGACAGACTGCATGCCAAGCACAGAACAGTACCTTAGCACCTAAAAACAGACAGCAAGAGTAGACTAGCTGGTCCATCAAGAAAATCCCACTATCTTTCAACTTATGTTACCAAACAAGCACACAATCTCCTCAGAGAGAGACAAAGAATCAGAGATGAAAGTAACTTAGCTCAATTTGGAACAAATATACAGTTGATCACTCTTTGACCTCTGCAAGCAGTTGAACTCTTGGTGACCAAGTTAACAGGGTTCAAATTCCATGTGCTCCAGAGCTGTGTTATAACATCTCTGAACAGGTCGATTCGAGATTATCTATGAGGTAACATTTCTGAAAGAGTTAATAGAGAAGTTACATTAGGTCCTGGGGCTGTCACACAGATTTTGGGTCCAGGCAGAAAGTTCCATGTGAGCCTCGGCAGGGAGCAGATATATTCTGCATGACTCCCGAGAGTCCTAGTTATGATGCTTGACTAGTAATGCAGTAGTATGTATTGTTATACTGCAATAAACAATTTAAGTAAAACTAGTGCAATGATGTATTCTCTACCACTGATTAGACAGGCCCTGACTAAAGTCTCGGCAAAGGAACTACCACAAACAGCCCTGAACCGCCTATGGACAGAGGTGGCAGAAACCACGAGATGCGAGCAGTAGTAGCAGTACACAAGGTTGTGAAGGAACTTAAGCATCAGCGTGAGAATTTTACATTTGACCAACTGCAGGATCAGAGTCAATGTAGTTTAGGGAAGTCAGTGCTAATGGCAACTGGTAATGAGGAAAAAGGAATCAGATCCTTTTGATATTTACACTCTCTCCCACAGTGAGAATCTACAGCTCTGTTAAACTTGTTATTGTCTGCTAGAAACTCTGGAATTGGGAATCCATCATGAAACCTTCCTCTGAATCTCAACCTGGTGTTTGATGACCCCAACCGTGTGAGGTGACCAAATCTGTTTCCTGGACGTGACTTGTTCAGTCATGAAGATCTCTCAAAGTATGACTGAGGAACATCCGTGTGAGAACTAGCCTGGGAAGTTACACTCATTACCCATCAGGCTGGTTACCCACACACTAGAAGGTCAATGTGTGGGCTTAACATTAACAGGCCATCAATCTTTTCCCAGACAGTTCTGAGCTGATGGCTTTCTGCTGACAGGACGTGACCTTGGCTGGGAATATGTTGTTTGTTTTCTACTACAATATTGGACAGGAACAAAAGAGAGTTCACTTTGTCACAGTGGGTGCAGGGGATGTACAGTAGAAGAGGCAGGGGGTGGGGTAGAGAATGGGGAGGGGGAATGCAGTGTTGTGGGAGAGTGTACTGCACTTGAGGAAGCAGGTACAGAGTGGCGTTGAGAAATACACAGTGAGCCTGGGGAATAGACCCTAGCTAACCAGGGCTGAATTTATTCCAGGAGGTTTCATCACGTGACTTGGACCAATGACCAGCCTGTCACTGGCCACACACCTATGGCTGGTGACACACTACCTTCCTAAGCCAATTGGAAAGCACGACAACCCATTATCCAATGAGATGATGCTCGGCTTTAGACAAACAGCCCCTTTCCCCCATTGGCAATGTTTTTATATCTGGGAAACGGTGAGGGGGTGCGCTGTGTTGGGGAGGGGGAGAGTTGCAGTGTGGTGGAGGGGGAGTGGGTGAGGGTGGAAGTGCAGAGTGGGGGAGACAGAAAGGTGCGGGGGGGGGAGGTGGTGCAGTGTCAGGGAGGGAATGTGAACGGGGAGAGGGTGCGGTGTCGGGGAAGGGTTGCAGGGAGGGGGAGATGCGTGGGTGGGGGGAGGGAATGTGGGTGAGTGTGCGGGTGAGGGTGGGCTGTGGTGTGGTGTGGGGGTGTGGTGGAGGGGTGCAGTGTGGGGGAGGGGGCATGAACAGGAAGGGGATGCAATGTGGCGGTGGAGGTGAAGGGTGTGGGAGATGTGTGGGTGGGGGAGTGAGTGTGGGTGGGTGTGCGTGTAGGGGTGTTGGTGACAGTAGGGTGCAGTGCAGTGTGGGGGAGGGTGTGTGGATGGGTATGCGTGTAGGGGTGTTGGTGAGAGTGGGGTGCAGTGTGGGGGAGGGTGTGTGGAGAGGCTGTGTTGATGTGTACAATACTGTGTACTGGAGCTTCCTTTATGGTTGTTATGTTGATGAAGTTAATTCCACTTTTATTAAGGGTGGAATGGAAAGAGCTGTTTTCAGACAGTGCAGAGCAGCACATCGAAAGAAATTGAAGATATAATGATCTTCCTTGGTTAAATAATTGTTAAAATAATAAGGAGAAATTAAATTCTGAAGGAAACCTTACAATGCCTCTTGTGATTCCTGTGAAAGTGCATGTTATTTTATTTATGAATTCATTGCCACTGAGTTGAAAACCAGACCCAGCCCTGGATTGCTGTGAATTTCAAAGCTCACCATGACCTTCTGTAGGGCAACTGGGAATGAACTAAAAATGTCAGCCTTGTCAGTGACACCCAGATAAAGTGAATTGTTGGAGAAATGTCATGCTGTGTCACAGGGAATTCTCGTGGCTCAAGAGTGAGCATAGTGCCTCTTAATCTCTGAGCCAGGTGGTTGGGGTTCTAGCCCCAGTCTGGTGGGGACTGAGAGAAATAAGTGCGTGTGAAAAATAAATAAATTGCTGTGTTCCGGGCATTTGTTTCCTGATGTCATATTCCAGACCTATCCAAAAGGCAATTAAGGCTGAGATGCAGATATTTAATCAGGAAGGGAATTAAGGGTTATGGGGAAAAGGCAGGAAAGTGGAGTTGAGAGTTATCAGATTTGCCATGTTCTCATTGAATTGGGGCAGAGCAGACACAATGGGCTGAATGGTCTTCTTCTGCTGTTACATTTTATGGCTTTACATTCCCAAGCATACTCCAGCAGAAGCAGCTGGCCCTGCTCAGGATAGTATTATCGTAATGCAATGGCACAATGCCCCACAGCAGGTTTGGGTTTGTGCCAATCGGGCCACGTTTAGCAAGCTGTGGCATGGACCAGTCCAGGGGGAATCCATGTTCTTGGGCTTCATACCTGTAAACAGAGATTGCTGGAGAAACTCAGCAGGTCTGGCAACATCTGTAGAGAGAAAGAGAGAAGATCAGAGTTAATGTCTGGGGGTTTTTGATGAAAGGTGATTGATGTGCAGCACGGGTTGGAATGTAATGGTCAAGGGAATCAAGGGTTATGGGGAAAAGACAGGAAAGTGGAGTTGAAGCCACAAACCCAAGCCTGCTGTGTGGCATTGTGCATTACGATAATACCATTCTGAACAGGGCCAGCTGCTTCTGCAGGATTGGCCTTGGGAGATAGAACCAAAAACTGTAACAGCAGAAGGAGGCCATTCAGCTCATTGAGTCCGTTCTGCCCGTGTTCAATGAAACCGTGGCTGATCTGATATTGGTCAAGGCAGTCATAATCCACCAACTGGAGAGCTGCTGCCAACTCCACTGTGGCCATTCCCAGGAGGCTGCAGGGATTCCATTCCAATTCGGTGGGTCACTGGCTGCCATCTGGGATCCTGGCTCTGCCGGGGTGGGGGGTCAATTTCCTGCAGTGCCAGCCAGTCAGAGGTGGGCAATTCTCCAGTAGCAACAGCACCACTGGGAGTGATGGCTACCGCTGGTACTGCAGGAGGCATGAGGAAGATTGTGGCTGGTGCTCCAAAACAATAATGACCTGGGCTGGAAGGCCAAGTAAAGTCATAGAAGCTCTGGTGTCGCGGCATCTTGTCAAGGGCGGGTATAGCGTCTTCCTTCGGTCTGTCTTTAGCTGCTGATAGGGTCAGGTTCCCAAGAAAGAAGAAAATTCCCCTTGCCCCATCCCAACTGGCAATTTAATATTGTGCTGACGGGGCCTAGCCCCTGACTGTCGCTGGTTAAATTTGCACCTTCCCCACCAGGACTCAGTTATAGGGAGTCAGCAAGGTGACCGAGTCTGAACACCCTTGGTTCTTCATATTCCGCACCCCCAGCCTAATCCTGGATGTCACATCCATTTCCCATTCCATGGGTACTATGAAACCTGCCAAATATTTCCAGGATTTCTTACGTTTTAGAGTTCCAGTATTCATAGTGTTTTGCTTCCCTAACTGCGTAGCCTAACCTTTTTCATCGTGCGTAGAGTCAGATTCGGCAACAGACTGCGACAATGAAAGGGAAGAATTGATCATCAGTCTTACTGAGGTTTAGAAAAGCCTTCAGTTTATCAGTCCAATGCACTATAACATTGTGGTCAGACTAGAGGAACTGGGATCGTTCTCTTTCGAGCAGGTTTGGAGAGGTCTTCCGAATTATGAATAGTTATGCTACAGCAATTACAATAAGGAAACATTCCCACTAATAAAAGGGTAGAGAATTCTGAGTTAGAATAATTTGCAAATAATCCAGAGAGTAGGGGGAAGAGAAATGATTTTTTTAGCAGCAAATTATAATCTGCAACACATTGCTTGAAATCAGATTCAATACAAACCTTTGAAAGCTCATAGGATATTGCTAGCCAGTCTGTCTTGTGAACACTAGAATTATCACCAAGCAAATGCAGAACACAAACTGGGTTGCTTCAGTCAATGTTGAATTTATCATTAGGGTTCTTGAGGTGCAGTGTTAGTGTCTGTATCTCTGGGCCAGTAGGTCTGGGCTCAAGCCCCACCTGCCCCTGAGCTGTGTTATAACATGTTCAAGAAGATGGATTAAATATTTTTTTTCTAATTTATCATTCCTTATAATACAACACAAGCTTTTCAATTACATCAATTCCCTATGATATAATATACACACATCTATATTTCCAAATGTACACTACTAGCACCCACTCTGTCCATAGGGTAGGTCCATGATAGTAGTTGAATAGCCTGTTCTTGATTCCTGATATCTTGTTATGTTCTTCTTCCAATCTCCATGCTACTGGGTTGTTCTCCAATTCCACCCTTTGTTGGTAGGGAGGCCAGATCCTATCGAGCTTTGTGATATCATCCCATCTTTGCTTTTTGCCATCCCAGCAGTTTCTTGTGCCTACACTATATCCAGCTTCTCAAGACTACAGTAACATAATGAACCATGGCCTGATCCAGTAACACAGGACACAGTAACCCACCTCAGTTTCTGGCTTGATCCAGTTACACTGTTAGTCATTGTTTGGCCAACCCCAGCAATTCAGCAACATTCATCTATTTGGGTATTGAAGCCTCTGTTGAGGTCATTTGGTTTATGATCTGTTTTGAACAATCCATAGCTTCGCTGAATTCAACCGCCTCGTAAAATATGCATTTGAGAAAGAAACTCACCAGGGTTTTGGTCATAAAGTAGGGGAGTGGGATTAATTGAAAGCAAGAATCAAGATAGATGCAACTGGCATACGATGCTTGGTTAAATCCTGAGTGATTTCCACCTTGACCCTAACAAGTGTAGCACAGTAAGGAAAAAGGAAATTCAGCTGATCTTGCATTTTCTCATCATTCATTCATTGGATGTGGGCATCACTGGTTAGGGCAGCTTGTATTGCCCATCCTTACCTGCTCTGGACAAGGTGATAGTGAGCCACCTTCATGAACCACTGCAGTTAATTTGCTGTAGGAACACCCACAGTGCTATATATATTTCCAAGTCAGGATGTTGAGTGGCTTGGAGGGGAAAGTACAGATCCTACTGTTCCCACGTAGCTGCTGCAGTGCATCTTGTAGCTGGTACACCCTGCTCTGCTATGTGTCACTGGCGGCAGGAATGAATGTGGAAAATGAAAGATGTGGTGCCAATCAAACAGATTGTTTTGTCCTGGATTGTCTCAGGCTTCTTGAGTGTTGTTGGAGCTGCACTCATCCAGGCAAGCGGGGAGTATTCCATCACACTCCTGACGTGTGCCATATGGATGGTGGGCAGGCTTAGGGGAGTCAGGAGGTGAGTTACTCACTGTAGCACCATTCACAACTAATCAGATACTGAAGCAATTCTTGTCCACATGCAATATCTGGGCTTTGGCTGATAAGTGGCAAACAACGTTTTTGATTTGATTTGATTATTTATTGTCACATGTACCTAGGTACAGTGCAACATTTTATTTTGCGTGCAGTGTGGGCAGTTCATAACATACAAAGGTCATAGCGTGATAGAGTGAGGAAAACAAAGTTACGGCTGCAAAGAAGGTGCACAAAAAGCAAGATCAACATGAGATTTGAAATTTGAGTGGTCCATTCAGAAGTCTAATAACGGCAGGGAAGAAGCTGTTCTTGAACCTGTTGGTACGTGTGTTTAAGCTTTTGTATCTTCTTCCCGATGGAAGAGATTGGAAGAGATTAAAGCCGAGGTGGGACGGGTCCCTGATGATGTTGGCTGCCTTTCTGAGGTAGCGAGAAGTACAGTTGGAGTCAGTGGATGGTTTGTGTGATGGTCTGGGCTGTGTTCACAACTTTCTGCAGTTTCCTATGGCCCTGGAAAAAGCACTTGCCATACCAAGCCATGATGCATCCAGATAGAATGCTTTCTATGGTACATCTGTAAAGGTTGGTGAGAGTCCTTCTGGACATGCTGAATTTCCTTAGCCTCCTAAGGAAGACGAGGCATTGCTGTGCCTTCTTGACTGCCACATCAATGTGGGTGGTCTAGGACAGATCCTAGGAACTTGATGCTTCACATCATGGAAATGCCAGGTAGTGACCACCTCCAACAAAAGAGACACTTCCTTTAACATTCAATGGCATCATCATCATTAAATCCTGTGTGGTGATACTGTGCCTTTAAGAGATGTGTTCTGTCTTGTTTCTCTTGCAAAGGGGTATTGTCAGCTTTCACAGAATCCCTACAGTGTGGAAGCAGGCCATTCTGCCCATGAAGTCCACACTTTGAAGAGCATCCTACCTAGACCCAACCCCCTACCCTATCCCTATATTTCCCATGGCTAACCCACCTAGCCTACATGTCTCTGGACAATATGGGACAATTTAGCATGGCCAATCCACCTAACATGCACATCTTTGGACTGTAGAAGGAAAGCAGAGCACCCAGAGAAAAATCCACACAGGCACAGGGACAATGTGTAAACACCACACAGGCAGTCACCTGAGGGTGGAATCGAACCCAGGTCCCTGGCACTGTGAGGTAGCAGTGCTAGCCACTGAGCCACTGTGCATTCTCCCTGGCCATTGTTTCTAAAGTAAGACAACAGAATCTTGAGGGAGCAGGGTTAGGTTCTCATAGACCCCAAAGGAATTTGACTTTCCAGTAGTTAATCGGTGTTTTTCGCTGGCTGCTGAAGCTGAAAGCTTGAGTTCTCTGCTGCTAGAGTGAAGTCTTAGACTCTTAAAAATCAAAAGGGACAGATTGTTTCCTTCGATGTTTCTTTCGACTGGACTGGAGAGAGACAGCACATGAGAATAATAACTGTGTTGCTAAATTGTCTTTGCCAAGGGTGTGTGTATGGGATGCTGCCTATATTAGAACAGATGATGATTAGTGGTTAAATAATATATTATCAATAGAGTAAAGTTATGCCAATTCTTCTTTCTGTTGTACTTTAAGTGTGTAGTAAGAATAAAGTGTATTTTGATGAAAGCTTAATGGTGGGCCAATTGAATCATATCTGGAACACTGTCTTTAAGCAAATATAAAAGTAAGGGTCTAGGCTATCTCTATAATATACTTCGGTGGGGGGAGGGAGGTTGGGAGGGTGGTGAGGTGTATCTGGTCTGGGCCATAACACCCTTCCCCACTCCTTCCCCCCCGCCCTCCTCCACTATCAATATCCCAGGAGTTACCATTGATCAGAAACTGAACTGGATTAATCAATATAAACGGTGTGGCTGCAAGGTCAGGTCAGAGATTAGGAATCATGTAGTGAATCAATCACTTTCTGACCACCGTTCACAAAGCCGGGCTGAGTTTGGGTGGGGAGGTTTGGTCTAAGGAGAGAAGGTTTGACTGGAGTCAGTACAAAGCAATATTCTCAGGGATCACAAGATACTACTTTTACTGGCTGAACAGAAAACAGGGAGAGCTTCTGAATCAAAAACAAAATTGCTGGAGAAACTCAGCAGGTCCGGCAGCTTCTATGGAGAGAGAAACAGAGTTAACGGTTTGGGTCCAGTGACCCTTCTTCAGCCATTCTGAATGCCTGTATCTCATAAACTCTGGGTAAAATTCTGATGAGCAGGGAAAGAGAAAGACTGCAAAGCTTCATAACTACCGGCACTGAAATGAGTTAAATAAATATATTTGAAAAATGTTGGTGAGACAGTAAAGATTACATTGTCCCTAACTGTACAAACAAAATTAATCTTTATACTTTAATGGAATCTTCTTTGTATATTATCAATAACAATTCTGACCTTATTTACAGCTGGCCATGTCTGTGTCTAAAATAATGGATTAGCACTGCAAAGATTTATGCTCATTATAAACACCATAAATATATAAGTTTGGCCTGCAACTATTTTCAATAAAAAGCTTCTACTAAAAACTCAGATATAAGCTACATTTGATGATATAATTAGTAAAATATCACATTGAACAGCCAGGATGTTGATATTGATTGGCTTACAGATCTTATGCCTTTCTGAATGATAGCTTCCATAATGGTAGCACAGTGGGTGATATTACCGAATGTCTAGTAACACAGAGACTGGGTGATATTACTGAATGTCTGATAACACAGAGACGTGAATTCGAACCCCTCTGTAGCTTCTTCATCTTATCACTTTCAGTTTAATAGAAATAAAAAGCTAGCAGTAAAAGTGACAACAAAGCTGTTTGCTTGTCATTAAAACTCAATGAGCTTAATGTCCAGGAGACATCCTGTCACCCATTCCTTATTATGCAGTCTCTAGGTGACCTCACTTCCACACCAATCCAATTTAACCACCCTGCGAACTGCCACTCAAATGGATCAAATAAAAAGCTATCAGAGTAGGAGAGTCTAAAACAAGAGGGCATAGGGTTAAGATGAGAGGAGAAAGATATAAAAGGGCCCCAAAGGGATCAGAGTGGTATATGGAACCAGCTGCCAAAGGAGTTTGTGGAGGCTGGTATAATTATAACATTTAAGAAGAATCTGGATGGGTATAATAATAGGAAGGGTTTAGAGGATATTTGGGCCAAATGCTGGGAAATGGGACTAGATCAGTTTAGGATGTCTAGTCGTTATGGATGAGTTGGACTGAAGGGTCAGTTTTCATGCTGTATGCCTCTATGACTCAATGACTCTATGGCTTTATAACGCTATGGCTCTATGGCTCTATGGCTATATGGCTCTATGGCTATATGGCTCTATAACGTTGTGAATCTATGACACGACGGCCCTGTGGCTCTATGACCCTATTGCTCTGTGACTCCATTGCTCAATGGCTCTATAACTCTATAACTCTATGGGTTTATGTCCCTATGATGCTATGACTCTATGGTTCTATGGCTCAATGACAGTATGGCTCTATAACTCTCGGGCTCTATGATTCAGGGAACTCTGACTGTATGGCTCTATAACTCTACTGAATTCTGACTATGAATCTATGACTCTGACTCTATGACTATCATTGTGTGGCACTGCAATAAATTCCAGTGACATGCATATCTAGAGATATACCCCTTTCTGAATTCTCCACACTGCTCAGTTCCCCATTTTTTCGTTTTCCAATTTTGGTAAAGGCCAGAGAGGTCCAAAATCTGCATGACTAATCTGAAAATAAAATTTCTCCTCAGCACTTAGAGAGAGGGAAGCATCAAGACCAAATGCAGCTCACTCAGGATTTACTCTCCAAATAGATTGATGAGAGGTCAGAAGGTTTCTGACACCTCCCACACAAGACCTCAATTAACACACCTCATAACAAAATCTACACCATTTATCAATTGTTATCCCATCTTTGAGAGCAGTGTAGAGAAATTAGCTCTGTTTTGATTTCCATTTATGCACTTATAGAAAACAATTTCTCACAAGCACAAATGCCTTGGTCATGAATGTTTGAAACAATGGAGAGCATAAACTGTGAACCAGAATGGACAGATTACAAATTAGAAAAGACTGAACAGATTGCAGCTTTTTCCTTTAAAAGAGGGAAGTTATAGACAGGGCTAAGTGATCCACAACCGATGGATCAGGTCTAAGCTCTGCAGTCCTATCATATCTGGTCATGAATGATGGTGGGCATTAAACAACTCATTGGAGGAGGAGGTTCCACAAATATCCCCATCCTCAATGATGGAAGAGCCCAGCACATCAGTGTAAAAAGATAAGGCTGAAATATTCTCAACAATCTTCAGCCCAAAGTGCCATGTTGATGATCCATCTCTGCCTCCTGCAGTGGTCCCCAGCATTATATATACCAGTCTCCAAGCAATCTGATTCACTCCACGTGATGTCAAGAAATGGTTGAAGCACTGGATACTGCAAAGGTCCTGGCAACATTCCGGCAATGGTACTGGAGGCTTATGCCTGTCACACCCCTAGCCAAATTTTTCAAGTACAGTTATAACACTGGCATCTACATGATGATGTGGAAAAATACCCAGGTAAGTTCTGTACACAAGATGCAGGACAAATCCAACCTGAAAAATTACCAGCCCATTGATCTATTCTCAATCATCAATAAAATGATGGAAGGTCCCATCAACAGTGCTATACAGCAATCACCTGCTCAGTGGCGCCCAGTTTGGGTTCAGCCAGGGTCACTCAGCTCCTGACCTCATTACAGCCTTGGTTCAAACATGGGCACAAGAGCTGAATTCTAGAGGTGAGTGAGAGTGACAGCCCTTGATATTAAGGCTGCATTTGACCGAGTGTGGCATCAAGGAGCTGTAGCAAAACTGGAATCAATGGGTATCAGGTGGCAAACTCTCTGCTGGTTGGAGTCATACATGGCACATAGGAAGATGGTTGTGTTTGTTGGAGGTCAGTCAGCTCAGTCCCAGGACACCTCTGTATGTGTTTCTCAGGGTAGTGCCCTAGGGCCATCTTCAGCTCCTTCATCAATGACTGTCCCTTCATCATAAGGTCAGAGGTAGAAATGTTCATCAACGACCATACAGTGTTCAGCACCATTTGCGAGTCTGCGGATACTGAAACAGTCCGTGTTCAAATGCGACAAGATTTGAACAATATTGTGCCACACCTGCCAGACAATGATTATACCAATAGGTGAGAATCTAATGACTGTCTGTTGACATTCAATGGTGTTACCAACATGGAATACCCTGTCATCCACATCCTGGTAGTTACCATTGACCAGAAACTGACTGGACTAGCCACATAAACGCAGTGGCTACAAGAGCAGGTCAGAGGTTAGGAACACTGCAGCGCATGTCTTCGTCCTGTCTTCCCAACGCCTGTCCACTATCTACAAGGAACAAATCAGTGTTCCAAGAAACAATGATAAAGGGATAGCCCAAAACCATCAAGGATACTCCTATGGACACAATAAGATATTGGCCAGACAGAAATGAACAGTGGCACATTATACAAAGGAATAGCGCCTTGAGGTGCTGAAGGCAGAGTTGCTAAATAGTGTCCATGTAAGCCACAGAGGAACTGAGTACTAGAGATATACAGCATGGAAACAGACCCTTTGGTCCAACTCGTTCATTCTGATATCCTGAATTAATCTATTCCCATTTGCCAGCATTTGGCTCATTTCCCTCTAAACCCTTCCAATTTATATACTCATCCAGATGCCTTTTAAATGTTGTAATCGTACCGGCCTCCACCACTTCCTCTGGCAGCTCATTCCATACATGCACCACCCTCTGTATGAAAAAGTTGTTCCCTTCGGTCCTTTTTAAATCATTCCCTTCTCACCTTAAGCCGAGTTTTGGACTCCCCTACCCTGGGGAAAAGACTTTGACTATTCACCCTATCCATGCCCTTGATGATTTTATGAACCTCTATAAGGTCACTCCTCAGCCTCCAATACTCCAGGGAAAGATGCCCTAGCGTATTCAGCCTCTCCCTATAGCTCAAACCTTCCAACCCTGGCAACATCCGACTCTGAGGAAGGTAAACAATATGTGTCAATATGAGCAGTGTAAGAAAGGACCATATCAGTAAGTGCAGGGCTCGTAACAAGGACCAGGCTGAGCAAGCTAGAGAGCCACTGATGGTCTACAACATCCGAGACAGGCCATGGGTGAAGCTGGAGAGACGGTCACTTCACATTCACAGGAACAAATTAGCTTGACACCATAGATTACAGCTCTACTGACTGGGAGACTGTCATTCTGATAAATGACAATCGCCCTCAGTTTCCAAGTGAAGAATTCAGCTGTTTCGTGAAGAATTGGGTTAAGTCAACACTGTACATCATCTTCTCACTGCTTCCAGTCAAAAGGAAAGGCTGTGAAAATTGCCAGAGGAACCAAAGAAATCGAGCAAATTCTGAATTAATGTTTAGAGGCAGCCAGTCAGACAGATGTGAACACGCCGCCTGTACGCTCCTTAGATCAACCAGAGGTCTCCCGGCAACTCAACAACAGAAATGAAACAGCAGGTGCCACGGCAACAACAAGTGACTCAGGAACAATACAGCCTGGGGAAGGAGCATCAGCAATGAAAGCTCATGTGTAAAATAGAAACCAAAAGAACTGTGGATGCTGTAAATCAGAAACAAAAACAGAAATTGCTGGAAAAGCTCAGCAGGTCTGGCAGCATCTGTGGAGGGAAATCAGAGCTAACGTTTCAGGTCCACTGGACCCGAAATGTTAACTCTGATAACTCACATGCATACCGTTAAGAGACCCACATGATTCAAAGACTATGAGTGCAATGCATGTGCAGAGACTGGAGAGAATAATGAACTGCTAAGACATGAGAATAGTTATGTGCATTATGGGTAACTTGTAAATGATAATGTAAATGATATTGCTTGTAATTCTCTATATTTGGGATAGAAATACAACACTGCATTATTGTGAATTCCTAGCTTATCATCATCATGTAAACATTATCAAGCATTAACTTGGGCTGTCATCTCGCAGCCAACTCAATAAGTCTTTTCCCCAAGGTAGGGGAGTCCAAAACTAGAGGGCATAGGTTTAAGATGAGAGGGGAAAGATTTAAAAGGGACCTAAGAGAAACTTTTTCACACAGAGGGTGGTGCGTGTATGGAATGAGCTGCCAGAGGAAGTGGTAGAGGCGGCTACGATTATAACATTTAAAAGGCATCTGGATGGTACATGAATAGGAAGGGTTTAGAGGGATATGGGCCAAATGCTGGCAAATAGGACTGGATTAATTTAGAATATCTGGTTAGCATGGATGAATTGGACCAAAGGGTCTGTTTCTGTGCTGTACATCTCTATGAGTCTAAAGGACACGATACAGACAACTTAACACCAGATTTATAAAATGTATAAGAAAATACCAGGATACCATAAGGAATAGTTGAGGTAAAACCATAAATGTACTTAAGGGGAAATTAAGTAAGCACAGGAGAGATACAGGAAGAAAGAAATAGCGCGTGATGCTGATAGGGTTCCATGAGGTCTGAGGGAAAAGGGCTAGCCTGGGGCCTAAACCCTGGCAAATCTAGAGGGATGAATGGCCTGCTTCTGTGCTCTAATTATTTACTCTCTTCAATCTAGCCAACCACGCGAACAGAAACTAAAACAAAATAAGGACTCCTGAGGGTTAATATTCTTCCAGAAACATTCAGTGATAGGAAAATATCGACCTGCAGGGCAGTCAGGGAAAGATTCAGTTGCCATGGCGACAGATGTGGTCAGAGCACAGCAGCCAATGAGGGTGCTTTCAAATGTTCTTGTTTATCCACTCAGGAGCAGCCGATGATTAGACGCCGACCCAAAAGCTGAGTCCTTGAAACCAACTGGTTTTACAGAGCTGGTGCTGAGAGTCTTTATGCTGACAGCTGCTCTAATGTGGGAGGGTTCACTTCCCAATTGCTGCCATTGTTAGTGTCTACCGCCTCAATGCTTAAAAAGTCCCTTGTGTAATCTGTGAGGCTGAGACAGTGCAGTTCAACTCTGAAAACATGGCTGGTGATTTTCCACATGGGTACCTGTAAACACTGGCAGTGCAATGTTCCCTCCTTACTTCTTAATTAGGATATAAAGGCATTACGAGACAAACAGCCTAACTTTTAAGAACAAATCCAGGAGCAGAATTAACATACTCGAACCCTCTGAGAAAATTAGCTTGCGTCATCACTCCTTAGATAATGCATTGTTTGGCAGTGACATCAAGATGTTTATGTTCCTTGAGTAGGCACAAATATTCCAGAACTGGTGAGCCTTATAGCTCATCTAGTATCTGATGGGATCTTAGACTTTCCAACCCAATACCTGTTGTTTTATCTACCATCTCTAATCACCTCAGCATGTAAACCCATGTACAGAATATGTATTTACACACATGTGCACATACACATACATATATGCACATACGCATATGAATGCATGCAGATAAATGAGTCACATATGATCAAATACATGCATATATGAAGCCTGTGAGCACACGCATAAGCAGTATTAACACGCAAACACGTTCATATAGGTACACACACACACACACACACACACACACACAAAAGTTCAGAGCCAGTAGTCTTGTCTCTGAGACCAGGGGTGTGTTCAAACTCCCCCTCCACAGATTTGAACACAAAACCTGCACTGACACTTCAGTACCATGCTGAGACAAAGCAGTACTGTCAGAGATGTTGTCTTTAGAATGAGACATCAAATCAAGGTCCTGTTTACCCCTTTCAGATGGATGTAAAATTCCCCGTGGCCCTATTTTCATTGCATCAGAAAGAGACTATTCGGCCTATCGGGTCTGCACCACCCCTCCGAAGAGCATCCCATCCAGACCCACTCCCCTACCCTATGCCTGTAACCCTGCATTTCCCACAGTTAATTCACCTAACCTACCCGTCCCTAGGCACTATGGTGCAATTTAGCATGGCCAATTCACCTTTATATGCACATGTTTGGACTGTGGGAGGAAACCCACACAGACATGGGGAGAATGTGCAAATTCCACCCGAGGGTGGAGTCAAACCTGGGTCCCTGGCGCTAAGAGAGGAGCAAAAGGCTCATCCCGGCCAATCATCCTCACACCTATTCTTCAATGATTAAATAAAATTTAGCTGCAGTAATTGATATGATCCAGCTTGCTGTTTGTAAGATGCAGCTGTTCAAATTGGTTGCTGTGTTTGCTATGTCAACAATGGCTGTACCTTAAAATGACTTAATTGGCTACAAAGAGCTTTGGGACCTTCTGAGAGAGGTGCTATATAAATGCATGTTTTTACTTCTCTTTCAAATTTACCTCAACATAAATGACACAATCGCTGATGGGTTATATCCTTCATTACGCTGAGGAGAGTTTATATTGCCCGTAAACTAGCACCTCAGGTTTTTCCATTACCATTGACTGGCTGGACTGTTAATTAGATCCCAAACAACAGCCATGGATTGTGCTAACGCAGCTGTTGATTTGAGATAAAGCTATTTCGCAAAAGATAGGCTGCTTTTTAGCGCTGACGGGTTACATTCTTTGGATGCATTCAGTAAGGACAGGCAGGACTGAGTAGGTGCTACTTGATATGCCGGAACCAGTCGTGGAGCATGGGCAGCTATTTTTAAGTGGAAAGATACGACAATATTCAATCAAATCCTGTTTTCAGCTCCGTGACCTTGTTTCCCAAACGTGGCATTCAAATGAACATTGTCAAAACTGCACGGAACGAAATGGGTTGAAATTGTGGGTCTGTGTCACCTTTGGCATTAGGCCCCAGCAAATCCTGGAATCATAGTAAAAGCATTCCTGGCCCAGCTGTGGATTAAAGTGTTTCACATTGAAGGGAGCTTCCCACAGAAGTGACACCGAGCCCTCAAAATATCCTAAGATCAGTCAAGGGCATGGTTTTATTAAAGCTCATTCTTCTTGTAGACAAATCTCCCCCAGCTTTACTTTCGAAGGTCCCTAACCTCTCTGTTTTATTGTCCTTCTCCCTTCTGGTTACTCTGTGCTGTCATCATTCTCTCAGCACAGAAATATTGTACAATATCATCTCGTTGCTTAATTTATTAATCTCTCATTAAGGTCTATGTCCGCTTGCCACTTTGAACATTCAGAACTTTTTGCCTAGTCTGGCGCTTTGGTGGATTAGGGAACTAGAACAAACAACAGGTCAAATTGTTTAAGTGAAAAAGAAAGCTCATAATAAGGAGCTTCATGTTCCATGAACACCATGAGAGGGCGTCGGTCAGCTATTCACAGGAAAGAAAGGCATGCATTTATGTAGCACCTCTCACAACTACCAGACATCTCAAAATGCTTCACAGACAATGGGGTACATCAAAAATGTAGTCAGCAACTCTCAGAAACAGCAATGTGATAATGACTAGATATTCTGTTACTTGCGATATTGATTCAGGAAGCAGCGTGGTAGCTCAGTGGTTAGCACTGCTGCCTCACAGCGCATGAGATCTGTGTTTGATTCCAGTCTTGTGCAAGTATCTGTGTAAAGTTTGCACATTTTCCCTGTGTCTGTATGGGTTCCCTCCCACAGTCTATGGATGTCCCGTTTAGCTGGATTACCCAAGGGAAATGTAGGGATGTGGGTCTGGGTGGGATGCTCTTTGGAGAGTAGTTGTGGACTCAATGTAGGGATTCTGTAACCAAATGCAGTTTTTGTCACAAGTCTGGGACATGGACCCAACACTTTGAATGGTGACTGTGGTATCAATTAGAGTTGGCATCACTAAACCAAGCACACTTGTCCTGTTATTGGCCTAACTGCCTTAGAATCATAGAATCCCTACAGTGCACATTGAGACCATTCGTCCCATTAAGTCTGTACCGACCCTCCAAAGAGCATCCCACCTAAACTCCACCCCCACTCTATCCCTGCATTTAGCAAGGCCAATCCACCTAACCTGCGCATCTTTGGATTGTGGGAGGAAACTGGAACACCTGGAGGAAACCCATGCAGACATGGAGAGAATGTGCAAATTCCACACAGGTGAGGGTAAATGCTGCCAAATGCCTATTTTACCCTCTGTCCATGTTACTATCATCTAAAGGCTTTCTGTATCAGAGAGCTGGGGCAAAGAGTAGGCTCAAGTGATTTTTACAGAGGTTTAAGTGTGCAGCCCTTATGATGGAGAGAACAGTGGGGAAGATTGGAGATGGGGACTGGAGTCGCAAGGACAGTGGAGCTGGGTATTTTTGAGAAGGGGGAGATGACAGCAGGTGAGGAAAGCATTTGCAATGGCAGCTCATAGTGAGACATAGTATCTCAACAGCTTTGCATGAATAAGGGGATGTGAGGACTGGTACAGAAACCAAAGCAAGCTGGGAGATCAGAGCTAGGGCAGAGAGGAACCTTAGGGGATATTTAACTTAGTGCATTGTGGAAGTCTCCATGTTAGTGATAAAAAAAATCCTTGTGCTGCTTGCATTTGTTGGTGAGGGGGAAGGTGGAGGAGACAAGAAGTAGATGTTTAAGTTGGCATTGACGAAGAGAAGACAGTGGGTACATTTGTATTCCAGGATCTTCCTGGAGTAGTTAGCAGTTTAGATGAACAATATTTAGTATGACAATAGCTAATATATATGAGGCCTGACTGTGCACAAATTGGTTGTTCTGGGGTCAGTTAATGAGGTTGGTTGGACGACACCAACAGCGTGGGTTCAGTTCCTGTGCCAGCTGAGGTTACCGTGAAGGACTCTCCTTCTCAACCTCCCCCCTCGCCTGAGGCTTGGTGACCCTCAGGTTAGATCATCACCCCTCCAATGAAAGAGCAGTTCCATGTTGAAGCCACCTTTGCTTGTTCTCCCCATGTCTGGGTAGGTTTCCTCTGAGTGCTCTGGTTTCCTCCCACAGCCCAAAGCTGTGCAGGTTAGGTGGATTGGCCATGCTAAATTGCCCGTAGTGTTCAGGGATGTGCAGGCTAGGTGAGTTAGACATGGGAAATACATGGTTACAGGTAGAGGATAGCGGGTGGGTCTAGGTGGGATGCTGTTCAAAGGATTGATGCAGACTTGATGGGCTGAATGGCCTAGTTCCACACTGTAGGGATTCTATGATCCTCACCCTATACCAAAGACTCTGATGTGGCATCAGATGACCTTAGTATCCACCCTGTGATAATTCCTACAAGGCCCATAGGGAATCA
The DNA here is from genome assembly GCF_021869965.1 of Rhincodon typus. NCBI lineage: Eukaryota > Metazoa > Chordata > Chondrichthyes > Orectolobiformes > Rhincodontidae > Rhincodon > Rhincodon typus. The sequence continues at coordinate 39,341,964 of NC_063357.1, read as the reverse complement.
TGAATTAGTCTGCCTATGGAGCTCATTGAGAATGAATTCCCTTGGTAATGGGCATTGGCCAGCTCATCAGAAACTCATCACCTGAGCCTTTCAGGGGTGGATTTGCGTAACTGGTTGTCCCGATCTGGGACTAGTCTATGTACACCATGAGTAGATGCTGTATTTTCTGGTAAACTCTATTCCAGTTGGGCTTCCTAGGTAATTACACACTCTGTCCTTGCTTTGGCCATTTCAATGACAGATAGCACATTTCCTCCACTCCCCAAGGCAGCTGCTGATTGCTTTGAAGTGCAACTGTGTCCTTCCAATATTGCTCCAAAAGCTCATCCCACATAGGAACCAAGGAAACATGTTTCAACAAACATGAACTGTGTCTACATTTCATTCCATCATGGAGTAATCATTGATCAAGTGTTGGCATTGGTTGAGCTTCAAGGAAAATGGCAACGGATTTGTGCACAGTGCGATCCCCAGACTGTAACAATGTCCTTTGTGATGCTGTTCAAAATTCTTTCTCTCGTCTCCATGAGAGAATGCTAGCCTTAATCTCACTTTGTGCCCTGAATAGCTTCATTCAATATTTGAACAAAAGGAAACTCAACACGTCTGTCAATCATGATTACATCCTGTCCAATTTATAGATTTCCAAACAGAGAGAACTGCTCATCAGCATGAAATGATCAGGAGACTAGAGAGATCACAGGCATCAGCAGAAAAATCAATTTAATGGCATTAAACTGGAAAAGCCAACTACAGCAAAAAACAATCAGATTCCTGATAGTAATGGGATAGATCAGGTTTCTCAAATTAATGATGAAATAAAGAAAGATACATTATCAAGCACACAGGCCTGAAATGATTACTCCAAGTTGGATTGAAATATAGACACAGTTTATGTGTGTTGAAACATTTGTGATTAATTAAGAAGGGGCAATGTGCTTCCTTCATCTATTACTATAAACATATCTCATTCACCCAACTCTTGACCAAATTTAAATAATTTCACTGATATATTTCATGGAATCCCTACAGTGCAGAAAGGGGCCATTCAGCAAATCAGGTCTGCCCTGACCCTCTGAACAGCATCACACTCAGAATCACCTCAAACATGTGCTTTTATCATGGCTAACCCACCTAGCCTGCACATCCCTGGACACTACAGGGCAATATTTAAGCATGGCCAAGCCATAGAACCTGCACATCTTTGGATTGTGGGGGGAAACCAGAGCACCCAGAGGAAAAACCACACAGACACAGGGAGTATGTGCAAACTCTACACAGGCAGTTACCCATGACTGGAATCAAACCCAGGTCCCTAAGCACAGTGAGGCAACAGTGCTAACCACTGGGCCACCATACTGCCCATTTGGCTATGTATGAGTTAGTTTCTTCTTACTCTTCCCTCCCATGTGATTTAGTACAATCTACCATTATCCAGACTGTAGCTTCCAATTCCTGCTAACAAGTTGCTATTAAACTGTACAGAATCTAGTGTAAGTTGTCTATTACATCTATATATTGCAATCAGTGTTAGAAAAAACAGGTTAAAATGCTGGTTAGACACAGACCAGTCATAAAATTTCCTAATCAGACTTGTATTTCTAGTTCACACACTGCAAATCCCATCACAACGGATCATTTGTTCCCACAAGGAACAATTATCGTGCAATTATCCCTGAATTTGCATACAATCATCACTTTCTTCCTAGTTCCATTTGATCTCAGGCATCTGAAATAACTGCACAGAAGTCAGTACACCATCATCAAGTCACCCTTTGTTTTTACCTGCTCAGTACATGGGCTCTAACCAGCCAGCTCCAAATCAGTCCCTAGAACAAGGAGACTGTCTGAATCTCCTGTTTATGTCTGTCAGCCAAGGCTCCCATAGAACATAGAACAGTACAGCACAGTACAGGCCCTTCGGCCCATGATGTTGTGCCGAACTTTTACCCTAATCCTAAGGTCTATCTAACCTCCACCCTTACCTTATACTATCATCGATATGCCTATCTAGTAGCTGCCTAAATGCCCCTAATGAGGCCGACTCCACTACCCTCTCTGGCAATGTATTCCACGCCCCTACCACTCTCTGAGTAAAGAACCTACCTCTGACATCTCCCCTATATCTACCTCCACTCACTTTAAAACTATGCCCCCTCGTAATAGCTACCTCCACCCTAGGAAAAAGTCTCTGGCTATCTACTCTATCTATACTTCTGATCATTTTGTATACCTCTATCAAGTCACCTCTCTTCCTTCGTCGTTCTAAAGAGAAAAGCCTAGCTCCCTCAACCTTTCCTTGTAAGACCTTCCCTCCATTCCAGGCAACATCCTAGTAAATCTCCTCTGCACCTTTTCTAATGCTTCCACATCTTTCCTGTATTGAGGCGACCAGAACTGGACACAATACTCCAGATTTGGCTGAACCACGCTTTTGTATAGCTGAAGCATAACTTCACGGCTCTTGAACTCAATCCCTCTATTAATGAAAGCTAACACACCATATGCCTTCTTAACAACTCTATCCACCTGGGTTGCAGCTTTCAGGGAACTGTGAACACAAACCCCAAGATCCCTCTGCTCCTCCACACTGCCAAGAATCTTTCTGTTAACCCTGTGTTCTGCTTTCAAGTTTGTCCTTCCAAAATGAATCACTTCACATTTTTCAGGGTTAAACTCCATCTGCTACTTCTCAGCCCAGTTCTGCATCCTATCATTGTCCCTTTGTAACCTAGAACAGTCCTCAGCATTATCCACAACTCGGCCCACCTTCGTATCGTCCGCCCAGGTTAACAGCCCCAATCAGGGATCTCATAGTCAATGACATCCACCTGGCCCTAGTTACATTCACATCAGTATCTATGTCAAATTCTACTGGATGATAACAATCTTACTCCTTTCTATAATCCGCCAAACTATTTATTACCCTGGTATTTTCCTTACCCCCTATATTTGAGTCTTGTTTGTTCCTGCTTAGTTATGTCTGTTTACTATCCATTACATTTACTGACAGCTATTTGTTGCACTTTCTATAACCAACTCCCAGCCTCCTAGTGCCAATTATAGAACCCACCCACCCGATTGTCTATTAACCTTTAAATAATTCATTGTTACATATAGACTATTCAGTCCATAGGTCCCTGTGCATGTTTCTGCTCCACACGAGCCCCTCTTCATGTCATCCTTGCAGCTTCACTCTTTTCTTCCTCGTACACTTCCCGTTAAATGTATCAGTCATATATTCACCTTCATTACTCATTCAGATAGTGAGTTGGCAACACTCTCAGAATAAAAGTATGTCTCCTGAGTTCTCTGTGCCAGTGACTATTTTCTAATTAGTGCTTCTATCTCTGCTCTCCCCCAACTGGAGCGAAAAGGGAAAAGTATCAACTTCACTCAATGCAAATGACTTTTTCTTGAAGGCCTCAAGAATTAAACAAACTTGAAACATTCATGCATACAAATAAAGCTCTTCAAATTCCATTGGACAGATAACAGCTGCCTACCACTCATCATATAAATCCACGTCAACTGTTTATATCATTCACTGCCAGTCCTAGGTTACCCTTTGTTCACAACCCACTGATGTTCTACATGGATTTGGTCTTTAATGAGTCTATCTTGCTTTTATCAAATAATCATTCTTGAGATGTGGGCTTTGTTTGTAAGGCTAACATTTATTATCCATTCCTTTGAGAAAGTGGGGGTGAGCCCATTTCTATGGTGAAGGTATTCCTGGTGCTGTGCCGGTGGCAGCTCCTGGAATAAGATCAAGTGATGAAGAAAGAATGGTCCCAAAGCAGGATTCAAGGGAGCTAGAACTGACAATGTACCCATGCTCCTTCAAGATGATGGTGATTGTGGGTTTGGGAAGGGCATGCACTGGTGAAGATACCAGCACAACTCATAGAATCCCTACAGTGTGAAAGCAGGCCATTCAGCTCATTGAGCCCACACGGACCCTCTGAAGAGCATCCTACTCAGAGCCACTCCCCTACCCTCTCCCTATAACCCTGCATCTCACGTGGCTAACCTCCCTAGCCTGCACATTCATGGACACTACGGGACAATGTAGTATGGCTAACCCATCTAACCTGCACATCTTTGGACTGTGGGAGGAAACCGGAGCACCCGGAGGAAACCCACGCAGACATGGGGAGAACGTGCAAACTCCACACAGACAGTCACCCGAGGGTGGAATCAAACCTGGGTCCATGGCGCTCTGAGGCAGCAGTGCTAACCACTGAGCCATAATGTCGCCCCACCATAGCCAAGGTGGGCCAGTGAAAGAGTAGGTAGATGTTTAGGTTGCTTGTCGCTCTATTAGGCATTAAGTGAAATGAACACAGTGGGTGAGTGGATGGAAATACGCAACTTCAAAAGCACCAGTATTGATATAACTAAATGATCCTTGCTACTCATAAAGAAGAACAGAAAGTAATGTACTAGGGGCCAACTTACCCCAGTGAACTAGACTTTAGTGGCAAATTGACCAAAGTACAAATGTTGTTCTGCAATGGGAATCATGATTCCTGCTTGGTTCTGCTTGAGTTCAGATGCGTTTCCAAAGCAGAGATGAAATTATGCCTGTAAGCAGCAAACATTTAAAATCTATCTAACAAGGGGTAATACAGTAAAGTTTTGGTCACGCTTTAATTATTGCGAGCTCTGAGTTGTCGCTCTTAGTAATGTAAACAGATGCAGTAATAAAACCTTCGTAGATGATTCAGCATCTGTTAACTGGAAGCCTGAGGATTGTTAATTGAATGGGAGAAGGGACAAATATATAATTTAAAAAATGAGGGCCAAATTGACAAGGATGTGGTGACTACAACAGTGACAAATTGCGGTATCATTTCTATGCATTGATGTTTAAAATTTGTTTAATTCTTGAGGCCTTGGCTAAAAAGGATGTGGATAATGTAGATAATTCACAGATTTCTCTTTATTTCTCTCATTCTCACAGAGCAATGGCAAATGGAGTTGATTTTCTGGGTGATTTTGTGACTTTGTCACCTCACTATCGTCTCCTCTCACAGAAAGCTGTCTGGAGGATTGAATTCTCCATTTGTATTAGGCTCGCTGTCCCCAGTCAGAGCCCAAAGCAACAGTTAGCCTCTGAATTAGGCCTTGGGCTCAAGAGTGAAATCAAGGCTTTTGCAGCATTGTCCAGGTGCTACTTGTTTGTATGCAGGGCACATTTACTTTTAAATGTTTCTTCTAAATAATGCACAAAGTTTGTAAGAATTGATGGTTCTTTCAAACTTCACTCTACCGTGATGCAGGCCTTCTCTAAGTTACAGGGCCCACCAACAGTGTTACTGTTTAAGAGACTATTCTTTGGGCAATGGTAGCTTCTGGCCAAATCCTGACCCATCTCACCATCTGTACAAACGTTCCTCAGGGAATGATTTCCACCTTCCTCATAAACCAGCAAACAACATGATGCAGGCGTTTCTGGATCTACAGAAGGTCAGAAGTCCCTGCAAATATATCCCAGCCAACCCACGCTGACTTGTTCTTGAGGTAAGCTGGAACTTTTTTGACGTACATGCAAGAGCTTTCCTTTCTTTCAAAACAAAACAAGTTGAAAATACAGGAAATGATTCTTGCTAAATGAGGACGTTCCAGATATCTGAATCACAAATAAGACTGGCCAGTTTAACATCAAACAGGTAGTACAACTCTCATTATAAGGAGGTTTCCTCTTGCTGAGCTCTTTCCTGTTCTTCTGACTGTACATTTTAGCTGTACACTTGTCACTAATGACTCCCCCGTCTTCATTAGAAATGAAAGCTTCAATCTCATTCCCACTTCAAACACAAATGTGAGATGTGGCATAAATATATAAGATACATATCATTGTAATGGTGTATACCAGTGCTGCCAGCAACTTGTATACGCTGTTTCCTTGAGTAGATTTATCCGAATCAATCTTGCTTGCTGGTACCAGTCTGAGCTACTGATCTCTTGGCGGTAAATAGGCTCAATGCTGATGCATCACAAATGGGTTAAATACATATTATATAGTAGCTAGTTACATTACATCCACGATACAGGATTGTCTCGCAAGAGATAATCAGGCTCAGTTTAAGGTTAGTGCATAGCTACACGCTGTTAGCATGAAGAACAATCATTGCAGCACTGTACACCTTCTGCTGAACATACGCAGAACATGTAGTACCCAGTTTCTCTCCACCAATTCTGCTGGACCTGCTGAGATTTTCCAGCAATTTCTGTTTTTGCTTCAATCTATTATAACCATTTGGAAATGTCAGTCAAGCTGTGATAATTACAGGCTGTGGAAGCAAGATTCCATAATGATGCCCTCAGGCTTTTGTAAGCAAACATCTATTACAAAGACATACTCTGGGTTTTTTTCTTTCAGACTTTTTTTTTATTGAAAGAGCAGGAGAGGTCAATGACTTGATAGGTTGACAGTTCCACAATTTTAATCTAGTTTTTATCCACATTCAAGTCTACTCTGAAATCCAAAGTGATACCTGATCTCTCCAAAAGGAGACCTGACCGCTCCAAATCTCAAATTCTGAAATCTCACAAGTTCCAACTTTTAGAAACTAAGGGTCCAATGGGGCAACTTTTTCACACAGAGGGTGGTTCGTATATGGAATGAGCCTCCAGAGGAAGTGGTAGATGCAGGCACAGTTACAACATTTAAAAGACATTTGGACAGGTACAGGAATAGAAAAGGTTTAGAGGGATATGGGCCAAATGTAAGCAAATGGGACTAGTTTCTTTTGGGAAACTTGGTTGGCATGAAGGAGTTGAGACGGAGGGTCTGTTTCCATGCTGTATGACTCTATGACCCACAGAGTTCTGGTTAGACATAGCAACTAGGAGCAGGGCTAAAGGGATCAAAAGGTGTGTGGGAGATCATGCCTCACAATTTGTTAGAGTTCTTTGATGAAGTGACCAGGAAGGTTGATTAGGGCAGGGCGGTAGACGTAGTCTATATGGATTTCAATAAGGCCTTTGATAAGGTTCCACATGGCAGGCTGCCCTGGAAGATTAGATCACATGGAATCCAGGGAGATTTGGCAAATTGGATACACAATTAGCTTGATGGCAGGAAGCAGAGAGTAATAGTGGAAGGATGCTTGTCTGACTGGAGGCCTATGACTAGTGATGTGCCTCAGAGGTCAGTGCTGGGCCCATTGCTGTTTGTTATCTATATCAATGATTTGGATGAGAATGTGCAAGGCATGGTTAGTAAGTTTGTGGATGACACTAAAATAGGTGGTATCGTGGACAGTGAGGAAGATTATCAGAAGTTGCAGCAGGATCTTGATCAGCTGGGGAAGTGGGCCAAGAATTGGCAAGTGGAGTTTAATGTATATTAGTGTGAGGTGTTGCATTTTGGAAAGTCAAATCAAGGTAGAAGTTCCATGGTGAATGGTAGGGCCTTAAGGAGTACAGTGGAACAGAAGGACCTTGGAGTTCAAGTGCAAGGTTCCCTGAAAGTGAAGTCACTGGTAGGCAGGGCAGTGAAGGCGGCTTTTGGCACACTGGCCTTGATCAGTCAGGGCACTGAGTACAGAAGTTGGGAAGTTATATTGCAGTTGTACAGGACGCTGGTGAGGCCACACTTGGAGTATTGTGTTCAGTTTTGGTCACCTTGCTATAGGAAGGATGTTATTAGACTGGAAAGAATGCAGAAGAAATTTACCAGGATGTTACCAGGACTCAAGGGACTGAGTTATAGGAAGATGTTGGACAAACTAGGACCTTTTCTCTTTAGAGCGTAGGAGACTGAGAAGGGATCTTTAAAGAAGTGTATAAGATCATGAGAGGCATAGATTGGGTGAATGCACTCAGTCTTTTTCCCAGGGTTGGGGAATTGAGAACTGGAGGGCATCAGTTTAAGGTAAGAGGGGAAAGGATACATGGGAACCTGAAGGGCAACTTTTATACACCGAGGGCAGTATGCATATAGAATGAGCTGCCAGCAGAAGTGGTTGAGCCGTGTACATTAACAATATTTAAGAGGCATCTAGACGAATACATGGATAGGAAAGGTTTAGAAGGAACGAAAACAGAAGTTGCTGGAAAGTCTCAGCAGGTCTGGCAGCGTCTGTGAAGAAAAACTCAAGAGTTAACATTTTGACACCGGTCACTCTTCCTCAGAACAGGAATTTTTCAGATGCTGCCGGACCTGCTGAGCTTTTCCAGCAAGTTTTGTTTTTGTTCCTGATTTACAGCATCCACAGTTCTTCCGTTTGTTATTAAAATTTAGGAGGATGTGGGCAAAATGCAGGGAAATGGGGTTGGCGTGGATGGACATTTTGGTCAGCATAGACCCGTTTGGGCCAAAGGGCCTGTCTCTGTGCTATAGGATTCCATGACTCTATGCACGGGGAGAAAGCAGGAACAGGGTGCTGAGTTGGATGACGGACCACGATCACATTTAATGACAGAACAAGCTTGAAGGGCTGAATGGCCTACTCCTGCTCTTATTTTCTATGTTTCTATGTTTAACTTACCTCAAATGCATTAACACAAACAAAACTATCAATATTTAACATAGCATGATTAAACAAAAAACCCTCTTCAGTGCACTGATCACCATTAGGGATCCACGAATTCCTTTGGGACCCACTGTCAGCACTGACATTATTTTTATCGACAGATGACCCCCTCGGGAAAGGGAGTCCGCTACTGAAGTACATGTTAGAATAGTAGAGCCATCGCAATAGGGGAGCCAGCATGAAACACATGTCATAGCCTCCACCAGCCTCTTCAAAATCAACGACCACCTTGAGGCAAAGAAAGAATTTATAAACAAACACCACCACACAGAGATTGTCCGCTGTGCCAGTGGATAAAGACATTCCTCCAACATCCCTTCTTTAAAAACAGAAAATTATTGCTGCATTTTCTATTTCCAGGGAGGATCTGGACAGTTAACAAAAAGGGAACTGTGTTGGCCAAAAAATCAATTCAATAAAGAAATAAAAGAATGAAATTTATGAAGTGGTAATTGCATTCTGGACTACTCAGTAGAGCTGCAGTCCCAGTTAAATGTTACAGGAATGACTGTTTGCTATGTGAGTAGGTACAGGTAGGTTTAACATGCTTGTTAACAGCAATCCTCTGTTCCATTATCATTACCTATTTCCAATATGCGTTTCAGGGCCGAGGAAGCTGCTGAAGGAAGCCCAGTGATGTCTGCCACATTGTTGCTCTCAATTCTGGAAATGTTAGGGAACAAGGACATTGCTAAGTGAGACCTTTTTAACTGTGGAAGCAGTTGAAACAGAAGGTTATTTAGGCACTGAATCATCAGGGCTTGCTGACCTGCAAAAGGTAAAGGAAATCAATGCCAATTGTTGAATTGTGTGCAGGCAAGTCTGTCAATTGAAATGTGATTCCACCAGGGGATGTTGGGAGATCTTCACCCACATGTTACCAATAATATAGTACAGCTGGATGCTATCATTGAATCGGGACATCAAAGCATCTTGTTGATCGAGAATCGAAAGAGACTCCTCCAATGACCCTGGCACCAAGAGGAAAATTCTGGCAATACCAAAGTGTGACTGGAGCAACACTGTGAGAGGCAAGCCAAGTGAGTTAGAAGGGACAACTCACAGAAGAGAGAAGAGTCAGTCTTTAAGCTTCACCCTGGGCCTTAGTGCACCCATGGTATGGACCTGAGGCATCATGGGAGGAGAAGTATTAGGAGGCCACACCAGAGCCTGTACTTACACAGCACATGTGTATGTGGAGGGGTGACCGAGTATAATGGATAATCGTTTACTTTGGGCATTCTTCACATGAGGAACTGAAGATCAATCTGGTTACCATCATAGTCCCATAAGGCCACCATTTTCTGACTGTTCCTGCTACACCCTCCCCCGAATTATGGGGTGGGGTAGCAGTAGTCACCACGTATTTCCCTGTGTGGTTAATAGTGAAGTGGAGGGGCTGTTTTAATGACAATGGTTACAATGTTCGCCATGAAGCTTGCTTTTTTAATTCCAGACTTTCAATGAATTAACATTCCACCATCTGCCACAGGGGGTTTCAAACCATCTGCCTGGAATCTCTGTTAATACTGTGGTCACATCACCATTACACCACTACTTCCCTGCACATGATTGGGCTTGGGAGCCCATTTGAGAAAGAAAGAAGGAAGTCTTCCAGTTGTCTAGGATGTTTTGAGGAAGTTTGTTGCCTAAAGTGCCCTTTTTGTGTCATCGATGTCACACTGTCTGTAACATAAATTGCCAATCTGCACAGTCAGCTCCCACAAACAGCTCCAGGGTAATGCTTAGTCAATCTGTTTTAGTTAATATTGGTCAGGACACCCTGTGAGATCACTTTTTTTGGAAGAATGGCATGGAATCTTTTATTTTGAACTGAGAGTGGAGATGGTGGTGGGGGTGGGTGGGGGGTTGGTTGGTTCTCGATTTAATATCTCATTTGAAAGACAGCGTCGCTGACAGTACAGCACTCCCTCTGCACTCCACTGGACTGCCAGCCTCGATAACAGCCTCAACCTTCTGATCTTCCAACTCAAATCCGTGCGAGAGTTGCCCGCTTACCTTTGAGACCACTTCTCAGGCCAACTTCCGAACCAAGGGCCTCCACATCAGGAGACGTGTGGACAAAACTGGGAATTGTTTGAGGGGAGAGGATTGGCACTGTAACCATGTCCTCTCAGTCAGCAGGAAGTGATGGACTCCGTGTATTCAAACTCCTTACCCACTTCGAAGGCCAAAGAGATAAGAGGCTAGGTAAGTGAAGACGTAGGGTACTGCATGAGTGAGGAAGGTGTAGGGAGGCAGGTGGGTGAGGTATAGGTGGTTGATGGGTACAGGTGTCAAGTGGATGAGGGGTGCGGATGTCAGGTGGGTGAGGGGTTCAGGTGGGTGAGGGGTTCAGGCGTCAGGTGGATGAGGGCACAGGTGGCAAGTGGGTGAGGGTACAGGAGGCAGGTGGGTGAGGGGTACAGGTGGCAGATGGATGAGGGGTACAGGTGGCAGGTGGGAGAGGGAGTTGTGTGAGGATAGAGCTCTGCTCCTATTGCTGGAGTCCATCAAATGGAAAATATAAAAGAACAAGAATTTAGTGAAATTTACAATTTTTTTTTCTTGATTTTGATTTGTATCATCAGGAGGAACAGAATAAGTTGGGCTCAGATCCGTTTGTCCCTGGACTGTTAAAGTTGGTGAGGAGACCCATGGAGGCGTGTATGCATCAGGAACTTGCAGAAATCTTGATTTATTGTAGATATTGCCTAGATGTTTAAACTTCTAATTGGCAGCTCTTTGCTGGCCAGGACCCTCTATGACAGTCTTTGACCCTGAACTTCAGGTAGCCCTTGGGTCAGATTTGAGGGACTGACCTGCGATACTTGCCCTAGAACTGCCAGACAGTTTATACCCTGGGCTAATAACTGTATAGCTCCACACCCAACCCTGCTAACCTACCCCAATTCACCCCAAACCCAACAAGACTGACTCAAACACTCCCAAAGTTATCTGAAGACCCCTTGATACGATCTGATTACCCCTCCAACCCCCTGACTGCACTCTGACCACCTAACTACTCACCGACTGCCTGGCTATCCCTGACCAAGAGACCATGTTAAATAGGAACAGCAGTAGACCATTCAGCCCATCTAGCCTGCTGATTGGATGTTCCTCACCTCCACTTTCCTGCCCTTTCCCCATAACCCTTGATTCCCCGACTGATCAAGATTCTATCTACCTCAGCCTTAAACATACATAAGGACTGGCTCCCACAGCTCCCTCTGTTCCAAAGATTCACCACCCTCTGAGAGAAAAAAAAAATCCTCCTCATCTCAGTCTTAAATTAGTGCCCTTTTATTCTGAGACTATGCCCTCTGGTCCTAGACTCTCTCATGAGGGGAAACGTCCTCTCAGTATTGACCCTGTCAAGCCCTGTAAAAATCTAATATGTTTCAATCACATCAAATTCTTCCAAACTCCAGTGAGTAAAGACCGAACCCAGCCACTCCTCTAATTTCCTGACTGCAACCCCTCAACAACCCAACTCTCTCCGGATCCATCTACCCGCCATCCATCCAACTACATCCTATCCAAGACACAACTTCCCCTCCACATATCCACCCAGAACTACCCCACAGAGGCAACCTGACCAGAGAGTGCCCCTACCCACCTGACCTGACTACAACCCCTGACCCAACCTGACCACTCACCTTGACCCAAACACCCAACTGCTGCCAAACCACTCAAGTACCATCCCCCAACCTGACCCAGCAATGCCCCACAAGCAGAACCCTTTGATGGTCATAACTACACCTGAACATAGCCCGAAAATCCAAACAATCTTCAAACAGCTCAACTACACCTGGCTCCAACCCCCCACCTCACCAACACTCGTCCACTGACCCACTCATCCCCTCACCCAACCACCACCTTACCCATCTTATCACCTATCCATTCACTGCCCTGTTCTCCCATTCACTCTTCCATTCTCCCATTCACTCTCCCGTTCTCCCATTCACTCTCCTGTTCTCCCATTTGCTCCCCTGTTCTCC
>NC_063357.1:39315783-39329407 GCF_021869965.1 Rhincodon typus | reverse complement strand
CATTTGCTCCCCTGTTCTCCCATGCACTCTTCCGTTCTCCCATTCACTCTTGTGTTCTCCCATTCGCTCTCCCATTCTCCCATTCGCTCTCCCGTTCTCCCATTCACTCTCCTGTTCTCCCATTCACTCACCAACACTCAATCACTAAAAGACATGCCTGAGGATGTACCTGAATACAGCAGCCAGTGCTGTAAGAGAGGGGGTTATCCACCCCTTCCCTAACTGTACTTACCCTGCGGAGCCTTTGGAGTCAGTTTCTCCTTCAGCTGGGTTCGGGAATGCTGCACTGTAAAGTTGGTCAGTAAGAACCTAGAGAGCACCAGGAGGGGCCGGTATTATCATGGAATGAAAGAGAAGACTTGAATCATGTAATAATTTCCGAAGCACAACCAATGAAAGTGCAGTCACTTTTATAATGCATGCAAAGCCATCTGGAGAATAAAACCTTACAGAACTGTCCACTGTCAAGTTCTCACTCAGTATTCAGCAAGGCTCCTAAGGGCTGTTGTGCTGCAGCGGTAGTGTCCTTACCTCAAAGCCAGACAGGACAGGTTGAAATCCCACTTGTTCTAGAGGTGTGTAGTAACATCTCAGAACAGACTGATTAGAAAATATCTCTAACAAAGCTCCTGCCAGACCAGATGGAATCAGTCATGGTGTAATCAAGTCAATTGCTGCCTCGGTGTTGCCATTCCCTCTGAGTCCTCTTTAATCTCTGTGAAATCTGGGCACTGCTTGTTTAATTGTTTAATTGGGTCAGCTTTTAAAAATAAGAACAATCTGAAAGCTCTGTCTGCCCACCTTCTCTTCTGCAGTGTACCTGAATATCCTATGTTCTTCACTAGAGCCAGTTGGAGTTTAAAGGACAGGGAGGTGACAGCAGGGGGGTGGGATTTGAGAGAGCATTGCAATGAGGGACTGAGGAGGATTTTCTGTCAAAGTGGTAACAGGGAAGATGCAGGTCAGTCACAACTTGGAAGAGTGGAGGTTCTATTCTGGTGCACAGGGGCAGCAACAGAAACCACAGACTCAGGAATGTCTCCTCCTTGTGTGAGAGCTCTTCAGGTCTTGATACAAGACAGCCTTCTCAATAACACTCAGCCTGTATGTTTTGTTACAGTGTGCATGAGGGTGAGGCTCCACAGCAGCAGGCTCTGAGCAGTGAACAGATCAACTTCTTACTCCAACACTGACCATTCAGGTCACAGTGACACCACTGCTTATCTCGTCACCAAACCCTGTCACTGTACCGTTCACTTTATTTGGCTGGTCAGCGGCCAGACGAGGCTCTGTCCACTATAGGATCAAGGTTACACTGGGAGCCAGCACATCTACAACCTGAGCCCCGTACCCCAGCCATTCTGACAAAGCTCTGTCAGCATCCAATGGGAATGGCCAAGGAACTTTGGTCCCAAAATCCAATTATCCATCTATCAATTAAACTGTCCCTATCGAATCTCTGGATAAAATGCACTACCTGGAAGGAGATTCAATCATAGCTAAATGGAATTGGATAAATACAAAACAATGGAGGGGAGGGCTGGGTGTATAATGTTGTGGGTGGGAGAATGGAGGGAGATTGGCCAATTAATGGCTGTAAGGGACCCCTTGTGGAAGATTGTCACTGGACACTGAACAGACAATGCTGAAAATGTTAATCTCTGCCGGAAACAGTAAAATATCTCTGTGGCCTTTCCTTACGGTGGCGAGGTGTGTAAAGTGCACAGTCTGTGAAGCGTAACCTGCCAGACTAGTAGCTGCCTGAATGGGCGTTTTCCCCTTTTTCCATTGGAGGTTTCGCCTTCGGTATCCCCTTCCCTCCAGCCAGCCCATCCTGTCCACACCTCCCTCCCTGCCCTTTCCTGATTCCTGTCGGTTAGTCCCCGGTGAGATTCCAGACTAACTCTCAGTCCAGTCTCCTTGGGGATTTGCTGTAATCCCAGCAGTGGCCACTGCTCCTGGTGGCGCTGCTGAGACAATGCAGTTGATTGACTGGCAGCTCTAGGAGACAGGGTATCCAATCCAATGGGGGAGGAGATTCCACCTCCAACCAATCAATGGCTGCTTGGCTGTGAAATAAGCTGCAGGGCAAGCTACCCAATATGGAGTGAGTTCAGCTCAAACCACCCTGATCCGTCCAGGCTTCAGCCCCAGATTGAAGTTTTCCAGCAGTGTCTTCATAGCCACGACATCACAGTGGCTCAGTCCCTCTCCTCGATCTCACCTTACTGCACATTTACACATTTACAGCAAGGCCTACACAATTACCCTGTTGCCTTTGTGTAGTTTCGCTCGTCAGTAAATTTAAATGATTTATTTGATTACTTCTTGAGGTGCTTTCTCAGACTCTGAATAGGGTCCTGGCTGATCTGTTAGAGCTTTGCTTGCGGCTTACATTCTCTATCGTAGCTGCCTCTTCGTTTTTTTTTTGTTTCATCCTCTCTCTCTGTCACCCTCTATCTATTTGGTTCTGTTTTTCTCTCTGACTGGTTTTGTTCTTCCTTCCCCACACTTATCTTCTTTGTGGATGACAGTTTATGTGCCCACTATTGAGGAATAGGTGGCATGTTCTTTCTGGGGGAAGAATGGGCAGCTGGAGATTTAGTGTTGTGGGTCTGTTATCGGGTATGGGGATGGCATCATTTGAGTGGTGGGTGTGGAGGTCAGGGGGCACAGGGCTGAATCACTGGAAGGAGTCATTCACACTGGCCAGCGCATTGGCAGGCCAGGGGCACCATTGGCACATCTTTCTGCAACATGTGGCCTGTTTAGTTGAGTGGGAGTTGCAGAAGGGGGAGAAGAAAATCATCAAGGGACTGAAATGAAAATAGTGAGGAAAGAAATCACATTAGCACCTGCACTGGAGGCACATACATCAGGAGCTAGGATTGCAATATTTAATTAAGCATGTCTGATCACAGATCCTTCTACAGTGCTTGATCGCTTTATCCTGTGGGTGGTGCAGGGGAGCTAATAAGTCAAGAAACTGATTCTTGATTCTCAGAGAAAAGATCGGCACAATGGCTCAGTGGTTAGCACTGCTGCCTCACAGTGCCAGGGACCTGGGTTTAATTCCACCCTTGGGTGACTGTCTGTGTGGAGTTTACAAGTTCTCCCTGTGTCTGTGTGGGTTTCCTCTGGGTGCTCCGGTTTCCTCCCACAGTCCAAAGATGTGCAGGCTAGGTGGATTGGCCGTGCTAAATTGCCCGTAGCATTCAGGGATGTGTAGCTTAGTTGGGTTATAAAGGGTTGGGTCTGGGTGGGATACTCCAAGGGTTGGTGTGGACTTGTCGGGCCGAAGGGCCTGTTCCGGCACTGTAGGGATTCTATGTGGAGATGATTGCTGCTTAGAGTTGTGGCTACAATTAATACACAGGCAAAGTTATAAAATGTTTAAAGCCATGTAAATAAACTGTTTGAATTTAGAGCTATCTCTGCCTTACTGTAAGATAAAGTCAGAACCCACATGACACCCAGTTATAGATCAACAGGTTTATTTGAAATCACAATTTGGAGTGCTGTTCCTTCATTGCTGACGAAGGAGCAGTGCTCTGAAAGTATGTGATATCAAATAAACCTGTTGGACTGTAACCTGGTGTCATGTGACTTCTGACCAACACCAGCACCACTACATCATTACTGTAAGATATACAGCAAATCCAGGCAAACAGAACAGAGGGGTAATGAAAATAAAGAACTGGAGAACTTTAAATCTCACCATCTTGAACCTAATGGCTTCTCAAAGGGAAATAATTTAGCGCAGCCTTTCTGTAAGTACAGGAAGTGGGGCAATATATATTCCTTGGGAAAATTAGGATCACCATCGGAAATGGTGTATGTAACTGAGAAGTATTGCAAAGACAGGTATAGCCTCAGGTTATAGTTACACAAAATAATCATTGTTACTGACACTGCACTCAATTCAATCTAATAAAGATGACTTGTAAAGACTTTTTGTCAGATTTTGAATAATGCAGCATATGTTAATTATTATGTGTCTATTTCATGAATATGGACTGGTGCAACTACACACTTGAAACAACATTATCAGCGTCAATGCCTCATGAGAGCAAATAGGCGCAGTGAGTTTTAGCTGCCTACTTGGATCAGGGTATTGTCTGGGATAGCATCAGAGTAGCATACAAATGAATGAGCAGCTCACACTGTAATTACATGGCTGGATCAACATTCCCAAAGTCAGCATTAGTATCAATACAGCGTGGAAATGAACCCTGTGTCAACGCAGTTGGATTGGCATTCTGGAGATTGAAATCCATGGAGCAGAGAAAAGCCAGTGTTGCACAGTGTGACTGCATGGTGGGCTTGCTGTTGCATGTGGCAGAATATGGAAGCGAATGAGGACTGCAATTGGAGACTTAGAACCTCATTCCAGCTGGATTAGCAAATTGAACAGCAAACACGTTCCGTACGCCCTGTTATAGGCCTGCATCAGGATAATAAGACATGACAGGACTGTATTCATGAGGCTGTATATACGCACTTTGGGAGGAACCTTATAGGGGCCTGAATAACATGGGCTACGGTGACATTTTATGGCAGAATCTTGCAAAATGGAGTGAGTTTCTCATGAGGCAGCAATGAGTTGCCAATTAAGAGGGATTACAGCTTGTTAAACACCTTATTGACTGCATAACTTACCTCATTAAAAATTCAGCTTCCTGTCTTGCTGAACAAGCAAGATGGCGAGAATTCTCGACATGAAATCATCACTGACTTCACTGAGAAACCTCCATGTTGCTCAGTGTCTGAGAGCGTGATCCATGGACACTATCCCTGGCCCATGATCATTGACACCCAGTATTTACAAACACCCACTCCACAATCTTCATGGCATCTCTCCAATCCATTGGCAGGATGTTACTGAAGCACGGCAATGCATTGAATGGCATTCTGGCACCTGGCATCGACACTTTGTGAGCACAGACAGCTAGCTCACAGATTGGACCAAACTGCATCTCAGGACAGCCCTCTTAGTGCCTGCTTACTTAAGACGTACCTTCAGGCTCGCATGCCTTTCTATACCATGTCAGTTTAGTGCAGTCACTAACTTGCCTTGTTTGCCAGCAACCCCCAGTCTAGGGGGTGTACATCTTACTCTGTGCTATGTCAACCTCACACGGTGCTCCATGCACCAGCAGCTTACACAGTAAACACACTGTATGTGCAGCAAGCAGGCTGCCAGGGCTCAGAGTCTTAGGGGAGTAGTCCCCATTGAAGTCCATGGAGGTACCCATCAGTCCGGGGCTCCTGGCACAGTACGTCAAGGGCAGCCTCCCATACCACACCAGGGGATTGGCCACATCCTCTCGGGGTGGGCCTATCTCAGAAGACTGCCTGTAGAGTCCAAGGAGTGAGTCACACCAGTCCTCTGGCTCCATAGTGTTGCCCCCCTCATCGCTGACCACTTTGTTCACACCAACACTTTGGACCCAAGGGCCAGGAGGGAGTGGGGATGTTTTACCACATGTGGCAGCGGTATCAGCAGCATCCCACAGATGCCCTGTTCATTCTTGCTTCCCCATGCTGCAGCAGGCTCTCAAAGCCAACACAGAAATCCGTGGCAAATCCTGTGTGGCATCATACTGGCACTGTGACATTCACAACTACACCGAGAGTCAAACCAAGGGCTGCAGTGCAAAACCAATCAGATTTGTGCAAAGGTGCTAGTTTCTATAAGGCACACGGTCGCCTATGCCACCAAAATGCCCTCAAAAGGTTTATTCCCTTTCTCTGCCCCCACCTCCCGCGCCTCAGTGTTTTCCCAGATTCCACAGTTGGAGTAGGTGGACCATGCTCAGCAATGGAGACAATTGGCTCTTAAGATTTGGGTGGGTGACTGCAGAGGCACTTGTGTGTAGGTGGCCCAGACATTCTGAGGTCCTTCTTGCCAGGGA
The DNA here is from genome assembly GCF_021869965.1 of Rhincodon typus. Taxonomy (NCBI): domain Eukaryota; kingdom Metazoa; phylum Chordata; class Chondrichthyes; order Orectolobiformes; family Rhincodontidae; genus Rhincodon; species Rhincodon typus. Next base: position 39,323,492 of record NC_063357.1, on the reverse strand, counting down.
CACAGACAACCCTCCTTAGCCTGACCCTCCAAGGGTCAGTAGGGGCAGGTAGGGTGGAGGTGGAGTACCCATCCATCTGTCCTGAGAGGAGCCTGTTTGTGGTTCCACCTCCAGCTGAGGTACCGGCCTGTCTGCCTGTAAGTTAGGGGTAGTTGGAGGGTTCACCAGCTCCCCCTGTCACCATTCCCTGAGGCTAGGCCAACGACATACAGCTCTGAGCCTGAATCCGGCAAACTCTGAGGATGCTCGACCTGCCTCTCCATGGCAACTACCAACCTGTCCATGGAAGCAGACAGACAGTCACATGGGTGCCCCTAGAGTAACCTATTGCAGCCTCTGGGCATTGAGGCCTGGTGTATCCCACCTCTTCCCCACCCTCCCTGTACAGGTGAGCAACATCCCTGATTGCCAATGCCACACACTCCTATCTTCCCAGGGACTTGCCAGTCCCCTGAGTGCGAACGACCTGAGACATTTCTTCCTCAGCCAGCTGCGCAGATGTCACAGTGAAGTGTGGATCAGATTGTGCTCCCAAGCTTTCTAAAGGCTGACCTTCCCATGGAGCTGTCAGTATCTGAGCTGCAGGGGGCAGCCTTTGCCAACATACCCTCGGAGTACCCTCACCCTCAGAGGTCGAGGAAGCGGTTTCTGACTGAGTTGGCCTTTCTCAACCAAGGGCATGGGCATCCCGCTGGTACCTGCAAGATCCAAGGGAGGGAAGGCAGAAGTGATGGATAATGACTGACACTGACCGCAGGGATACTGTGGGTAATTGCAATGGAATGAAGAGTGGAGGCAGTGAGGCGGAAGTGGGGAACTCAGCTGTGAGTGCTGGTTAAAAGCAGCTGAGGAGTTCCGAGGGTCTGAGTAGGCCATGCAGGGTACGTGGTGTCAGGTGTTTGTGGAATGAGATGAGGACGTTGCTGGCTGAGCACCATTTATTGCCCATCCCTAATTGCCCAGAAGGCAGTTCAGTGTCAACTCCATTGCTGTGGGTCTGGAGTCACATGTCGGCCAGACCAAGTAAGGATGGCAGTTTCCTTCCCTAAAGGACAATAGTGAACCAGATGGGTTTTTCCCAACAATCGAAAATGGATTTACAGTCATCATTAGATTCTACCATGGAGGGATTCGAACGCTGGTCCCCAGAATGTTATCGGAATTCTGGATTAACTGTCCAGCAATAATACCACTAGGCCATCGCCTGCCCAATGTTGCATGCACTAGTGAGAATGGACCTTGGTGAGAAGTGGGTGCAATGTTGGAGATAGAGGGAGTGTGAGATCCAAGGGAGAAGAATTTTCTTTTTTTATTTGTTCACAGGACGCAGGCATCATTGGCAGGATTTATTGCTGGTCTCTTATTGCGCAGAGGGCAGTTAAAAGATACACCATATTGCAGTGGGTCTGAAGTCACGTGTAGGCCAGACCAGGTCAGGATGGCAGATTTCCTTCCCTACAGGATGTTAGTGAACTCGATGGATTGACTGTGGAACAGAGGAACTCATTGGCACTCCTGTGGCACTGCTGACTGGTCCTCTGTACTGCCAAAGTGGTATTGACCCAAGCGGTGATCAGTCTGCTAAGGTCTGGTGGCATGGCCTCCTCTGCCAGTCCTTTGGGAAGACAACACCCATCTTTGACAACACAGTGTCCACCAGGACATTCAGGAGAATTGACGTGCCGTTTTCCCCTTCTCCATTTAGAATGACCATCCGTCACCAAGCGAGGGCAACTTCAGAATGCCAGTGCCCATCCGACCTTTTCAATATAGTAGGATTTCCGGAAGACTGGTTTTTTCACTGGATATCTGCTGGGTGCCAAGTTGCTCTGGGAGTGGCCAAAGCTAAGATGAGAATAGAATCAGATGAAAGGGATGCCGTGGGACAGGATAAGTCGTTACTGAAATGGACTTGGTGAGATATCTCACCATGTCTTGCAGTGAAAAACCCTCCAAAACAAAACTCAACACAAAAGGCACTGAGCCAACAAAATCATAACATTTAGCCTTTGGTTGCTGACCAGGATACAGCAAATTGGGTAAAAAAAAAGTTGGCCCTGCTGCAAATAGAGACAATAGGGCAATGTTATTGGACTAATAATCCCAAAGCCCAGTCTGATTCTCTGGGGCCAAGACTTTGAATCCAATCATTAGAATTAGAATTAGCATTAGAATTAGGTATATTGTCACATGCCCAGCTATTCACAACATATATAAATGTCCTGGATGAGAGAACAAAATGTAACATCTCCAAGTTGGCAGATGATACCAAGTTGGGTAAGAGGATGAACTGTAACAAGGATGCAGAGATCCTTCAGCATGATCCCGGCAGGTTGGGTGAGCGGGCAAACCAATGGCAGATGCAGTATAATTTGGTTAAATGTGACATTACTCACTTTGGAAGCAACAACAAGGAGGCAGGTTTCTACCTGAATAGCTGTAAATTGGGAGAGGGGAGTGTGCAGTGGGACCTGGGTGTCCTTGTGTACCAGTTGCTGAAGGTTAGCATGCAGGTGCAGCAGGTGGTAAAGAAGGTAAATGGTATGTTGGCCTTCATTGCGAGAGGTTTCGAGCACAGGAGCAGGGATGTGTTGTTGCAGTTATACAGGACCTTGGTGAGGCCACACCTGGAATATTGTGTGCAGTTTTTGTTTCCTTTTCTGAGGAAGGATACTGTTGCTTTCGAGGGAGTGCAGCGAAGGTTTACCAGGCTGATTCCGGGGATGGTGGGTCTGACGAATGAGGAGAGATTGACTAAGTTGGGATTGTTTTTGCTAAAGTTCAGACAAATGAGAGGGGATCCCATAGAGACTTATAAAATTCTAGCAGGACTGGACAGGGTACATGCAGGGAGGATGTTCCCAATGGTGAGTGTGTCCAGAACCAGGGGTCATAGTATGAGGATTCAGGGTAGACCATTTAGGACTGAGATGAGGAGACATTTCTTCACCCAAAGAGTGTTGAGCCTGTGCAATTCATTACCACAGGGAGTATTTGATGCCAAAACATTTGAATGTATTCAAGAGGCGACTAGATATAGCACTTGGGGAGAATGGGATCAAAGGTTATGGGGAGAAAGCAGGATTAGGCTATTGAGTTGGATGATCAGCCATGATTGTGAACAATGGTGGAGTAGGCTCGAAGGGCCGAATGGCCTCCCCCTGCTCCCACCTTCTTTGTTTCCATGTTTCCATGTTTCTATGTTTCTATGTACTCAAGTACAGGAATTCATGAATACAGCAAAAAGTATACAATGTCACCATTTCCAGCACCATCTTAGGGACAAAGATACCTAGGTACAAAAACTTAAGTATAAAACAGAAAAATGAAGAAATAAAGTTGAAAGATCAGCATTACAGTCTTAATAAAGCTGGGTACAAGGATACCGAGGTACAAAATCTTGGGTATAAATTAGAAACGTAAATAAATAAAGGTAGAAATTCAGCATTACAGTCCATCTAAAACAAAGAGCCTATGGGCTTCCTTGAGGATGGGATTTCCTCCAGTCCATGCTGGCTCAACTGTCCACCGCCAGTACCTTCTGAGGAATGGAGGGAAGTAGAGATTAAAAAAAAGACAAAAAAAAGTACAAACAAAGAGGAAAAGAAGGAAAGAAATGGATGAGTTCCAACTTGGGAGCCTATTCCACTGCCATCTTGAATCATGGCAGCTGGTGGAATTTAAATACAATTAATGGATCTGATCCTGAAAGATAGTTTCAGTAACAGAAACCTTGAAACTATCATCAATTGCTATAAAAGCCCATTTGATTTGCTAAAGTCCTTTAGGGAAAGAAATTTGCTCACTTCATCAGATCTAGTTTCCATGTGACTCCAGACCCATGGCATTGTGATTGGTACTTAATTGCCTTCTCAAATTGATTTTTAGCACAAAGGAAGCTGGTTGTGGTTGTTGGAGATCAGTCACCTCAGCTCTAGGATATCTCTGCTGGAGTCCCTCAGGGTAGTGTCCTCGGACCAACCATCTTTAGCTGCTTCATCAATGACCTTCCCTCCATCATAAGGTCCGAAGTGGGGATGGTCACTGATGATGGCATAATGTCGAGTATCATTTGCGACTCCTCAGATACTGAAGCAGTCCATGTTCAGATACAACAAGATCTGGATAATATCCAGACTAGTGCTGACAAATGGCTAGTGACATTCACACCACACAAATGCCAGGCTATGACCATCACCAACATGAAAGGATTTAACCATCACCTCTTGACATTCTTACCATCACTGAATCGTCCACCCCTCTTCCGTCAGGCAGAAGTCATAAAAGTTTAAATACATATTCAGGAACAGCTTGTTCCCCGCTGTTATCAAAATTTTGAACAGACCTCTCAGATGTTAATTCCAATCTCTATTTCTGTGCACCTTCTCTGAGGCTGTAACACTATATTCTGCACTCTGTTCTCCTCCCTTGCTGTACTTTGTATGGTATGGTCTGTCTGTATGGCATGCAAAACAACACTTTTCACTATATCTCGGTGCATATGGTAACAATAAATCAATCAACCGATCAAATTTCAACATCCTTGGGGTTACCATTGTCCAGACACTCAATTGGACTCATCACATGAACACAACAGCAGGTCAGAGGCTAGTAATACTGCGGCAAGTAACTCACCTCCTGACTTCTCAAAGCCTGTCCACCGTCTACAAGGCACAAGTCAGGAGTATGATGGAATATTCCCCACTTTCCTGGATGGGTGCAGTCCCAATAACACTCAAGAAGCCTGACACCATCCAGGACAAAGCAGCCCGCTTGATTGGCACTACTTCCACAAATATCCACTCCCTCCACCACTGATGCTCAGCCGCAGCAGTGTGTTTGATTTGAATTGATTTGATTTATTGCAGTTACGTGTACCTAAGTACAGTGAAAAGTTTTGTTTTGCCAGCAGTACAGGCAGATCATAATAAACAAGGACATACAGATCATAGGGCGCTTGACAGAACGAGACATACAGGGTACACTGCACAGGAAGTGCACAGCAAAATCAACATTATTTGAAGTTAGAGAGGTCCATTCACCAGTCTAATAACAGAGGGAACAAGCTGTTCTTGAACCTGTTGGTGTGTGTGTTCAAGCTACTGTATCTTCTGCCTGCCAGAAGATGTTGGAAGAGAGTATTTGATGATATTTTCACAAAGAAACTTGGAAAGTAAGGATAGAGTCACAGTTCAAACTCAGCAGAATTCCAGAATTCATTCATCTTCATAAACGCTTTGAGGCGATCATTCAGTTGCAAAATGCTTATGTTCTTTCTTGTGTTCTTGTATTTCGGTTTATGTAGCTTTAAACGAGTCTGCAAACATAAGCAATGCAGCATATCAACTTTCCATTACAGAGGAAACCAATATGCAAAAGGCAAATAGAATCCTGACATTTATTGCAAACAGACTGTGTTATTAAAATAAAGAAGTGTTGTTCAATTATAAAAGGCAATGGTGAGACCATACCTGGAGTATTGTGTCCAGTTTTGGTCTCCTTACTTGAGGAGGCAGTTCAGAGGAGGTTCTCCAGGTTGAATTCCAAGGATGAAAGGTCTGTTGTACAAGGAGCAGTTGTTTTAATACATTCATTCATGGGATGAGGTTGTTGCTGGCTAAGCCCATTTATTGTCCATCCCTAACTGGCTGGAGGGCACCTAAGAGTTAACGCATTGCTGTGCATTTGGAGTCACATGTAGCCCAGACCAGATAAGGATGGCAGTTTCCTTCCCTACAGGACATTAGTGAACCAGATGGGTTTTGCTGAAAACTGACAATAGACTTATGGTCGTCATGAGATGAATTAGATCATCTGCTGTGGCAGGATTTGTACCTGGTTCCCCAGGACATTACCTGAGCCTCTGGATTAACAGTCCAGTGATTATAACATTAGTCCATTGCCACCCTTAAATACCTTGGGTTTGTACTTACTGGAGTTCAGAAGAATGAGGAGCGATCTGATCGATGGATGTAAAATGCTAAAGAAGTTTGATAAGGTGGACGTGGAAGAAATGATCCCCCTTGTGGGACAGTCTCGAACAGGAGATCATAGAAATAGAGTGAGAGCAGGTAGGTTCAAAACTGAGATGAGGAGAAACTCCTTCTCTCAGGGGGTTGTGAATCTGTGGATCTCACTGCTCAAGAGTCCGGTGGAGGCAGAATCAATCAACAGGTTCAAGAAAGAAATAGATGTGTTACTGGTGAAAATTGAGATGAAGGGTGACGGGGAGCAGGCAGGAAAGTGGAGTAGAGACCGGAATAAGATCAACTATAATCATGTTAAATGGTGGAGTGGGCTCATAGGTCTGAATTTCCCATTTCCCCCTCCTAATTCCTATGTTCTCTTGTTTAATTAATTCTTTTCTTTGGCAGTTGATTGCAAATTCAAGCAGGTGATCCCTCAGTTCGAAGCATCATAGCAGTATTCTTACTCTTGACAGACAATGGATGTCAATGAGAAACAATAACAGACCCTGTGACTGTGCACAGTTTTATAAGGAGATGTGCACGAAGTGGGTGGGTTTAATGCAGTTTGCAATTGGTATGACCGAACCCAATACTGCACCTAGCTCTGTGCTCAGCTGTTTCAGAGCCAGCTGTTCTCTGTGAATTGGGCAGTCAGTCCAATAGCAGACAGGACAACTCCCTACAGCAAGACACAGAGACCTGACCTGACCTGCAATCTGCCAAAGCTGAAATACTATCAGTATAAACCACAACTGGGGGATCCCAGGGAATAGTTCTTTCCTGCATGTACCAATACCACCAGAATATTCCTGGATTCATATTCAGGAAGGAGACAGAACAGGAATGCCTTACAGATTGCTAATTTCAAGCAGGTATCGCACAAAAGACAATGTATCAGCAATGTGTAGGTATGTATTTCAGATGCCCCAGCACTGGTCAGCGGCAATTCGCTCACCTCCCTGCCTCACATTGGTGTTTAAGAGGGCCACTGCTTCAAGTCTCTTTGTTTCTCCCCCAAATGTTATGTCAAACGTTTTTGATCACAGCAGGGAGTCACATAGTTTCTGCAATTGTGTGTGAGACTTCTTAAACTCTGCAGCCTGATAGCTCAACTCAAGAGTTTCTCTTTGAGCTTATTCACAGATGCTGTTCAAGTCAGATTGTTGCTGAGGGAGCTCCTCGTTACTGCATTGGAAAAATGATTTTGATTTCCCGAAGGAGTTGCTGTGAGAGTCTACAGGAGTCTATCTATTGGCCAGCACTTGCAGGCGAATGAAGAGATAGGCCTTTTTTTGTTGGAGCTCACTGATTAACGGGTGGAACTGAACTTGAAGAAACCATAACCATTCGCACAGACACATTGCTTACTTGCTGACTTTCTCATTCGCAAAGGGATCAGAGCATCACGACGAGAGGTGGCAGGGCTGCTGAAGAATTTGTTCCTGGTGTTTCCCTGCTCGTGTAACAGATAAGTCCAGAACTTAAGTTATACTTACATCTGTGAAAATCACTCCCTTCCACATTCTCACTCAGTCACTCTCCCTCATACATACACTCTCTTGCTCACAATCACGCACTGTTACTCACCACTCTCTGTTGCACATGCTCACTAACTCTTTCTCACTCACACACCCTCACTCTCTGTCACACTCATTCACACTCTCTCTCACTCTGTGTCACACACGCACTCAGGCTCTCCCTCACTCTGTGTCACACACTCACTCACAATCTCCCTCACTC
>NC_063357.1:39315268-39315773 GCF_021869965.1 Rhincodon typus | reverse complement strand
ACACTCACTCGCACTCTCCCTCACTCTGTGTCACACACTCACTCACACTCTCTCTCACTTCATGTCACACTCATTCACACTCTCCCTCATTGTGTGTCACACTCATTCACACTCTCCCTTACTCTGTATAACACTCATTCATACTCTCCCTCACTCTGTGTCACACACTCACTCACACTCTCTCTCACGCTCTGACACACTCACTCACACTCTCCCTCACTCTGTGTTACACACTCACTCACACTCTCTCTCACTCTGTGTCACACACTCACTCACACTGGCTTGCTCACAGTTTCATTCACCTACTCTCTGTTACACTCTCTCACTCACATTCTCACTCACTCACTCACTCTGTTACACTTTGTTATACCTCACTCTTTCCCTGTCACACATACTCACTCACACTCACTTTCATTCACTCACTCACTCACACTCACACGTCACTCGCTCAGTCACATACTCACTCACTCACACTCACTCATTCACTCACTCAATCACACACTCA
>NC_063357.1:39307268-39315258 GCF_021869965.1 Rhincodon typus | reverse complement strand
CACACTCACTCATTCACTCACTCAATCACATTGTGGCGAGCACAAGGAGATCAATAAACGCTGTGGGCTGGATCATTTTGTTTCGGCTAAGTGTCAGTTGTGCTATGTTTTGTGTAGGATTTCTGTCTGTGAGCCCTAGTCTCTGTATCTGACCAAATCCACCTCATTAATGACCAGCCTCGCCCCTATGGCGTCCCTTTTGTCTGATCCTATCCCAATCCCACCACGTGCCATTCCTGTAAGAATTCACCACTACCAAGATATGCCAGAGTTGACCCAGCATCCCTGGCATAGTGCACCTGGATAAGCACAGTTGGTCATGGAACTGCCCTGCATGGTTCCTGACATATGCCCTGGACATGGCAGAGCGGGGGAAGGGTGATGACTCACTCTGTGGGCAGGGATCTGGAGATCCTGCTGGTGCACAGGTGGCACATCCTCTTGCCCTAGGACAAGCAGAGGAGGGGGCACAGCACCCTCACCATGCCACCCTGGTCCAAAGTCACCACCTAGATTAGTGTTTTCTGCCATCTGGAGAAATATAGAAGGAAGGTCAATGTCTGGCTATGCCCTGCCAGGGGAACGAGCACCCTTACCCTCACCCTTACCCTCACCCTCACCCTCTGTTTGCTACTGCACCTACCTCCCACAAAGACTCATACTCTATCATCCTTGTTATCTCCTGCAACACTCACCCAAATTGCTCTCACTGCCTCTACCCGCCAGTCCAACCATGGCACCACTAACTCTACATGTCTTCACTCACTCACTTATTCGGGGCACCTCCCCTCCTGCACTAACTGCAGTGTCTGTGCCTCCCACTTTCATCCCCTCCCAAACCTGCCTCTCCCTCATTCCAGAAGGAACGCATCCCTTAGAAGGGCAGAAATGAGGGATGGTGGGCTCCCAATATTAGGCTCCTCACTCCTTACTGAGGACAGGATCCTGACACTGACCATCCCCGAGTGGCTGACTGACTGTGTCCAAGACCCCAGACTGGTCTTGGAGTCTGTCCTTCATTTACTGTGTCAGGATCCCTGAGCAAAGAGTATTTCTCATGACTTGACTGCGAACTGATGACAAGCAGAATAGGATTGCTGGCTTTGTGTGTGCATTAAATGGCACAGCAGTGCTGTGAGGCTGGTCTCTCTGTTTGAGGGGCATAGCAGCCGAAACCAATGCAAGGCAAGGAAACTGCAAGCATCGAGATAGTCTCAGTGTGACCGTGTGCTCAGAGAATGAGTACTTTTCTAATTTCAAAAATATCCTTTATTCATAAAAGGTATCATACTATATATAGTCACAAATGCAGTTCAGTTCTGTACAATAGCATTTGCAGAAACAAACAAACATTGGAGTTTGACTTTATCTAATAAAACCCAAGGCACCTCTTACTTGTACAAGACTATATTTACATCTATTTGAGACCTCAGGAGGGTCTGATAACTGAATGAACTCCAATTTACCTTCAACAGAAAGACCTCAGACAGTGGTCTTTCCCCTCTGTGCCTCAGCAGCAGCTGCCCCAAGCTTTGGTGTGTTCCTCAGCATGTAATCCTGGGCCTTGGAATGTGCCAGTCTGCAACACCGAGTTGAGGTCAACTCCTTGCTCTGGAAGACCAACAAGTTTCGGGCAGACCAAAGAGGGTCTCTCACTGAGTTGATGGTCCTCCAGGTGCAGTTGATGTTTGTCTCGGTGTGTGTCCCGGGGAACAGGCTGTAAAGCACAGAATCCCACATCACAGAGCTGTTTGGGATGAACCTTGACAAAAACCATTGCATCTCTCTCCAGACTTCCTTTGCAAAGACACATTCGAGAAGGAAATTTCTGACAGACTCAATCCGCAACCCCCCACTCCCGGATCTGCTTCGAGGGCAGTGTGCGGTGGTACAGACTGACCAGGCGTGCAAGAATGATCTGATGGGCAATGCCCTTCTCACCACCAGCCAAGCGATGTCTTGGTGTTTGTTGGAAAGCTCTGGTGATGAGGCATTCTGTCTAATGACTTTGACAGTCTGCTCAGGGAACAATCCAACAGGATCCAGCCTCTCCAAGTGAATATAGAACCTGGAGATAGAGCCTGGACTAGTCTGTGAGCACAGTGTCCTTGCTGCAATGATGCATTACAGTGCGACATGGCATTGAAATATAGAAGTGTCTTGTAAATGGATCAGCAATTTCCCATGAGTCATAAAATATTACAGCACAGAAACAGGCCCTTAGGCCCATCATGTCCATACCAGTCATCGGGATTCTATCTACTCTAATCCTATTTCCCAGCATTTCACCCATAGCCTTGTATGCTATCACACTTCAAAATGCTCATCTAAATACTTCTTAAAGGTTGTGATGGTTCCTACCACTACCACTCTCAGGCAGTGAGTTCCAGATGCCCACCACCCTCTGGGTGAAAATACCTTTCCTAAAATCCCCTCTATCCCTCCTGCCCCTCACCTTAAACCTCTGCCCCCCTCTACTCAGGGGACAGTTTATGCCCCTCATAATTTTAAAGACCTCAATCAGGTGTTCCCAGCATCCTACTCTGATTTAAAGAGAACAAGCCCAACCCAACTAGTCTCTTCTCACGGTAGAATCGCTCCAGGCCCAGGTAACATCCTGGTGAATCTCCTCTGCACCCCCTCCAATGCAATCACATCCTTCCTACAGTGTGGTGACCAGAACCACACACTCTAATCCAGCTGTAGACTCACCAACATCCTATACAGCTCACCATAACCTACCAGGTCTTGTATTCTATGCCTCGACTAATAAAGGAAAGTATCCCATATGCCTGCTGAACCACCTTATCTACCTGTCCTGCTGCCATCAAGAGTCTGTGGGCATGCACACTATGGTTCATCTGGTCCTCTGCAATACTCAGGATCCTACCATTCATTGTGTAATCCCTTATCTCGTTAGTCCTCCCAAATTGTACCACTTCACACTTTTCACGATTAAACTCCATTTGCCACTGTTCTGCCCATCTGACCATCTAAGTCTTTCCTCTTTGCCTCCAGGTTTTGTGTAATCTGCAAACATACCAATAAAACCTCCTGTGTATATGAAGAATTTATTAATTATAAAAAGTAAGGGACCCAGCACGGAAAGCTACGCTGGATACCTGGATACAGCCTTCCCGTCACTAAACCAGTATTCACCCAGAACCCTCTGCCTCCCCTCACTAAGGCAATTTTGGATCCAATTTGCCAAAGAGGTCTTACCTTCCTGACCAGTCTCCCATGCGACACCTTGTTCATGTAGGCTACAAGAACTGCACTACCCTTATCTACACACTGTGTCACCTCCTCAGCAAATTTCTTGGACATGATCTCCCCTAAAAAAGCCATACTGGCTATACTTGATCTGCCTCTCTGAATTGTTTTCCAGAAATTCTATGGAAGTAGGAGCAGGATACTGATTTGGGTGATCAGCCATGATCATATTGAGTAGTAGAGCAGGTCTGAAGGGCTGAATGGCCTACTCCCACTGCTGTTTTCTATGTTTCTAAGTTTCCATACACTCACCAACCTATAGTTTCCTGGTTTATCCCTACTGGCCTTCTTAAATAATCTGCCAAATTCCTCCTTTCCCCCCCACAGCAGCATGGGATGCATCTTGTCTGGGCTTGGGGATTTATCCACTTTCAGGCCTGCTAAAACCATCAATTTATAATTTATTCATTCATGGAATGTGGCATTGGCAGCTGGGGCAGCATTTAATAACCATTCCAAATTGTCCCTTGACCTGGGTGGCTTCCTGCTGCCATTATGGAGGATGTCATCCCTCTTTATGCTAATTTGTTCAACATTATCACTGTCGACCTCCCTGATTTCTAGAGTTACATCGTTCTTCTCTACAGTGAATACAGATATGAAGGGATCATTTAAAACGTCACCTACATCTTCCATCTCCAAACACAAATTGCCACTTTGATCCTTTATGGCACCACTCTTTCCTCAGTTATCCTCTTGCCTCTAATATATTTATAAGCCACAGTCAGATTTCCCTTTATTTCACCCACCCCCAGTGTTTCTTCCTCATGCGCCCACTTCTCATTTTAAAGCATGGAATCCCTACATTGCGGAAATAGGCCATTTAGCCCATCAAATCCATACTGACCCTCTGATGAGCATCCCACCCAGACCCACCTTATCCTTGTAACACTGCATTTCCCATGGCTAACCCACCTAATCTGCACACCCCTGGACGCAATGGCCAATTTACCACGGCCACTCCCCCTAACCTGCACACCTTTGGAGGGAACTGCAGCACCCAGACAGACACCCACACATACAGTCCCCTGAGGGTGGAATCAAACCCGGGTCCCAGGCGGCAGTGCTAACCACTGAGCCACCGTGCCACCATTTCTTTTGTAAGTAACCCTGTGCACTTTCATCGGGGGACGGTTAGTTCAGTTGGCTGTATGACTAATGTACAATGTAAAGTGATGCCAACAATGTGGGTTTCATGCCCCCACTGGCCAGGGTCACCACAAAAGCCCTGCCTTCTTGCCCCACCTTCTTGCCCCTTATCCGAGTTCTGACGATCTCTCTTTCGCTCTCTTTCTCTAATGAGAGATCAACCTCATGGCTGTGGTTACTTGTACCTGTTACAGTGCTCTAGGGCTTCTGCTGTTTTTAACCCTTGGAATCTACCATAAACTTCCTTTTATTTCCTTAGCCAATCCTATATATTCCTCAACATCCAGGATTCCCTGGAATTGTTTGCTCAGGACAAGATACCCATCAGGAGAGTGCAGGGACGGATTGACGCTGTAATCTCAATAGTTCCTTTATAAATGTTTCCCCCAACCTGTCCCTGGTCTGATGTAGGTTTTCCTACAATTAGCTGCTCCCACTGCACTTTGGCCGGAATCTGACTTATCATTTTAAAATCTCCTATCCCCAACTGAGAACCTTCATTTCCATCAAACTCTGTCCTTTTCCACAACTGTACTGAGTTATGATCACTATCACCAAAATGCTCCCCCAGTGGCACTCGTACCACTTACCCAGGTTTGTTACGTCCAGCACCACCCTCCTCTTTTAGGACTTTCTCTGTACTGGCTTAAAAAAAAACTCTCTAGTGTGCACTTCAAGAATTCTGCTCTCTCGAAGCCTTTCTCAATTTGTCTATCCCAGTTAACATTGGGGAAAGTGAAATCCCCTAACATTTTTACACTTCTCTGACATTTGCCTACATATCTGCCCTTCTGTTTATCCATGACTGTTTGACGGTCTCCAGTATACCCCCCAATAACATAATTTCTCCTTTCTTGACTTTAAGTTCCTCCCATATGACCTCAGCTGAGGAACCTCCTTAGATATAATCACTTCACACAGCAGTAATTGACTCCTTGATCAACATTGTGATTCTACCTCCCTTTCTACACCCTGTACAGTCTCGCCAATAGATTCTACACCCCAGAATAATGACTTGCACCCCACTCAACCATGTCTTCATCACAGTCACATCCTTACCTGTTAATCAGTATCTTCAACTCATCTGCCTTCCTCATAAGATTTCTGACATTAAAATAGATTCCATTGAGCCTCACCATACTCCTGTGTGCCTTAACTTGACTTTAAATGCCCTGCCTTTCACACTGACTTGATTTTCTTTTTACATTTGTCTATCACGACCATTTTGGCTCCACTCTGTATCCCATTCCCCTGCCAAATTAGTTTAAATCACACTAACAGCACTAGTACAACTTTCTCATCATGTTGGCCCTGTTATGAACCAGGTGTACCCTTGTTGACTTGAACAGGTCCTGCCTTACAACTCCTAAGGTTTTAGGGGCTGATTCGTGTAGGTGCCAATGTCTGTGGACATGGGCTGTGCATGGCCGGTGCCCATGAAACGTGTCCTGAGGTGCTGTTGGCTGTTGGACAACATGGAGACTCTTCAGAGGCACTGGTGAGCAGAAGTTGCCACGTTTATGCTCGAACTTCCACCTTGAGAATTCCCAGCCCGATTTTGGTCATAGTCAATGGCGAGATAGATAGCTGCGTGTTAATGAGATGAGATGTGCGGTTAGTAAGGTCGTAGAGATAGAGTCATACAGCACGGAAACAGACCCTTCGGTCCAACCAGTCCATGCCAAACTTAATCCCAAACTAAACTAGTCCCACCTGCCTGCTCCGGCCCATATCCCTCTGAATCTTTCCTATTCATGTATCTATCCAAATGTCTTTTAAACGTTGTAACCGTACCCACATCCACCACTTCCTCAGGAAGTTCATTCTACAGGCGAACTACCCTCTGTGTAAAAAAATTGCCCCTCATGTCTTTTTTAAATCTCGCTCCTCTCAACTTAAGAACTCATTAACAGGCAATTATCCCCCTTTATTGGCAACTTGCCACTGCCAATCTCACCCCAATGTCTGGAACTTTGTTAAAAATGTTGTGAGTTGTTCCAGACATTGAGGCAGGCCTCACTGGACTTTGAGCACAGCATGGGTGTGGCTGGTGTAGTCCTAATGTCACTAGGGGTAACCCAGAATCCCAGGCTACACTTTGAAGCTGGGCTCAAATATCATTCGGTAGATTTTAAAATCAGAATTGAATAAAAATCTGGAAAATAATGAAATCATAGAACCCCACAGAGTGGAACCAAGCCATTTGGCCCACAATGACACTCCAAAAAGCATCCCACCCTATCCCTGTAATCCTGCATTTCCCTCAGCTAAAGCACCCAGCCTGCATATCCCTGGACATTATGGGGCAATTTAGTGTGGCTAATCCACCTGACCTACATGATACTGGACTGTAGGAGGCAAGTCATGTAGACACAGGGTGAATGTGCAAACTCCATGGAGACAGTCACCTGAGGGTGGAATTGAACCCAGGTTCCTGGTGCTGTAAGGCAGCAGTGCTAACCGCTGAGCCACCATGCCACCCCCCTGGAAACCCTGTAGCCATCGCTGCCTGTTGTAAAAACATATGTGATTCACTAATGTCCTTTAGGGAAAGAAATCAGCCTTACTCCAGACCCGCAGCAATATGGTTGACTCTTTACTATCCTCTGGGCAATTAGGGATGGGCAATAAATGCTGCCTGGCCAGTGACGATCACATCCTGTGATTTGCTACAGCCCTTGGCATTCAGGCCCATACAAGATTGAGCCCTGTGTCTTTATGAGGCTGGGTAACTAGTATTTGCGCACTGTAATAGTGACTGAGCATGGCAATTATCTGCTTGGCTCATTATTACAGACCGGATGCGATCAGTACAGCAATGAAGTGTGGCATTCACTCATTACACGCATGGATCGAATTCTGCGCCTCAACTCCTTATTCTTAATAAAACAGGCAAGTGTCACCCAGCAACCGTAGCTGCTCAATATCCATACCCATTCGTCTCGGCTGTCGGTTTAAAGTGGGCCAGCTCCCTGTAGGCCTCTGCTGTGTTCTCATACAGAAAGCTTTCAAGGTTGAGCTGCTGTACAGGCAGAGAAAACCTTTCCTCACAGGTTTGTTTTGAGAAATTTGCAGCCCAGAGCCACTACTTTGTAGGCCAAATGATGGAAAATAGACTGAAATTGTGACATAGGAAGGCTACAAGGAGGGACATGCTAATTACAATCCTCTGTGGTTATCTCTTTCCAGTCATCATTGCAGTGACTAATCACTGTGATAAAAACTCTTTATCCATTGTGTTTCTCTTTATGGAAGTGCATCTAATTAAATACGAGCGTCAAGCAGTTTTGTTAATCCCCACACGCATTGGTTTTAATGGTCACAGCATCTGGAGGCAAGATAAATAAGAATTTTGTTAATGACTGAAACATGACATAATAATTATCATGAAAATAAGTTAGATCTCAGTGAGGAAAGCAGGGTGTCAGTGTGGGCAGGACTCAACAAGCTGTAAATGTGACCATCAATTCACAGTCTTCCCACTGAAATCTGCCTCAAACTGTGACTTTTGGGGGGCGTCAGGGTGAATCAGTGAAAGGTCCCCTGGTTTGTACCTCACCCAGAAGCT
>NC_063357.1:39295833-39307258 GCF_021869965.1 Rhincodon typus | reverse complement strand
TGGCTGACAGAGGATTAAAGGTCAGGGAGGCCCTCCCTTTTGGGGGGCGTCGGGGTGAATCAGTGAAAGGTCCCCTGGTTTGTATCTCACCCAGAAGCTGTGCTGATGGCTGACAGAGGATTAAAGATCAGGGAGGCCTCCCTTTTGATCCTTGAACCTGTCTTGAATTACCTGCTTCCATTTGTGGTGCTTGTTGGTACCACTTTGCCACCTTGGAGACTCCTTGTGGCTGAGTGGGTGGGGGATTACTTTGTCCAGTAATCCACACTTCATTCTAAATCGGGTCAGGAGAATGCGATGTTGCTTCGCTCGAATTGCCGCAATGTTGAACAGTGGAAGGAGACAGAAGGGGGCTGAATTCCCAAAGAGTTTCCAGGGACCGCCTACCCCCCCCACCCATTTGCCGTCAGGAGAGGAAACAGGGTGACATGGGAAGAAAACAAAGACGTAGAGAAGGTTTCTCTGAATGGACTGTTTAGAGAGCCCCGATTTTCCCCATTTAAAAAAAAACGCAGGAAGCAATACTGCTGACACGGAAGGTATATCTGGAAGAATCACTTGTCAAAATGCTGGCACATAATCCCTTCTGTTTCTCTAATACACATTCTCTGCTGACATCAATTTGCTCAATCTCTTTAGTCTTTAGTTAACCCTCTATTTCTGGTATGAACCTTCTTCACGACTGTGATGACACCAAATATTTGTTCAATGTTTCTGCCATGTCCTCATTATCCATAATTCTATTGCCTGTTCATGCTTCAAAGGGACCAATGTCTACTTTAGCTACTCCCTTCCTTTTTATAGATGTTTTCTAATTGACTTGTTCAGAGATGTTATGACATATCACTGGTGCACGGTAAAACTTGAACTCAGGCCTTTTTTTATATTTGTAAAGTCTGTTGCAATCTCTCTTTTTATCTTCCTGACCAATTTGCTCTCATATTCCGTCTTTTTTCCCTTTTTGGTTGGCCTTTGCTGTTTTTATTTGAAACAGTACTAGTTCTCAGACTTGTTACCATTCTTTTGCAGTCTTGTAAGCCTTTTTATGGGGATAGAGGCTTGAGATCTTGATTTTTCAAGTGAGATTTCCTTGGTCAGTTCCCAACATTTTGAAATATACCTCAATAAAGGATAAGGTGCGTACCTGTTGCTGCATATATTTGGTAAATCTTTGGACTTTTCAGTGTCCATGTCTCATTTACAGTTGTTTCAAAAGTAGTTCAGGCAAATAAAAAAATAATCTTTGCTCATGGATTGGGCAGGTTGGCACTGAAACCTTCAGATTGCCTCCTACATGGACATGCTAGAGAGACCTAGGGATGCAGGTACATATTCCTTGAAAGTGGCATAATGGGTAGTTAGGGTGGTGAAGAAAGTGTTTAGTACACTTACCTTCATCTGTCAGAGCACTGAGTGCAGGAGCTGGAACGTCATGTTACAGCTGTACAAGGCATTGGTACAGCCACATTTGGAGTACTGCATACAATTTAGGTCGCACTGCTATAGGAAGAATGTTCTTAAACTGGAAAGAGTGCAGAAAAGATTTATAAGGAAGTTACTAAGACTGGAGTGTTTGACTTATAAGGAGAAGTTGGATAGGCTGGGACTTTGTTTCCCTGGAGCGTCGGAGGCTGAGGGGTGACCTTACAGAGGTTTATAAAGTCATGAGGGGCATAGATAAGGTGAATAGACAATGTCTTTTCCCCAGGGTAAGGAAGTCCAAAACAAGAGGGCATAGGTGAGAAGAGGAAGATTTAAAATGGATCTGCGGGGCAACTTTTTCTCACAGAGGGTGGTGCATGTATAGAAAGAGCTTCCAGAGGAAATGGTGGAGGTTGGTTCAATTACAACATTTAAAAGAATTTGGACAGGTGCATGGATAGGAAAGGTTTAGAGGGATATGGGCCAAACACAGGCAAATGGGACTGATTCAGTTCGGGAAACCTGGTCAGCATGGATGGGTTGATTTGATTTGATTTGATTTGATTTGATTTGATTTGGTTTGATTTATTGTCATGTGTACCTAAGCACCGTGAAAAGCTTTGTTTGCGAGCAGTACAGACAGATCATAGTAAGCAAGGACTTTCAGATCATAGGGTGAAATAAAAAACTTGGACAGAGTAAGGCATACAGTATACACCGCACAGGATGTGCGCTAGGCTAAATCAACATTAACAAGATCAGCATTCTTTGAAGTTGGAGAGTCCATTCATCAGCCTAATAATGGCAGGGAAAAAGCTGTTTTTGAACCTACTGGTCCATGTGTTCAAGCTTCTGTATCTTCTGCCTGACAGAAGAGATTGTAGGAGAGCATTACCGGAGTGTGCATGGCCCTTTGATGGTGTTGGCAGCCTTTCCGCAGCAGTGAGCAGTGTAAATAGAGTCCATGGATGGAAGGTTGGCTTCTGTGATGGTCTGGGCTGTGCACACCACCTTCTGTAGTTTCTTACGGTCCTGGGCAGAGCAGTTGCCGTACCAGGCTGTTATGCACCCGGACAGTATGCTTTCAATGGTGCATTGTAGAAGTTGATGAGGGACCTATGGACATGTCAAATTTCCTGAGACGCCTGAGGAAGAAGAGGCGTTGTTATGGCTTCTTGACCCCACATAGATGATGAAGTCCAGGACAGATTGTTGGTTATTGTCACTCCAAGGAATTTGACGTTCTCAACCCTCTTCAGCTCTGCTCCGTTCTTTCTGAAGTCAATGATCAGTTCTTTAGTTGTGCCGACGTTGAGAGAGAGGTTGTTATCATTGCACCATGTCACCAAGCCCTCCATCTCCTTCCTGAATTCTGACTCATTGTTGTTTGATATCTGTCCCACTGCGGTGATGTCATTAGAAAACTTGTAAATGGCGTTCATTCGGAATTTAGCTACATGGTCGTGGGCATACAGTAGGGGGCTAAGGATGCATCCCTGGGGGCTCCAGTGTTGAGTGTTATTGTGGAGGGGGTGCAGTTACCTATCCTCACTGATTGCGTTATATGGGTCAGGAAGCTGAGGATCCAGTTGCACAGGGTGGAACCAAGACCTAGATCTCGCAGTTTTGGGATCAGTCTGGACGGGATAAAGACGGAGCTGTGGTCAATGATCAGGAGTCTGACCTGGGTGTCCAGATGTTCCAAGGATAAATGCAGGGCTAGGGAAATGGCATCTACTGTGGACCTGTTACGTCTGTAGGCAAATTGCAGGGGACTGAGGCAGGCTGGGAGACTAGAGTTGATGTGGGCCATGACCAGCTTCTCAAAGCACTTCATGATTAAGGAGGTCAGAGCCACTGGGTGGTAGTCATTAAGGCACATTACACGTGCTTTCTTAGGTGTGGGGTGATGGTGGTCTTCTTGAAGCAGATGGGGACTTTGGCTTGTAGGAGGGAGAGGTTGAAGATGTCAGTGAATACCTCTGTCAGCTGGTCCACACAGGATCTAAGTGCACAGCCAGGGACTCCATCCAGGCCCATCGCTTTCCTTGGGTTAACTCCCAGGAAGACCGATCCGACATCTGCAGCGGTGATGGGGGGAACAAGTGTGTCTGGGGCTGTCGGGGCAGGTGACACCGCGCCGCTGACATTCTGCTCGAACCGAGCATAGAAAGCGTGAGCATGTCTGGGAGGGATGAGTCTTTGTCCGTTATCTTGCTCTGCTTTATTCTGTATCCTGTAATGTTGTTTAGGCGCAAGGTCAGTCTTTCTCTGGTGCCACCTGACCCCCCCACCCACCTTCCTTCTGTGGTCCCTCATCCTTCTTTGAAGAAAAGGTAAAGTAGTGTTCCCTTGAAGACACCCAATAAGGCAATATAACGGCAACTTCTAAGAAAATGAACATTCCAAAGCATTAAATAAATTTGGATGAATATGAAATATTTAAATGACATTGCACTTTTTGTGATGTGCAAAATTTGGACACTGTAAGGTCCAAATATTTACCAAATCTGTACTGCAACAGGTACACGCCTTCTACTCGCCATTCATTAGGCTCCATGGAACTGTCCATCCAGATGGGCAGCCTAATGCCCATTTCAAGCACGTTACAGTAATGGGTTGGCGTCTGATATAGCATGGGGCATGAGCCTGTGTTCCGTCCTCTCAGACATAAAGCAACAAATCCTGTGGTCCTTAAAGATAGCCCATGGCAACTGCCAACAATGAGATGAGCAGAAGAGCTTGCTTGATGGAATATGGAGGTAGAAACATCAGTCATCGCTGGCGGTCCCTCGCGGACGAGGATGACTCTCTTCCACTCTCACGGTGAGTCTAGGTGGCTGTACAGCCCGATGGGGCTTCCACAGGCTCTGTTACACACAGTGGGTGTGGGGTATTGGTGTGGCAGCGAGCTTCTCTCGCTGTTTTTGCCCGGCTTCTGTTTTTCCCGACAGCAAGTCTCGAGGCGCTCGATGCCTTCCTCCTCCACTTTGGACAGTCTTGCCCCAGTGATTTCCAGGTATGTGTGGGAGTGCTGCACTTCCCCAGTGAGGCCTTGAGGGTATCACTGAAGCACTTCCTCTGTCCACCTGGGGCTCACCTGCCTTATCGAAGCTGGGAGTACAGCACCTGCTTGGGGAGTCTCCTCTTGGTCACGTGGAAGACATGTCCAGCCCATCTCAGCTGATCAAGGGGGGGTCAGTGCCTCGATGTTGGGGATGTTGGCCTGGTCAAGGAAGTTGGTTTTGGTGCATCTTTCTTCCCAGCGGATTCGTAGGATCTTACACAGGCAGCGCTGGTGGTACTGGTCCAGTGCTGCAGACTGCATATGTCTCAGAGCAATATAAGAGGGCTCTGCATACCATGAGCATGATAAGTGCGCAGTGGCTCCAAGGTAAAACTGCAGGATGATGCTGGTCATTGAATACCAATACCCTCCAAATCTCCTCTGTCCCCTCCCGGACCCCATGCTGCACTGAGGCTGGAGTATCTGATCAACCATCTTGCTGCAGTGGGGAGACAACAAAGCAGAGCGAGGCTGTCAGATGCTGTATTTCCATTTGATCTCTTACTCAGCAGGTTCCCACTTACGTGGCCAGAGCGGAGGGTGAACCAATTTCCAGGTCCACATGTTTGAACAAAAAGAAAACATTAAAAAATGAAGCTGAGGAACTATCTCTTTGTACCTGTATGTCCAATAGAGCACTGTATAAACCCAATCTTTCGGGCAGCTTTCCATGCCTGTTCAGAGGAGTCATTACACACCTTTAGATCAGGTGGGATTTGAACCCAGGCATCCTAGCTCAGAGACAGACACTACCACTGTGCCACATGACCCGAGGGAAGCTTATTCCATGACCAAGAATTGAATCTTGGCCTTGGAGGTGAGAACACCAAATTCTAACCACTAGCCTACCAAGGAGACCTCAGGGGCAGCTTCACTCAGTATGAACCAAAGCGGGCTTGTGTAAACACACAACTGATATCTCACTGAACTGGAGCGATTGAGAATTGGCCTGGTTCATCCAGCAACCTCCAGCCACACTGTGAAGGTGCTCATTAACTGAGTGACGTTCTCCCACAGGGGACCTCTGCCCGTATTCCCTCCCTCTCTCACTTCACAGCAATTTATTGAGTGTTACCTCTATACAATCTACATTGATATGACCTTGGTTATTCATTTTGCAAATAGGACAGGGCCATCATTTTCCTCTGAAGAAGAGCCTCGGGTGACTGTCTGTGTGGAGTGTGCACATTCTCCCTGTGTCTGCGTGGGTTTCCCCTGGGTGCTCCGGTTTCCTCCCACAGTCCAAAGATGTGCAGGCTAGGGTGAATTGGCCATGCTAAATTGCTCATAATGTCCAGGGATGTGCAGGTTGGGTGGATTAGCCATGTGAAATGCAGGGTTACAGGGAGAGGGTAGAGGTGTGCATAGGGTGGGATGCTCTTTGGAGGGTTGGTGTAGATTTGATGGGCTAAATGGCCTCTTTCCACACTGTAGGGATTCTATGATTCTAAGTGTCACACCTGACTTGAAACATAAACTCTGCTTCCCTTCCTACAGTTTCTCCAGCATACTCTGTGTTTGTTTCACTGTCTTATTCCCTTGGTTTGTGATATTGCAGCAGTTATAGACAACAGTTAGCAAGTGGGACACCTCCATCAACGGGCATTTCAGTTTCCTGGTAAAAGCAGAAGCATCTCTTATTCCCAAACAGCATGACCATTACCAGCCTGCAGCCCTGCATTGTTTCCTAACAACGGTGTCCTCTGCTTTGATGTATGTCAAAGTCCAGCATTCGCATCTCTCTGCAGACTGTAATATTCTACCTTTGCTTATCTTTGCTGCAGGAGGTTAAAGGTCAGCAGCAATGACGCATCTAGAAGAGCAATCAAGACTGCAGGCATAAGGCTCAAGAGTTAGTTCTCAAAAGGTTTGGCAACTCCCCAGAGGCCCTGTGGCACTCGCCCCATCTCTGCACTGCAGCTGCTGAGTCAGTGCTCTCAAATCCATTAAAATGTCGGGGGGTCAAGTGTCTGACCCTGAGACAATGCTGACACCAAGTGAAGTGCTCTTCCTTGATTCACAGACCCTGTCCGGCGACCCCCTGGTTGTAAGTAACTGTCTGTAAGGACAATATCAAGCAGAAAACTAAAAGGGCATAGTTCACTCTTTGCCCAAACTTACACGTGATAAATAGACAAGCCGGCAGTCTGAGCCACTGCAATTAGACTGAAGAAATAAAGGGAGCAAGTGAGAGGGGAAATTCAATAAGAAATGTCACTCAATTCTGAGGTAACTTTTTCAGTATCTTAGTTTTTTCTCTCTTCGTCTGTGTTTCTTGTCACTTTGACTACTCACATTGTAATTGCCCCTAGTGCCTCTGGTGTCAATGTGACAGCTTTTATAATCCTTGGATTTCTTGATCAAGGTGACTCTAAGGGCATTGCCTGCTAAAAAATAATTCTAGCAAGCTGCCAAATGAAAGAAGACTGGGTGGTTTTAAGAGCATTTCTAATTGGGAAGGAGGAAAATGTTAATGAATAAATCTTCCCTGAATATTTGGCACTTGTTGTTAATAGCCACACCGGATTACGTTACTGAATAAAGGTTGATTCATTTGTCTTGTCTTACAAAAAGAAGCACCAGCCACATTCTGTTAGACCCATATTCTATCTCAGCACAGTTAGTGATAGCACTTTGCTGGTCACTTGGAAGACAGGACAGTATCACAAGGACCGTGCTCACCACACGGTTCAAAAATATTGCATTTTGCAAAAGCTACTCCAGGGCAAGAAATGCCAGTCAACAGCTAAATAATACAAAAACCCGAGGAAGAGGCAAGAAATGGAGTGTGTCAGGGAGTGAGGGGGGAGTGTGTTAGGGAGTGACAGAGGGAGTGTGTCAGGAAGTGATGGGGGAATGTGTTAGGGAGTGATGGAGAGAATGTGTCAGAGAGTGATGGACGGAGTGTGCCAGTGAGTGACGGAGGGAGTGTGTCAGGGAGTGATGTGGGGGAGTGTGTCAGGGAGTGATAGGGGGAGTGTGTCAGGTAGTGATGGGGGGTTTGTGTCAGGGAGTGATAGGTGGAGTGTATCAGGGAGTGATGGAGGGAGTGTGTTAGCGAGTGATGGGTGGAGTGTGTTACGGAGTGACGGGGAAAGTGTATAAGGGAGTGATGGAGGGAATGTATCAGAGAGTGATGGAGGGAGTGTGTCACTGAGTGACGGAGGGAGTGTGTCAGGGAGTGATGGAGGGAATGTGTCAGAGAGTGATAGAGGGAGTGTGTCAGGGAGTGATGGAGGGAATGTGTCAGAGAGTGATAGAGGGAGTGTGTCAGGGAGTGATGGAGGGATAGTGTTAGAGAGTGATGGGGGAATGTGTTAGGGAGTGATGGAGAGAATGTGTCAGAGAGTGATGGAGGGAGTATGTTAGGGAGTGTGTTAGGGAGTGATGGGGGAGTGTGTTAGGGAGTGATGGAGAGCGTGTGACAGGAAATGATGAAGTGAGTGTGTCAAGAAGTTATAAAAGTCACACAGCACAGAAACAGACCCTTCAGTCCGACCAGTCCATGCTGAACATAATCCCAAACTAAACTAATGCCACCTGCCTGCTCCTGGCCCATATCCCTCCAAAGCTTTCCTATTCATGTACTTATTCAAATGTCTTTTAAAGTTGTAATTGTACCTCCATCTACCATTTCCTCAGGAAGTGACGGAGGGGATGTGTCAGGGGATAATGGAAGGAGGGTTTTTATTTAATTCATTCATGGGATGTGGGCATCAGTATTTGTTGCCCATCCCTAATTGCCCAGAAGGCCATTAGGTGTAAACCACATTGCTGTGGGTCTGGAGTCACATGTAGAGCAGACCAGGTAAGGATAGCATTTTCCGTCCCTAAAGGGCAGCAGTTATCCAGACGGATTTTTCCGACAATTGGCAACAGGTTCATGGTTTCCTCTCAATTCCAGATTTTTATTAATTTCAAATTCCACTATCTGCCAGGGCAGGATTCAAACCCAAATCCCCAGAACATTAGCTGAGTTTCCCGATTAATAGTCGAATGACAAAGCCATTAGGGCCGTCGCCCCTCCTTCATGGAGGGAGTGTGTCCGTAAATGATGAAGTGTGTCAAGGAGTGAGGAAGGGAGTGTTTCGGAATGATGGAGAGAATGTGTCAAGAAGTGATAAATTGAGTATGATGGGGAATAAATGAGAGATTCCTCAATCTGAGCCACTCCAATTGCTCCCAAAACCCCTGCCTAGCCCCTGCACTCACCCAGTCAGGACCACTCACCCCCTTTCCCTGACCTGAACCAAAGCCCATCCACCTCAGCCAATTCCTGCCCTTGTATCATTCTGGGAGAATACAGCGTACAGTAAGGAAGAAGGAGCCAACGGCGATGATGTGAAACCTGACGATCAGATTGATGCCAACTCCCCATCCAGGAACTTGACTGAGGACTTTGACTTTGAGGCATGGCTGTTGGGTTGATGCCAATGCAATGTGGTTGCCACAGAAGGTCTTGGCACATTGCATGTGAGAGATTGAGACAGGACACTGGCTGTACAGCGCACCCGTTGCCCGCTGTCAGCCATGACAAATTGTCTGCCTGCACTGGCAAGGCAAGGCAAGGCAAGGCAAGGCAGTAATACCCTGGCTAAGGAGGCTTAAGAGTAAAGCAAGGCAGAGATGCTGTGAGCATCTAAGTTGACAGGAAGTCTTAGGTCTCTCCGCTTCTTCCTGGAGCAAAGACCTGAACCATCCCTACCCACTACCACCCTCCTCCGCTTGGCTGAGCTTGTCCTCACCCTCAACCACTTCTCTTTCAACTCCTCTCATTTTGTTCAGGTAAGAGGGGTTGCCATGGGTACCCGCATGGGCCCTAGTTATGCCTGTCTCTTCATGGGATACGTGGAACATTCCTTGTTCCAGTCCTATTCCGGCCCCCACCCACAACTCTTTCTCCGATACATCGATGATATCATCAGTGCTGCTTCCCTCTCTCGTCTGGAATTGGAAAACTTCATCAATTTCGCCTCCAATTTCCACCCTGCCCTCACTTTCACTTGGTCTATCTCTGACTCCTCCCTTCCCTTACTCGACATTTCTGTTTTCATTTCTGGGGATAGACTGGCCACTAATATCCATTACAGACCCATTGACTCCCACAGCTATCTGGACTATACATCCTCACACCCCACTTCTTGTAAAAACTCCATCCCATTCTCTCAGTTTCTCCGCCTCAGTGGCATATGTTCAGATGAGGCCAACTTTGACAAGGGAGCCTCCGAAATGTCACCTCCTTCCTCAACCGAGGTTTCCCCAGCTCCGTTGTCAACAGGGCCCTCAACCAGGTCCGACCTATCTCCCGCACTTCCGCCCTCACTCCTTCTCTTCCCTCCCACAACAGCGATAGAGTTCCCCTTATCCTTACCTACCATCCCAGCATCCACATGCTGAAGATCATCAGACACCATTTCCGCCAACTCCAGCAAGATGCCACCACCAGACACATATTCCCCTCCCCTCCCTTGTCCGCCTTCCGCAGGGACTGCTCCCTCCGGGACACCCTGGTCCACACTTCCTTCACCCCCAACACTTCCCCACAGCCCTACGGCACCTTCCCCTGTAACCGGCGAAGGTGCAACACCTGCCCATTTACCTCCTCCCTCCCCAGTATCCAAGGGACCAAACATACCTTCCAGATGAAGCAACACTTCACCTGCACTTCTCAGAATCTAGTCTACTGTATTCGCTGCTCACAATGTGGTCTCCTCTACATTGGGGAAACGAAGCGTAGACTTGGCGACCGCTTTGCAGAACGTCTACGTTCTACTCGCAAAAAAGACCCTGAACTACCTGTTGCCTGCCACTTCAATGCACCACCCTGCTCCCTGGCCAACATCTCTGTCTCTGGCTTGCTACAGTGTTCCAGTGAAGCCCAATGCAAGCTGGAGGAACAACATCTCATTTTCCGCTTGGGGACCCTACAGCCCTCCGGACTCAATATTGAGTTCAATAATTTTAGGGCCTAAACTCTCCCATGTCCCAGCCCCCTACCCCACATACCAGGCTTTGTTACCACATAGCCTGCCATTACACACCCCCTGTTGTTAGTCACTAACAGTCCCCATTAACAACTACTCACCCTCCCAGCCGGACCGTTAGCAACTCCTTTGTCTGTCCAACTGTCTTTCTCTCTCTTCGGGCTCTATCCCATCGTTTACTCCCTACCCCACCCACCTCCCTATTTTCTGCATATAATCTGACGTTTTCCCAGCCACTATCCGTTCTGAGGAAGGGTCACTGGACCCGAAGCGTTAATTCTGTTTTCACCTTCACAGATGCTGCCAGACCTGCTGAGCTTTTCCAGCAACTTTGTTTTTGTCAATGTCAGAGTCAGTGTCAGTGTCAGGGTCAGTGTCAGGGTCAGTGTCAGTGTCAGGGTCAGTGTCAGTGTCGGTGTCAGGGTCAGTGTCGGTGTTAGTGTCAGTGTCAGTGACATGGTCAGTGACAGGGTCAGTGTCAGTGTCAGTGTCAGTGACAGGGTCAGTGTCAGGGTCAGTGTCAGTGTCAGTGACAGGGTCAGTGTCAGGGTCAGTGACAGGGTCAGGGTCAGTGTCAGTGACAGGGTCAGTGACAGGGTCAGGGTCAGTGTCAGTGACAGGGTCAGTGTCAGTTTCAGTGACAGGGTCAGGGTCAGTGTCAGTGTCAGTGTCAGTGTCAGTGACAGGGTCAGTGACAGGGTCAGTGACAGGGTCAGGGTCAGGGTCAGTGTCAGGGTCAGGGTCAGTGTCAGTTTCAGTGACAGGGTCAGTGTCAGTGTCAGGGTCAGTGTCAGGGTCAGGGTCAGTTTCAGTGACAGGGTCAGTGTCAGTGTCAGGGTCAGGGTCAGTTTCAGTGTCTGTGTCAGTGTCAGTTTCAGTGTCTATGTCAGTGTCAGTGTCAGTGTCAGGGTCAGTGTCTTTGACAGGGTCAGGGTCAGTTTCAGTGTCAGGG
>NC_063357.1:39283940-39295333 GCF_021869965.1 Rhincodon typus | reverse complement strand
GGTCCCACTGCACACTCCCCTCTCCCAATTTACAGCTATTCAGGTAGAAACCTGCCTCCTTGTTGTTGCTTCCAAAGTGAGTAATGTCACATTTATCCAAATTATACTGCATCTGCCATTGGTTTGCCCGCTCACCCAACCTGCCGGGATCATGCTGAAGGATCTCTGCATCCTTGTTACGGTTCATCCTCTTACCCAACTTGGTATCATCTGCCAACTTGGAAATGTTACATTTTGTTCCCTCATCCAAATCATTAAAAAGATTGTTTCACATGGACCAAAGTGTTTGGAGCAAGTGGATAGAGGGTGGAGACAACTGAGACTGTGGCCTGTGATCTGAGGCAGTCCTGGAGTAGGATGGGTGCAGAATGGGGCAGGTTTCAGGATGGCTGAGATGGTACACGTTGTGGGGGGTGGGGGCATGGGGGACCGTTCTGATGTTATTGCATGAAGTTCTGATTATAGGGGGCGGAGGGGAAAATGTGATCCAGACGTGGTGGAGGTGTAGATAGATTCCCAGATGTTGGGGTTTGGAGGAGGGGAGTTGTGAAAAGCAGTGATTAACATGGAGGGAGAGGCCTTCCGATGCTGACTGGTGGACTGGGGTTGCTGACGAGAGTCTGGATGTTGCTTAAAGGGAAAGATTTAAATCCGGGAAGATAGATAAATGTGAGGTGCTACATTTTGGAAAGGCAAATCAGGGCAGGACTTATACACTTAATGGTAAGGTCCTTATACACTTAATGCTAAGCTCCCAGGGAGTGTTGCAGAACAAAGAGACCTTGGGGTGCAGGTTCATAGTTCCTTGAAAGTAGAGTCACAGGTAGAAGAAGGCATTTGGTACGCTTACCTTTATCTCTCAGTGCATTGAGTTTAGGTGTTGGGAGGTCATGTTGTGGCTGTACAGGACATTGGTTAGGCCACTTGTGGAATACTGCATTCAGTTCTGATTTCCCTGCTTTAGGAAAGATGTTGTGAAACTTGTAAGGGTTCAGAAAATTTTGCAAGGATGTTGTCAGGGTTGGAGGGTTTGAGCTATAGAGACAGGATGAGCAGGCTGAGGCTATTTTCCCTGGAGTGTCAGTGGCTGAGGGGTGAATTTATAGAAGTTTATAAAATCATGAGAGGCATGGATAAGGTAAATAGTCAAGGCCTTTTCCCCAGGGTGGGGGAGTCCAAAACTAGAGGGTATAGGTTTAATGTGAGAGGGGGAAGATTTAAAAGGGACACAGAGGGTGGTGCATGTAAGGACTGAGCTGCCAGAGGAGGTGGTGGAGGCTGGTACAATTGCAACATTTAAAAGGCATCTGGATGGGTATACGAATAGGAAGGGTTTAGAGGGATATGGACCAAATGCTGGCAAATGGGACCAGATTAATTTAGGATATCTGGTTGGCATGGATGAGTTGGACCGAAGGGTCTGTTTTGGTGCAGCTGTTTTCTGTACAGCTCTATGATTCTATGACTCTAAGCTGGTACCAAGACAACAGATGGATCACAGTGAAGTTTGGATTTATAGGGTAAATGTTGGTCCTGGTGAGAGTATTTCTTAACTCCTGACCCTCAATCAGTGCAGAAAAATGATTAGTATAACACCTATTGATTCAATTAAACTGCTCAGTTATCTGAAAACCCTAGCATAGCCTTCTCACTGGTAAAGGCAGATGCATAAGACACTTGTTATTCTTCAGCCATGCCCCACTTCCATCCTTGATCCCCTCTTTTGCTTCTTCGTTGTCCCTCTCCTCTTTCTACAGACCTTTAACAATTTATGTGTCATTGGAAGGCATTTGTGTTCCCTAATCTGTTAGCTGCCAGGATCTTCTCATAATAACTCTTTGTTTCACATCTCCTTTTTCACTTCCCCTCTGACCTGTCTGCAGCTGCTTTAGTTCTCACTTGTGTCATC
Source organism: Rhincodon typus (assembly GCF_021869965.1). Taxonomy (NCBI): domain Eukaryota; kingdom Metazoa; phylum Chordata; class Chondrichthyes; order Orectolobiformes; family Rhincodontidae; genus Rhincodon; species Rhincodon typus. The sequence goes on along the minus strand of NC_063357.1, from coordinate 39,293,424 downwards.
ATCCTGAGAGTTGTCATTCCTACCATTTTTTTGCTTCATGTTACACTGTTTGTCATCCACAGGGCACTGAGCTTGTCTGTCCTACCTTTCCCTCTCATAAGACTGTACCTCAATTCTACCTGAACCATCTTCTCCTTTACAGAAGTTCATTTCTTTCATCGCAGTTTCACATTTCAATATTTCAGTCCATTTTACTGTTTCTGAGAAAACTGAAATTGGTCCTCATCCGAGTCAATGATTTTACTCCTTGTCTTTCTCCATTGCTAGTCTATTCTGTACGATAACATCATCTCTGCTCCCTATGTGTTCTCTAGTGACACATTGTCTACTTGACCAACCTCATTTGTCAGGGACAGATCCAGCAATGTCTCCTTTCCCAAAGCCTGGAAAAGAACTTGTCAATTGCAGCCATTTTTTGATTTATTTTTACCCTATGTGGGTGTCATTAGACACATTTTTTTTGATCTGATTTGACTTATTATTGTCACACGTACCGAGGTACAGTGAAAAGTGTTGCCTTACTTTCTTTACAGGCAAATCGTATTACACAAGTGTATCAGGATAACAGAACAGAGTGCAGGGTACAGTGTTTCAGCTGCTGAGCAGGTGCAGAGAGAGAGATCAACATTAACTTCAAAGAGACCCTTTTAGAAGAGTGATAACAGCAGGGACGAAGCTGTTTCTTAAATCTGTTGGTACGCGTGTTCAAACTTTTGTATTTTCTGCCCAATGTAAGAGGGTGGAAGAGAGGATAACAGGGGTGAGAGGGGTCTTTGATTATGTTGGTTGCTTTTCTGAGGCTGTGGGAAGTATAGATGGAGTCTACTTATTCTCAATCCCTAATTGCCCTGGTGAAGGCGATGGTAATTTACTTTCTTAACTTGCTGCAGCCTATGTGGGCCAGAAACAGGCCATTGCTGTTAGCAAGGGAGTTCCGAGATTCTGACCCAGTGTCTGGATGGAGTGTGGCTTGGCAGGAAATTTGATGGACGGGAAACAGAATGGGAATAGTTGGGTATTTTTCCGAGTGGCAGCCAGAGACTATTGGGCTCCTGGAAGTATCGGTGCATTGGCCCAAGCTCTTCATGAAATATGTTGGTGACCATGATGAGGCAACCAATTACAACATTTCTGAGTTTGTTGATGACACAAAACCGAGGGAATTGTGAGGAGGAGCCAAGGAGGCTTCAAAGTGCTTAAGACAAGTTGAGTGATTGGGCAAACCATAGCAAGATGCAGCACGATGTGCTTAAATTATGAATTTATACACTTCAGTGTGAAAAAACAGTATTATTTAAATGGTGATATATGGGAGTACAAGGGAATCTGGGTGTCCTTGTACACAAGTCAATGTAAATAGACAGGTAGGTACAGCAAGTAATTAGGGAGGCAGATGGTATATTGGCTTTTATTAAAAGAGAATGTGAGTTCAGATGTAGAGATGTCCTACTGCAGTTACACAGGGCCTTGCTAAGACCACGAGTGCACTACTGTATGCAACTTTGGTCTCCCAACCTAAGAAATGATCCACTTATCATAGAGGGAGGCAGCGGAAGTTTACTAAGCTGGTACCAGGGATGGCAGGAGTGTCCTATGAGGACAGATTGAATCAACTGGGTTTATATACAATAGAGTTTAGAAGGATGAGGGGATCTGATTGAGGTGTATAAAATTCTAACACCATGTATTTTTTTTCCTGGTTGGGGACTCTGGATTGAGGGGACACAGCCTCAGGCTACAGGGTAGACCATTTAGGGCTGAGATGGGGAAAGATTTCATTACTCAAAGAGGAGTGAACTTGTGGATTTCTCCACTACAGAAAGCTGTAGAGTCCAAGTCACTGAATATAATCAAGAACGAGATAGATAGATTTCAAAGGCATCAAGGGGGCAAATGCAGGGATATGGCATTAAGATAGAGGATCAGCCATGGTCAGATTGAATGGCAGAGCAGGCTCGAAGGGCCGAATGGCCCACTCCTGCTCCTAGTTTTAATGTTTCTATATTACAGATTGGAGTTGAATACAATTCAGCTGCTGCTGATAGCCCCCAGTGCTACATGAAAAAACTTCAATACACTTCAAAAAATTGTGTCCTTCTCTACCCTTTACACTATATATTTTCTGTACAAGAATAATTAAAGTTCCCTGTCAGTGCTCCTCTGTAGTTTCTTTTTAATCCCTCTGTAATTATCCTGTGAATTTCCTCCTCTTTATCTTTCTCGCTAGTTGCTGGCCTGTAAAATCCACCCAGGAGTATAACCATACTTGTACTATTTCTTAACTCTGAACAAACAGATTCTATCCCAATAATTAAACCACAATACTGCAGAGGCTGTAAATCTGAAATAATCCCAGATGGAACGCTGAAGAAACTCGGCAGTTCTGCCAGCATCTGTGGGAAGAGAAACAGAGTTAATGTGTTGAGGTCAGTATGACTCCTCCTCAGAGCCCTATCAGGCTTGAAGAGTTAATTTTATTTCTCTCTCTACAGATGCTGCCAGACCTGCCGAGATTCCTTCCAGGACATGGACTCTCATCAGCACTGTCATATCTATTGGCACATTCCCAGCTTCCTTCCCTTTCTTTCCTGACCACAAGGTATCGGGAATATTTAGTACCCCGTCCCATCTCTTGGTTCTCTCCCTTGTCCCTAAATAGCTATGTGCAGTTTCCCATGGTGAACAGTTCACTCTCCTTAAATCCAAGGTTGGGTGTTTCAAAGTTCTACCTCTATTGAAAAACTAAGATGGAAACCATCCGATCCTGAGGATTGGTGGTCTTCAATGACATTATTTTCTTTGTTACTGTTAATTTGGCCACATTATTACAGTGAGTTAGCATCCTTATTTCAATATTATTTCCCCTGAGATATGGCTAATGAGTTATCCTCAGCCTGATCATAAATCTCCATTAATGATTCAACATGTCGTCATTTCCTGATTTTCATAAACCGTATCCTCATTCCCATGCTCTGAGCAGTCCACACTCCTGCTCATTACCTTGCATAATTCCATACAGTTTTATCTTGATGTTGATAACCCTCCAGTTTCTTTTTACACATTATATGTATCCTTGCTATCCATCCTTCTCCCTTTGCTGTTTGTTTGTGTCCCTGCCATCCTTCATGTGTGGATCTTTCCTTTTTAAATTCTCTATCGTTCAGTTCTATGTTGCCATTTGCCTCTCTTGGATTTTTGTTTGTTAGAGCTCTTGTGTCTGCAGACAGTTCTGCATCACATTAAAAATCTTATTTGAACACCGTTCACTGACCTATTATTTTAACTTGGTTTACTGTGAACAACCTCTGTTTCATTCTGTTGAAGTCAGCCTTACATAAATCTAATACCTCAGTAGCTGTGTTGTGTATCTCCTGTGGAAACACAACATTGAATTTCATCATATTATTGTTGCTGTGCAATATATAAGTGCATTTTAATCGAGACTTTCTCCGACATGACTCAACTATTGCAATGTTCTTCTGGCCTGGCTTCCCACTTTCTTCCTTCCGTATTATGAAGCCATCCAAAAGTCTGCCGTCACTAGATTGAATTATGCAAACTGCGTCTCACCCAGTGTTCTCTCACGCTCATTGGCTCCTGGTCTATGCCATGATTTTAAAATCCTATTTCTATTTGATGAGCCCATACCCAATTCAAAACGTTAACTCTTTCTCTCTCTCTCCAATGCTGCCAGACCTGCTCAGATTCTTTGTGAGGCATTTTACTTTGATTAAAGTTCTATTTTTCATTTACAACCTCCTTTTGTCCTTCAAAATCCATATCTCTTACAATTTCCCTCGATAGCTGTGCTCCTCAAAATCTGGCCTCTCGTATACTCCCTGTTGCTGGTGGCTGTGATTTCAGTTGCGAGTTCCCAAGCTCAAGAATTCTCCAAACCTCCTCCCCACTTTGCCTCGCCACTTCTCCCTCTTCCTCTAAGTATCCCTTAAAATCCACCTGTCTGGAAGAGCTTCTGGTCCCTCGTTTTCATAATAGTAAAATTTGACAGTCGATCTCTAACTGAACAGAAAACACCACCAACTACACACCAGCAAGCATCCATGAACAAAGTAAAGGATTTTATGTAAAAATAAACCCGAAAGAACTATGGCTGCTGCAAATTAGAAACAAAAACAGAAATTGCTGGAAAAGCTCAGCAGGCCTGACCGTGTCTGTGGGGAGAAATCAGAGTTAATGTTTCAGGACTGGACCTGAAACATTAACTCTGATTTCTCCCCACAGACGTTGCCAGACTTGTTGAGATTGTCCAGCAATTTCTGTTTTTGTTAAAAGATTTAATGTGTCAAGCCAATCACCAATCCTGATCTCTCCTTACTTGGTCAGTGTTATCTTTTTTTCCCTTTATTCATTCACAGGATGAGGGCATTGCTGGCTAGGCATTTATTGCTCATCAAGCAGTTCAGAGTCAACCACATTGCTGTGGGTCTGGAGTCACATGTAGGCCAGACCAGGTAAGGATGGCAGTTTCCTTCCCTAAAGGACATTAGTGAACCAGATGGGTTTTTCCCAACAAATGATTCACAGTCATCATTTGATTCTTAATTCCAGATATTTTATTGAATTTGAATCTCACCATCTGCTCTGGTGGGATTTGAACCTGGGTCCCCAGAACATTGTCTGGGTCAGCAGTCAGTGATAATACCACTAGGCCATCACCTCCCCCAAATAGGGCATTGGTGAGGCCACATCTGGAATATTGTGCCCAGTCCTGGTCTCCTTACTTGGGGAAGGATATCGTGGCACTGGAGGCAGTTCAGAGGAGGTTCACCAGGTTGATTCCAGGGATGAAAGAGCTGTTGTACGAGGAGTGGTTGAATAGTATGGACATGTGCTCGCTGGAGTTCAGAAGAATGAAGGGGGATCGTGTCAGAGGTTCTGCTCACTCTGAGAGCTGGTTCTGAGGAAGCTGGATCAGTGTCAAGGACTCTCCACGTGTAAATAATGGGTGACTTGGTGATGGGATACTGGTCTGTGTGGGATTATTTCAATCATGTTAAATAGTGGAGAAAGCTCAAAAGGCTGAATTGGCTACACCCGCTCCTAATTCCCACGTGTCTCCTTTTTTGCAGTAACACATCTTTGAAATATTTTCAGATGCCTCACTACGTTAAAGGCTCCAAATAAATGCCAATTATTATTGATTTCCTTTATTTGTTCATGGGATATGAATGGCACAGGTTAGGCTTGTATTTGCTGCCCATCCTTATCTTTCTAGGACCTTTCAGAGGAGAGTTAAGAATGAACCATATTGTTGTAGGTCTGGAGTCACATACAGGCCAGAGTGGGCAAGGACAGTAGTTGTCCTCTCCCAAAGAACATTACTGAACTGGATATGTTTATATACAATGATTTATAAAAGTTGTCATTGTCATCTTTCACTCTCTTTATAAAACGTGTTTAAATTGACTTAAGAATATCAGACTCTTGAAAGAGTAAATGTGGAAAGCTTGTTTCCTCTTGTGGGAGGGTCTAGGACCAGAGGGCATTATCTCAGAGTAAGGGGTCACCCATTTAAGACAGAGATGAGGAGGAATTTCTTCTCTCAGAGGTAGAGAAACTGCGGAATTCTTTACCACAGAGGGCTGTCGAGGCTGGGTCAAGCTATATTCAAGGTGGAGTATACACAGATTTTTAGTCAGTAAGGGTGTTGAGGATTATGGGGAAAAGGCAGGAAAGTGGAGTTTGAAGATTATTGGATCATCCACAATCCCATTGAATAGCAGAATGGTCTGAATGGCTTGCCTCTGTTCCTACATCTTGTGGTCTTATCCTATTCAAGCATGTTATGAAACATATCGAGGGCCCAAAGCCTAGCCTTATATTCCCGAGTTAGTAACTGAGTTAAAATCTACCAGCTGTCTCATCAGAATTTGAAGCTGTGCCCCCAGGTCACTAGCCTGGACCGTAGCCACTGTGCCACTATCTCACTGGGGGGTTGTTTAGCCCAGTTGGCTGGATGGTTGGTCTGCAATGCAGTATGTCTCCAACAGCAATGGTTCAATTCCCATATTGGCTAAGGTTACCATGAAGGATTTACCTTCCCAACCTCTCCCTTTGCCTGAGACAGGATGATCCACAAGTTAACAACAAAAACAGAAGTTGCTAGAAAAGCTCAGCAGGTCTTGCAGCATCTGTGAAGAAAAATATCTGAGTCAACACCTCAGGTGTGGTGACCCTTCCTCAGACCTACAAGTTAAACTCATCACTGGTCATCTCTCTCTGTCTAATGAGAGAACAGGCCTATGACAAGGTAAGACTGGGCTGATGTTATTTTTGTATCCTTTACTAATTTATCACTACTCAGATGATTAAAAACCGAAAGAATTGTTGATGTTGTAAATCAGGAACAAAAACAGAAGTTGCTGGAAAAGCTCAGCACGTCTGGCAGTATCTGTGAAGAAAAAATCAGAGTTAACGTTTCGGGTCCGGTGACCCTTCCTCAGAACTATTCAGATGATAACCTGCTCGACTGTTCTTGCTACCAAAGTGGATAACCTCACATTACACATTATACTGCATCTGTCAATGTTTGCCCGCTCACTCAACCTGTCCATGTCCCACTGAAACATCTCAACGTCCTCCTCATAGTTCACACTCCTTCCTGACTTTATGTCGTCTGCAAACCTGGAGATATTACATTTAGTTACCCCACCTAGATCATTATTATATATTGTGAATAGCTGGGGTCCTAGCATTGATTCCTGCAGTATCCCACTAGTCACTGCCCGCCATTCGGAAAGTGACATGTTTTTCCTAATTTTTGTTTCTTATCTGTCAACCAATTCTCTCTCCAAGTCATGTGCTTTAATTTTAAATGTGAATCTCTTTTGGGGATCTTATCGAACACCTTCTGAAAACCACATTAATTGGCTCCCTCTTATCCACACTAACAGTTACATCCTCAAAACATTCCAGCAAATTTGACAAGCTTGACTTCCCCTTCATAAATCTCTGTCGACTGTGTCCAATGTGTACTACCTTGTTCTGCTATGACATCCCTTATAATGGATTCTAGTATTATGCCCACTAGCAATGTCAAGCTAAGTGTGTGAGGAAGGGTCACCGGACCCGAAACGTTAACTCTGATTTTTTCTTCACAGATGCTGCCAGACCTGCTGAGCTTTTCCAGCAACTTCTGTTTTTGTTCCAAGCTATAATTCTCTCTGGCTTCCTTCTTAAGCAGTGGTGTTCCATTAGCCACCCTCCAATGCATAGGAAATGTTCCAGAGTCTAGAGAACTTTGGAAGATGAGCACGAGTGTGTCTGCCATCTCTAGGGCCACATCCTACATACTCTGGGACAAAGGTAATTAGGCTCTGCGGATTTATCTGCCTACAATCCCATTAACTTCCCTAATACTAATCTTTTGGTTCCTCCTTCCTGCTAGGCCTGGTGTTCCCACATGCTTTGGGATGTTATCTGTGTCTTATTGCAGATAGAACTAAGTTATGACTTTAACTGGTCTGCCACCTCTTTGTTCTGTATTATAAATTCCCCTTTTTTGTAACTGTAGGGGACCTACATTCGTCTCTAACCAATTGTACCAATTTCTGGTCAATACATGTGCAATCACTGACCTGCAAAACCCTTTAATGTGGCCAAATTAGGAACTAGCACAGCTACCATATTTTCTCAGCTACTCACTATCCACCCCAAACCGTCATGATAAGCTACACAGTAACATTTCTAAAAACGATCACAAGTCATACGATGTTCTTCAACCACAATGTGGAGGTGCTGGTGTTGGCCGAGGTCAGAGGTCACACGACACCGGAATATACTACAACAGGTTTATTTGAAAACACAAGCTTTTGGAGCCTCACTTCTTCTTGAAGACTCCTCCTGAAGAGGGAGCGACGTCCGAAAGCTGGTGTTTTCAAATAAACCTGTTGGACTATAACCTGCTGTCGTGTGATTTCCGAAAATGTTCTTCAGCATTTTATTGCACCAATAAAGGAATAACCAAACTTTGATGTAGTGGTTGTCGGAGAGTTAAGTAACCAATGATGCACCAACTATTGCATAAATCAAAGACTGCTCTCTCTTCCTCTATTCTCATCAGGAAGACAAAACTTATTTGTCATGTAGCAACAGCCAGCCAATGATAAGAGAGCAGTGGATAATAGTGAACCAATCGTTTGCCTGTTTCTGGGGCAGAACTGGAAAGCCATCCAGCTACTTTCGTTACGCAGACAATGTATCATCACCTTGAACCACAAAGAAGAATATTCAGTCTCCAAGGACATGAATTTGTGCACAACAATGAGTGGGAGGGAGAGATAACAGCCAACATATTTTTTAGGAAATTGATAATTCCTAGAAATATTTACTATTAAATTCCCCTCGACGCCGGACTGTCAAAGACAAAGATTGCAATATTGCTAGTCAAGTAGGCGGCTCAACCATTGCTGCTGTGTTTGCCTCGTTTTAGTACGTTTGTTTTCAGACAAACCCAATATAATCAGTGCACGTTCAGAGGCAGCACGGAAAGGAAGGACTTGCATTTCGATTCCGCCTCTCATGATCTCAGATAGTCTGGAGGCGGTTCACAATTAATTAATTATTTTGAGAGGGTGGTCACTACAGGATTGTGAAACAGCAAACACAGAAGACAGTTTGCACACAGCAAGATTCCAAAAAATAAAAACAGATCACTGAAGAGACTGTGGTGGACTCAGACCTCGCGGGTCTTCAGACATGCAGCCTGCGGGGCCGGGCAGGTCCTTGCTCAGTGACTTATCCCAAAAGGCAGCATCACCAACAATTCGGCACTCCCTCACGGTCTGGCACTAAAGCAACGGCCTGCATTGTCTGCATCAATATCTGGCAATAAAATCCCACCCTAAATCAAATTCGGGACCTACTGCCGCATGGGCACTGCCACCAGCTGAGCCGCAGATGTGGGAGAGAACGTGGGTGTGACAGTCGGTGTGTGTGTGGGTGTCAGTATGTGTGTGTGTGCGTGTGTGTGTGGGTGTGGGTGTGTGGGTGTGTGAATGTTGGTGGGTGTGGGTGTGTGTGGGTGGGTGGGTGTGTGTGGGTGTGTGTGCGTGTGTGCATGTGGGTGTGGGTGTGTGTGGGTGGGTGGGTGTATGGGTGTGTGTGGGTGTGTGTGTGTGGATGTGAGTGTGAGAGTTGGTGCGAGTGGGTGTGTGTGAGCGTTGGTGTGTGTGGTTGTGTGTGTGGGTGTGCCTCTGGGTGTGGGTGTGTGTGTGTTGGTGGACGTGGGTGTGTGTGGGTGTATGTGTGTGTGTGTGGGTGTGGGTGGGTGGGTGTATGGGTGTGTGTGGGTGTGTGTCTGTGGATGTGGGTGTGAGAGTTGGTGCGAGTGGGTGTGTGTGAGTGTTGGTGTGTGTGGGTGTGTGTGGATGTGGGTGTGCCTCTGGGTGTGGGTGTGTGTGTGTTGGTGGACGTGGGTGAGTGGATGTGTGTGAGTGTTGGTGTGTTTGGGTGTGTGTGTGTG
>NC_063357.1:39265605-39283440 GCF_021869965.1 Rhincodon typus | reverse complement strand
TCCTTCTCAGATGTGGTCACTTGCCCAAGTCTCTGAAGAAAATTCTCTGATGACTGAATAAAAACTGAAAGGACTGCGGATGCTGTCAATCAGGAACAAAAATAGAAGTTGCTGGAAAAGCTCAGCAGCTCTGACTTTTTTCTTCACAGACGCTGCCAGATCTACTGAGCTTCTCCAGCAACTTCTGGTTTTGTTCCTGTGTACAATGAGTGATTTCTGTTCACGATAATGCTACTATTGCAAACAAACAATTCCCTTTGATATAAAAAGAACACACCCGCTGACACTCTTTCAAATGAGCGATGTAATGTACCAATGTAAGGACACTGACACCTGTGATAAATATCCTCATTGCTTTCCACAGCCTCCCCCTTTGGAGTTTCCTGCCTTTGTGGTATTTTTGGTTCCTGTTTTACTGTTAAACTGAGGAGGTTTGACCTGTCGTCTCCAACTCCTGCAAACATCTATTGTCACTCTTAGGATGCGCTTAGATGCATGAAGGATTGCGGAATGTTTCTTTAGGATTCCAGTACCAATTCCTGCCTGTCATAACACCTCTGTTCTTTGAAATTCCTCACTTTAACGGTTCTGACCCTTTCCCGTTGTTGAGGTTCAGTTGTCCTGTTGACTCTCTGGCATGTCTGCCCCTCCTGCCTGCCTCTTCCTCTCATACGAACCCTGTCCGAATACTTATGCAGAGGGGAATAAGGTAAAGCTTCACACCACTTGGTACATGATCATGTGTGGAATGATGTCAGATGTGGTTGGTGTGGATTGGGCAGGGGCAGCTACAGAATCAGAAACCCTTTGTACAAACTGAGACAGCTCAAGGCCCCAGAAGCAAGATGCCTCACCACCCCCACTCCGGTATAAATATATTCATTTTGAATGAACCTGCATGGACATGTTACGATACATCTCCAGTGCAAGTGGGACTGGAACCTAGACTTTCTGCTCCAGAGGTAGGGAACCTACCACAAGAACTCTGTCCCAGGTTCATATATATGCCTGCTTTGAATATTGTTCACAAGTGTTCTGGCAAGGTATACTTTAGCTTACAAAAAAGGGTTCTGAGGAAGGGTCACCGGACCCGAAACGTTATCTCTGTTTTTTCTTTCACAGATACTGCCAGACCTGCTGAGCTTTTCCAGCAACTTCTGTTTTTGTACCTGATTTACAGCATCCGCAGTTCTTTCAGTTTTTATACTTTAGTTTAACCTACTTCAGATAAAATCGGTTTTGCCGCTGGCCATCTCTGTAATAATGGACATTGGTTAGCATGTCACTGCTGACAATATAGCAGCTCCAATAACAGGAATCGACAGTGAGAGTGAGGTAATGACAATACTACTGAACTAGCAATTGCAAGCCTTGAGTTTACGCTGTGGGAATATGAGTTCAAATCCTACCAAGACAGCTGGTGGTATTTAACTTCAGTTAATAAATCTGGAATTGAGACCATGTCTGAGTCATTAAAAATCCCACCTGCTTCACTGATGCCCTCTTAGGAATCTGTATCTGCCATCCTTACCTAGCCTGTCATCCATGTGACTCCAGACCCAACAGACTCACTCTTAAATGGTCACAGCAAGTCGAAGAGCAATTAGGAATGGGCTCTGCCAGTGAAGCCCACATCCCATGAGTGAATAAATAAAAGGCAAAATGGCACGGGAGTTTGCACTGGTGCGTCGCTGGATGTGAAAGCAAGATTGATGGCTGAGGTGCACACCCCTTCAGAGTCCCAACAATCTGCCAGTGAACAACTCCATCAGTGACCACTGGGTGTAGTAGCAGGCTGCAATTAGAAACTGCTTTGCAAATGGCGTGAATCAATCTTTTTGTTTACCAGCTTGTTAAGGATGCGGGCATCGCTCTGAAAGTTGGCGTGTATTGCCTGCCCCTTGGCTGCCCTTGAGAAGATGGAGGGCATTCACCTTGAGCTGCTGCCATCTGTCTGATGTAGGAATGGCCACATGGCTGTGCGGTACGGAATTCCAGCATTTTGACACTGTGACAATAAAGGAACAGCAACACATTTCCAAACCAGGATAATGTGTGACTCTGAGGAGAATATTTCAGTGAGGTAAAGGATGGATCTACCTTTTGGAACCTAATAATTTGATGAATGAAAATAAGTTGTGGGACTATAATCAGCCGATCAAGTTTCACCTCCGTCAAGCTGTGAAAGGATCAAAACACTTTCTCTTCTGAAGACTAGATACTCAATAGCAACTCAGCCTGCTTGTACAAATACTGTGAACTGTCCTCTAAGGAAAGACACACTGGAATTCCAGTCCAGAGAAGGTCCATTAGACTGACCCCAGACAAGGAGAGACTGTGGAGAGATTGAATAGATTAGGCCTGTACCTGAAAGAGAGGTGACTTTATTGAAAGATTCTTCGGAGATTCGACAGAGTAGCTGTGGAAAGATTATTTCCCCTTATGAGACAGTCTAGGCCTAGAGGAATAAGTTGCCCAATTTAACTCAGAGATGAGGATGAATTTCTCTAAGAATTTAGTGAAACTGTGGAACTCTTTACCGCAGGGGGCTTTCAAGGTTGGGTCATCAAGCTTTTGATTTGATTTGATTTGATTTGATTTATTATTGTCATATGTACCAAGAGACAGTGTCAGTTTTGTGGGCTAACCAGACAAATCATACCTTACGTCAGTACAGCAGGGTGATTGAACAGAATGCAGAATATAGTGTGACAGCTGCAGAGGAGGTACAGAGAAAGATCAACTCTAATATATGAGAGGTCCTTTCATAAGTCTGATAACAGCGGGGAAGAAGCTGTTCCTGAATCTGTTGGCACATGTTTTCAAACCTTCGCCTCTTCTGCCAGATGGCAGAGGTTGGAAGAGAGTATCACGGGGGTGGGAGGGGTCTTTGATTATGTTGGCTGCTTTCCCAAGGCAGCGGCAAGTGTTGACAGTGTCAATAGACGGAGGGCTGGTTCAAGGCTGAGAGTTTTAATCAGTAAGAGAATCGAGGATTATGGGGAAAAGGCAGGAAAGTGGAGTAGACGATTGTCCAATCAGCCATGACCTCATCAAATGGCAGAGCAGATTCAATGGGCTACTTCTGCTCCTGTATCTTATGGTCTACAGGGCTGATTAGTTCATATCGATCGACTGTTCAACATTGTAGACATTAGAGGCAAGTGCAAATCTAAGTCTCACTCCCCATACAGGCATGACCATTTTGTAGCAGGAGATCACTGGTCAGAATGAAAGAAGACAGAAGAATGGGAAACAAAAAAATGGTTTTCACATTATCACCCTGTCCCAAAACATTTTGCAACTAATGAAATGCTTTGGGAAGTGTTACTGTTACAGTCGTATAGGATACAAGACAACCAACTGGTGCACAGCAAGCTCCCATACAACAAGCTCATGAAGTCGTGATTTGCTTTAGTGAGGTAAAAGATCCTGTGTCAGAGAACAGGGCATTTTTCCTGGGGTCCAGGCCAATGCTTATCCCTCATACAATGTCTCAAACAGGTGATCCGGTCACTAGGTGTATTGTTGTTTGTGGGATCTCGTTGTTCCAAAATGTGTCTGCTACAAGTCTTGAATTACACGTTGAATGTTAGTTTAAGGCTGTAAAGGGAATTTTAGGAATACAAGTCTTTCTTTGTTCTGCGTAAGAAACCGTCTGGATTGTCAACAATGGAACGACTCTTGGAAAAAAAAGCCCCAGCATTTTACAGGTTCCATTTTAAAACCTGGACTGATTCAAGAATGGATTTTGAAAGAATGAACTTTGTTTGTGGCAGGGTTAGTCGACGGCTCAGGGTGGTCAGGGTCAGGAAGCTGTATCTCTGCAGAATGGGGAGTGGGTCCCAGTCAGTCCTGCAGGCCCAGTGTAACCAGTCTGAGGGGAACATGAGGAGACAGTCAGGGATCTGTAAAGAGATCAGCCAGGAGTCTGGTCACTCATCATCCAGGGCTGTCTGGTTACATCAGTCAAGGAATAGGTCATTGAGAGACCTAGGGGCCAGGCCACTAAGTGTCGGTGTCGGGAATGGGGTTGGTGAGTGGTTGGTTATCAGAGGTCACTGCTGCAGGAGGGGGCCTGAGCAACTTAATTGTGGGGATTCGACTCAGAATACTTGGATGCAGAGATCAGTTATCTCAGCTCCAGGATATTTCTGCTGGAGTCCCTCAGGGTAGTGTCCTAGGCCCAAGCATCTTCAGCTGCTTCATCAATGACCTTCCCTCCATTATAAGGTCAGAAGTGGGGATGTTCGCCGATGATTGCACAATGTTCAGTACCATTCGTGATTCCTCAGATACTGAAGCAGTCCATGTTCAAATGCAACAAGATCTGGACAATATCCAGGCTTGGGCTGACAAGTGGCAAGTGACATCAGCGCCACACAAATGCCAGGCTATGACCATCACCAATAAGAGACAATCTAATCACCGCCCCTTGACATTCAATGATGTTACCATCACTGAATCCCCCACTATCAACATTCTGGTGGTTTATCATTGACCAGTAACTCAACTGGACTCACCACATAAACACAGTGGCTACAAGATCAGGCCAGAAGCTGGGAATTCTGTGGTAAGTAACTCACTTCCTGACTCCCCAAAGCCTCTCCACTATCTGCAAGGCATGAGATAGGAGTGTGATGGAATACTCCCCACTCGCCTGGATGAGTGCAGCCCCAACAACACTCAAGAAGCTTGACACCATCCAGGACAAAGCAGCCCGCTTGATCAGCACTACATCCACAAACATTCATTCCCTCACCACCAGTACCATCTACAAAATGCACTACATACGTTTACCAAGGATCCTCAGACAGCACCTTCCAAACGCATGACCACTCCCAGCAAGAAGGACAAATGCAGCAGAAACATGGGAACACCATTTCCTGCATGTTCCCCTCCCAGCCACTTACCATCCTGACTTGGAAATATATCTCCATTCTTTCCTTGTTGCTGGGTCAAAATACTGGAATTCCCTCCCTAAGGGCATTGAACCACAGCACATGGACCGACTTGGTTCAAGAAGGCAGCTCACCACCACCTTCTCAAGGGCAACTCGCGAGAGGCAATAAATGCTGGGCCCAGCTAGCGACGCCCACATCCCACAAATAAATTTTAAAAATTCACACTTAGAGCATAACTTGTAAAATCGGAGGTGATTGAGTGATCTAGCACTATCTTTATCCTCCACTAATATTCTCCCCGCCCCACACCCTACCCCTCCACTCCATCCCCCACCATCACCCCGATCAATCCCACCGTCCCTCTCTTGAATCTTTGACAAAACTTTTGCAATTCTAATTATCGGCCTCAAACTGAACCATAAATCTATCTCTTTCTTTCCGATTCAAATCGATACACTATAAGCATTTGCAGAATTTTCCAATTACATATAAGATTGCAGGAATTCGTGGCTTCCCTTCAACACCTCTTGGTTTGCAGTCAGATCAAACTGTAGCCAAAACACACTGCTGAAGATGTTCAAACTCCTCCAGCTAGCCTGTGGTTTGACAGTGAGCCAATGGGGTGAATTTGGGTGAATTACTTTGGTAAACATTTCCATGTAAAGGAATAGCGATGGTAGTGGTGTTAGGGCAAATATGAGAAAGTAACTGAGCTGCTGAGTGTTTCAATATTACTTGAATATTTTGGGGCTTACCCTTTGACGTGAAGCCTGCCCAATAAATAACTTGCCCATTCAACATGTGATTTTAGTCAAGTGAGCCTGAATGCTGAGGGCCCACCTCATTTCTACAACACACATGAATATCATCACATTTTCCTATTGTGCAGGCAAACTAATAAAGTCTGCTGTGTTTACGTAAAATAATAAATCCTGCCACTGTGCACTTTGAAGAGCTATTTGCTCTAGTGCAATACTTTTTGTGCCACCAACAGGCAAAAGCAGATTCTGGCTTCCGAGAGCAATGCAGAAAGTTGTGACATTTCTAGCAGCGTGCAGAATGCCTGGATAAACCAAGAAAAAGCTGTAGGTGTATGGAAGCACAGTCAGTACTGGAAAGGAAATGACATGACATGGATGTGAACCTACGTAAATGTCGTAGAGCTGTAGAGCATGGAAACAGACCCTTCGGTCCAACTTGTCCATGCTGACCAGATATCCTAAATTAATCTAGTCCCATTTGCCAGCATTTAGCCCGTATCCCTCTAAACCTTTCCTATTCATATACCCATCCAGATGCCTTTTAAATGCTGTAATTGTACCAGCCTCCACCACTTCCTCTGGCAGCTCATTCCAAACATGCACCACCCTCTGCGTGAAAGAGTTGCCCCTTAGGTCCCTTTTAAATCCTTCCCCCCTCATCTTAAACCTCTAACTTTTGACTTCCCTACCCTGGGAAAAAGATCTATCCATGGCCCTCATGATTTTGTAAATTAAGGTCATCCCTCAGCCTCCGACGGTCCAGGGAAAATAGCCCTCTCCCTATAGCTCAAACCCTCCAACCCTAGCAGCATCCTTGTAAATCTTTTCTGAATCCTTTCAAGTTTAACAACATCTTTCCTGTAGCAGGGAGACCAGAACTGAATGTAGTATTCCAAAAGTGACATAACCAATGCTCTATATAGCCACAACATGACCTCCCAACTCCTATACTCAATGTACTGACCAATAAATGCAATAAGTTTTCATCCAAAAGGCAAGTGGGGATAAGGATATGGGGGAGGAGGAGGTGGGGCTGCAGTGTAAGGAGATGTGCTTCTTGACACCTAGTTGCTCTGTAAACTCTAGCTTCATGAGGGAAGACTCCAACCAAGATCATAGTACCACTCATTAAAATCACCAAATAACTTGTAGATCTCACCGGAAGTGTTAATCCTCTCAAGTACTGTCACTCTGCACACTGTTCTTCTATCTCACATGGTATAATTACGACAACGACAAACGTTAACAGCACAACTAAACAGCTTGTTTTTCCAATTTAGGAAAATGCCTGAAATTTGCAATGTCAGTATTTGTATGGAGTCAATGTTGAAATGTCCTTCTTAATAACATGTGGGGACTTGTGACAGCATTAAATGAGATATCCTACTAGACATTATCCCAGCCAGCAAGGCATTGCTTGGGGGCGCCACACCCCAGACTCCTAGTACGCCATTCCTGGATGACAGTCCTGTCTCATGAATGAAGCTTGACGTAGGGGACCGAGCGGCTATGAGAATCCTCAACATTGACTCAGGACACTATGAATTCTCACAGCGTCAACTCAAACACAGTCAAGGAACGAGCTTGCTGATGGCCAACCAGAGATGTTCCTCAGCTGTGGAAGTGCTCCTCTGTGTTTAACACCACTTAGAAGAAACAATGAGGATGGCAATGATCCAGAGAGGAGTCTGGGTCTGGGCGCTTCAAAGCTTGGGAGTCCAAAACTAAACAGTGTATGTTTAAGGGGAGAGGGGAAAGATTTAAAAGGGAACTGAGGGGCAACTTTCTCACACAGAGGGTGGAGTGTATATGGGACGAGCTGCCAGAGGAAGTGGTAGAAGTGAGTACAATTACAACATTTAAAAGACATTTGAACTGGTACGTGAATATGACAGTTTTGGAGTGATATGGGCCAAACACAGGCAAATGGGGACTAGCTCAGTTAGGAAACCTGGTCGTGTTGGGCCGAAGGGTCTGCTTCTGTGCTGTATGACTCTACGGCTCTATGATAGCTGTACTATCATCGAGCTAAGTGGCTGGATTCATGAACAGATTGAGTAGCTCAGAACTGGGCATCTATGAGGCACCATTGGAAAAGCATTCAACCACAATCTGTAACCTTCTTGGTCCAATATATTACTCACTCCACCATTACTATCAAGGCAGGTTCACTGGGTGCAGTGGGTACAGGAACACTGCCAGGCATTCCTAACGCTAAGGTGACAATGTGATGACACTACAGTCCAGGACTAAAGCAGGGGCACTCTGTGGTATATGGAGCCAAGCCATCCCACAGTCAACAGATTAGATCAAAGCTCTGCAGTCAGATTGTGAATTGTGGTGGATAATTGGATATAACCAGAGGAGAAGGCTCTACAAAATTCCCCAATCTTAATGATGGCAGCCCAGAACATCAGTGCAAAAAAACAAGGCTTACTGCATTGGCAATAATCTTAACCAGAGTGGATGATTCAACCCAGCCTTTTCCTGAGGTCCCAGCAGCAGGGATGCAAGTCTCCCCTGAATTTGATTCACTCCACGTGACATCAAGAAATGGCTGGAGGCACCAATTACTGCAAAGGGTATTGGCCCTGACAACATTCAGGCAAAAGTATTGCAGGGTTGTGATCCCGTATTAGCTGTGCCACTAGCCACGCAGGTGACTATACAGCTACAACACTGGCTCCTACTTGACATTATGAAACAATGGCGTAGGTGTGACCTATATACAAAAAGCAAGACAAATCCAGCCTAGCCAATTACCACCCCATCTGTCTACTCTAGATCATCAGCAAAGTGGTAGAATGTGTCATTGACTGTTAAGTGGCACTTACTCAGAAATAACCCATTCATCAACACACAGTTTGCACTTCACCAGGTCCACTCAGTTCCTGACTTCATTCCACCTTTAGTTAAAACAAGGACAAAGAACTAAACTCCAGAGCTGAGATAAGAGTGACTGCTTTGAAGTCATTGGGTATCAAGGTGCAAACTCTCCAGTGGTTGGAGTCATGCTGTCTCACAGTGCCAGGGACTTGGGTACAATCCTAGCCCTGGGTGACTTTGTCGAGTTTGCTGTAGGAAGAACATCTGCACATATTGTTAAACCTGGATTCCTTTAATCCCCTCTAGACTCCCTCTGTTGGTATATGTCTATGGCACCTTTATGTAAACAAATGCACAATGCAATTTTTGATAAACTACAGGCAGTAATATCCAGAGATCTGAGCTCACAATGTCGGCTGGCATTCCAGAAAATCGTTTGCAAATTGGTAGAGATATTGTCGTAGATTTCATTTAAATGCTCATGTTTGTGATTTCTTTTCTGTCTAGTGCAGACCTGGGATTTCTCTTTGGCTGTGCCTTGATTCAGTTGGTAGCAATCTTTAATGAGTCATTGGGGTTATGGGTTCAAATCCTACACCAGGACTTGAACGTGTGATTTAGAGTGACATTCAAATGCAGGACTAGGTGACTGCCGTATTGTTAGAGGTGCCACATTATAGTTATGTCCACCATCTGAATCATAGAATCCCTACAGGTTGGAAGCAGGCCATTCAGCCCATCGAGTCCACACTGACCCAGACCTATCCACTCCCACCCCATCCCTGTAAACCTATCTATCCCATGGCTAATCCACCGAGCCTGCACATCCCTGGATGCTATGGGCAACTTAACATGGCCAACAGACTTAACCTGCACATCTTTGGACTGTGGGAGGAAACCAGAGCAAGCAGAGGAAATCCGGGCAGACACGGGGAAAATGTGCAACTCTTCACAGACAGTTGCCCGAGGCTGGAATTCAACCCAAGCCCCTGGTAAACACTGACCCACAGGGCTGCTCTCTAAATGGATATGGATATAAAAGATCAGATTGCATGAGTCTGGAGGTAGAGCACTCTACTCTACTCCTAACAGTTCAACTCTTCAGCTGAACAGCAAGATTCAACTAATTGGATTTCTATAATAATCTGACTTTTATGATTAGTTCTTCATGCGTTCATAATCAGATTTTACTGAATTCACGTTTCACTTTATTGTACAGCGTGAAGTGTAATCATCAACAAGGTTACCAGTTCATAAATTGTCAAAAGGTTCATTAACTTTCACATCGGGAAAAACTGCATCCGACACAACCCTGGAATTTCCCAGCACTAAATCACAGTCGAGAGTAGTGGTTATACTTCTACCTCCTTAATCTCCTCCATCCCCTCATCCCTCACCTCGTCTTCCCCTCATTCAGCCTCCATCTCCCCATTTCTTATCTCACCATCTCCTCTTCCATTGCCTCTCCCCTCCTGCACACCATAATTCCCCCTCATTCACCCTCCTCCCATTCCAAAGTCTTTACTCCCCCAACTTCCTCTAATCTATTCACATCTATTTTCACTGGATTCAAGAGTTTTACTGACATCATCCAGTTATCAGGCACTGAATGGCCTCCTAAATGACGTCTTCAAGTCGTAGGCACACACTCGTAATGAGGTGAAAGTGCTAAGGCAGCCATATTGGTAAAGGTTAGAAGGTCCATGTCCCTTGCTGATGCAGTAAGCAACATAAGATTGGACTCCCCTGAACTTTTGCCTGGGTGGAAATCCAGGTTAAAAATGGCTTCATGGGTGCTCACTAAAGGATCTTTTGCAAGCCACAAGTTTCATGTTGAAAACGTGCATACCTGAAAATGGAGGCACAAGGGAGCAGGATTGCTCCCACCACCTAACCTACATTTGATGAAGGCCCACCCTCATTGGTCATTGAGAGCACCATTTCCTGCTCCCTTGTTATTAGTAATCCCAGGGCTACTGCTGGTTTTAAGCTATTCTTGTCTTCTCACTCCTGCGTTGTCAGCTCCTGGCAGCACAAGACTGAACACCCCTCAGGTCACCCCATTCTAAAGCAGGATTGTACCCTGCATCCTGGCACTGAGGGAAACAATTTTCCCAATTCTGTCAATTCCCTGTGCTGTGGAACGCCACACACCCGGCCATTTCTCACCAGCTTAGCCTCGTCGTTGGGAGGTTTTGGTTCACAAAGCAGAATGACACCAAACATTTGAGTCTCAGTTCCCACCCAGGCTGAAATCAACATGTAGGCGCTACATTCTCGACCTCGCCTGAGGTGTAGTGACCCTTAGGTTAAACTAACTGTCCGCCACTAACTGCGAGAGCAGACTATAGTGACTTGCACTTCATTTCCTTGATTTATCCAGGCTACCCATCAAATGTAGACTTCTTAAAATCAATGCGTCTTAAATCTTTCCTCCCACTGTCACCTTATTTTGAGGTCAAATATCACATGACACCACATTATAGCCTAACAGGTTTATTTGAAAACGCACACTTCCTCAGGCATAGAGTGAGAGAGATGGTATAAGATACAGAATTTATTAGCAGAAAGGTAGCAGCCCTAAAGCTGGTCGGTTCGTGTTGAATCTTTAGTCTGCTAGGAAGGAGATCACTGACTGAAGTGCAAAATCCAGATTCCTTTCCAGTCATTGTCCTGAGATAATTAAAAGTTTTATCAATGTATACAGGAGATGACGTCTCAGTTCAGACAATGCATTTTAGGTGTGAGGTCTTGCTTAGAATCTGTCCATGTTTTAAACTGGGGTCAGGTTCTATTTTTTTGAGCAAAAGAGAGTGTATCTGCAACTGCACAAACATCTTGGATAAAATAATTCACGTATGTGTCTGTGTCCTTGTACGTACGTGTGTGTGTGTGTTTGTTTGTGTGTGGGTGAGTGTGCGGGTATGTGTGGGTGTGTGTGGGTGTGTGCGTGTGAGTGTATGTGTGTGTGAGTGTGTGTGTGGGTGAGTGTGGGTGTGTGTGTGTGTGGGTGTGTGTGTGCGTGTTGGTGAGTGTTTGTGTGTGTGTGTGTGTGTGTGTGTGTAAGTGTGTGTGTGCGTGCGTGAGAATGTGTGTGTTGGTGAGTGTGAGTGGGTGAGTGTGTGTGTGCATGTGTGAGTGTGTGTGTTAGTGATGTGTATGTGTGTGTGTCTGTGTGTGTGCGTGTTTGTGTGTGGGTGAATGTGTTTGTGTGTGGGTGAGTATGCGTTTGTGTGTGTGTGTTGTGTGTATGTGTTGTGTGTGTGTGTCTGTGTCTGTATATGTACATGTGTGCGTATGAGAGAGAGAGAGAGAGAGAGAAAGAGAGAGAGTGTGTGTGTGTGCATGTGTTTGTGTTTGAGACAGTGAGTGTGAGGGAGCGTATGTATGTGGGAGAGACACTACAGGGGTCATGGACATTCAAGCCTCTTATCTTGGGATAAGCATCCTCCAAGGTAGACTTTGAGATACACAACAATGCAAAATCGCTGAGCGGAGGCTGACAGCCACGTTCAGTACCCATGAAGACAATCTAAACCAGGATCTTGGGTTTGTGTCCCGCTACAGGTGACCCCACCACACTATACACACACACACACACGCACACACACACGGTGGGCGGGGGAGTTGGGTCTGGGTTGAGTTGGTCTTCCGAGGGTCAGCGTGGACTCGATGGACCGAGTGGCCTCTTTCCACACTGTAGGGCTTCAATGATTCTATGAACATTAACAAAAAGGAAAAGGATGAAAAGAAAGACGGACTAGTTCAAAATGGAATAGAAAAGGGAAATAACACAGCCCCAGTGCCTGTGGGCTCTCGGCAGTACTTTCATTGCAACAATGTGCGTAAATTGGAACATTTTCTGGGGTGTTTCTATTCAGATCATTGTGTGTTAATTGTCTATATATAGCTGCAGCAGGGAGACAGCTCCTCCCGATTCACGCACAGACCCACCAAACAAGCGAACACCACACCAAGTCCTTCACTCTCTTTGGGATAAACAAAGACGCCAATGCTTTGTGCAATGAAGTGGACTGAACAGGAAAAGCGAACACAAATCCCAGGATATTATTAATGATTCTGGCAGCATCTGTGGAGAGAAATCAGAGTTAACGTTTCTGAGGAACAATTCTGAGGAAGGGTCACCCGATCCGGAACGTTAACTCTGATTACTCTCCGCAGATGCTGACAGGCCTGCTGAGCTTTTCCAGCAATTTCTGTCTTGGTTTCTGATTTCCAGCATCCACAGTTCTTTTGGTTTTCATTATTAGTGATTATCCTGAAGCAAGCTTGTATTTTAATCTAGCAGGCCAAGCAGCATCAGAGGAGCAGGAAGGCTGACGTTTCGGGCCTTTCTGATGAATCAGAAAGGCCCGAAACGTCAGCCTTCCTGCTCCTCTGATGCTGCTTGGCCTGCTGTGTTCATCCAGCTCTACACCTTGTTATCTCAGACTCTCCGGCATCTGCAGTTCCTACTATCTCTGATTGTATTTTAATCTCTCATTTTTGTCACTAGCCGTGGTATTTATTGTATCTGGGCGCTTTCTGACAAGTGATTCCATTCATAGACGGAGGACAGAGGTCTGAACATTCTCCAGGAACTAAACTCCAGGAAGATGCTCTGCTAATCTCAGAGCTGGCTTCAGGAAGCAAACGCTTCCAGCCACACAAGAGGGCAGCCCATAAACCAAATCTCAGCTTCAAAAACATAGAAGACATTTGCAAATTGGCATAGGTCATTTAATTCTAACGTTCATTCCAACACCCCATATAGACATTTATTGCAGTCTCTGATAGAGTTCTGGTCTAAATGTTGACTGAATACAGACAGCAAGGGGTTGTAGGTTCAGCACCTTAGACTGTAGCTCAGCAACTCCAAGTCAAAGGTTCGAGATACTGCTGAGCGTAGTGAGGGGATGGGCGAGTTACCTGGACATTTTCAGGAGGCAGTTATGCCCCCTTAGGAAATGGAGGACTTGAGAATCAGTCAATAGTCAGGGTTGGGAGGCTGTGAGTCCGAGATGGGGAAGTTGTGGGGGGAATCCAGCAGGTAAAAATTGAGAAGTCTCTGGTTTGGGCTTCCAAAGACAGGCATGAGACGCTTGCTTCCAATGTGGATGAGTGAGGGGTGGCTCAGTGATCAGTATTTCTGCCTCACAGCACCAGGGACCTGGGTTCAATTCCATCCTCAGGTGACTGTGTGGAGTTTGCGCATTCTCCCTGTGGCTGTGTGGTTTTACTCGAGGTGCTCTGGTTTTCTCCCGCAGTCCAAAGATGTGCAGGTTAGGTGGATTGGCTGTGCTAAACTGCCCATAGTGTCCAGGGATGGGGAAGTTAGATTGATTAGTCATGGGAAATGCAGGGTTACAGGAATAGGGTGACCGTGGGTGGGTTGCTCTTTGGAGGGTTGGTGTGGACTTGATGGGCCAAATGGCCTGCTTCCACACTGTAGGGATTCTATGATTTAAGTGCTGAAAGTGGAAAGGAGGTGATACTGATAGGGTGAGTGTGGTCAGGGGATGGCCACTGTACTGTGTTACGCATGTCATGTTAGCGTTAAGGACATCACTAATGGCTGTAGCAGGGAGGAGAGGATACTATTGTGCTCCAAATACTCAGAATGATGCTCTGCTAAGAGTTAGGCTCCAAATTCAAAGGCAGGATATGAAAAAGGTGATCATCTCTGGATGGTTTTCTTCAGCACAGTAGCAGCAGCAGTGTGTACAATATAAAACACGCACTGTAGCAACTCACCAACGCTCCTTCGACAGCACCTTCCAAACTGAAGACCTCGAACATCTGGGTGAGGGGAGGGTCCAGCAAATAATAGCCCAATTGGAACACCACCAGTGCCCTCCAAGCCACGTACAAAGCCTTCATGTCACTGGGGGCCAAGCAGCTGCCCCTACGCAAGGCAAATGCATCATCACCTTCTCCAGGGCAATTAGGGATGGCCATTAAGTGCTGGCCTATCTTGTGGCTCCCACTCCCCAATTAAAAACTAAACACTTTCGAACTAGGACCCATTTATGACGGTGATGAGGAGAAATTTCTTCATAATTCCACCATGAACATCAAGTGCAAGATGGGAAGGCCAAGTTACTGGCTGAACTTAAAGAAATTGATGGATTTCTAGGGTATGGGGCTGATTATCCATTTCAGCTCCAATCATATTGAATGGCACAGCAGGCTTGATATACCATATGTCCTACTCTTGTCTGTATTTTCCCCATGTTTCCATCTTTATAACTGACTGCTTCCCAAAAATCTCTCCCATTGCCCTGTTGCACAAACTCAAATGCCTAATCACTGGACACTGTGCACAAAAGATGGTTGAGTGCTCAGCCACCATCACGCTGGCAGGCATCATTGCCAGGTAATGGCCAGCAACAGAATGGGAATACTCCAACTTCCACCAAGCTATTATGAACTTTTTAAAAAAATATATACATTGATGGGTTGAGGGTATCACTAGCTAGGCCAGCACTTATTGCCCAGGGGGCAGTTAAGAGTTGAAACACATTGCTTTGGGTCTGGAGTCATATGCAGGACAGACCAGGTAAGGATGACAGTTTCCTTCCTTCAAAAGGACATTAGTGAAGCAGATGGGCTTTTCCAACAATCAACAATGGTCATTATTAGATGCTTAATTCCAGATTTCAGTTTTATTTTGAATTCCATCTGCCGCAGTGGGATTCGAAGCCCAGTCTGCAGAACATTACCTGGGTCTCTGGAAGAACAACCTTGCCTAAATTCTGTATGTGCAACACACCAAATAAGAAAAAAAAACAAGCAGAATCCCTCTGGCTGACCAACAATGTATACAAGATCATCACCACAGCTGGGGGTCCTGGGCTGCCTACACAAAACAGGGCTCACACTGAAGAGTGCAGTGAGAAACTGGATTCCAGGCTGGTGGGTTTGCCCCTCTGCTCGGGCATCTCTCCCTGCCCGAGAAAGAGCTGGACTAACCGAGTCAGCAGGACGGAAGGCTTTTCTCTCTCTCTTTTGAAAGGAGCACAGCCACACAATAGGCAGGAAGTTGCTTTGTTGAAGTGTCAGCCAGACATTGATGAGACTAAAAAGCTCAAATGGTATCTTCCTGTTCTGGTCAGGGAGCCTCAGTAGCAGGCAGTAGCTAATGCTGGGATTGTAGCAGGAGAGTAGGAACAGGAATCTAAATCACAGTCCCAATGCTACCGGTGGAAGTGGGGAATGGCTCATGCTACAGGAAAGAAGAGTGTTCAGCCCATCGAAATAAACAGATGAAGTCAGTATCACAGGAATAACCAGAACCTCAAATCACTCATTACTTTGAATGTAAGTTTGGGGGGAGGTGTTTAACAAACTGTTGCAGGTTACACCTCTATCCAGCTCTCATCGAGCTGTCTTGCTCCAATGAGTCAACAGGAAGTGTGGGCAGTGGCTCAGTAGTTAGCACAGCTACCTCACAGCACCAGGGACCCAGGTTCAATTCCCCTCTTGGGCGACTGTCTATGTGCAGTTTACACATTCTCCCTGTATCTGCACGGGTTCCTCTGGCTTCTTCCCTATGTGGATTGGCCATGGGAAATGCAAGGCTATAGGGATGGGTCTGAGTGGGATGGTGTGGACTTGATGGGCTGAATGGCCTGCTGCCAAACCTTTTAATGATTTTATGAACCACTGATTTTGCCAAACCAAACTCTCCACCAAAAGTTTCTGAAGAAGGGTCCCGACCTGAAACATCAGCTTTCCTGCTCCTCTGATACTGCTTGGCCTGCTGTGTTCATCCAGCTCGACACCTTATCTCCACCATGTCAAGTGCTTTCCCCAATTTTTGAAGTAATTAGTTATTGCTCAGGCACCAATTTCCAGAGATTTACTCTACATCATCAGTGGTGCTAGGGGAGGGGGGGTTGTGGGGAGAAGAGTGGGACAAGCTAAGAGGAAAAAAGGAGGGTTTGAGAATGTGCATGCAGCAAAATTGCCACGTGAAGCCTATACCAAATGTGACATTTAGATGCTTCAACTCCTTTATTCTATTCCCAAGGAGGTGGAATCAAATTGAAGTGGGGGGGGGGGGGGGGGGGCTTTAAGTTGGGGCAGGGGTCAACTGTTGGAAATCCATTTCTCACTAGATTGGCAGTGAAATTAATATCTTCCATTATACAGCAGCTTCCCATCCTCAGGATATTCAGAAGCACCTTACAGCTAATAGATTACTTTAGTGCTGTTCTGAAAGCAAGCAAGTCAATCTGCCCACAGTAAGATTCCACAAATACCATGAAATCAGGTAAAAATCTGGTTTTGAAGTTGTTTGACAGGGTGTCTTTTAGCTCTGGTTAATGTTCAGATTTAATGCTTCATGCAAAAGGCACCTCTGACAATGTTGAATTCCTCCAGAAGTGCACAGAAATAAAAATTCAGTTGGTTTAGCCAACGCCTGGATCACATTTTAAAAGCTGTCTTTGAACCCTCCAAGTTGTTTCTTTAATTTCATTCACAGGAGGTGGGCATCTCTGCCTAGGCTGGTATTTGCTGCCTAGTGGGAAACCACCATTATGGTTGGTCTGGAGTCACATGTAGGCCAGACCAGATAAGGATTGCAGTTTCCTTCCCTAAAAGGACTTTAGTGAACCAGGTGGATTTTTCTGACAACGGTTTCATGGTTACCTTAACTCTTAATTCCATATTTTATTGAATTCAAATTCCACCATCTGTCATGGCAGGGTTCAAACTTGGGTCCCCAGGACATTTAATCCAGAGACCCAGGTAAAGTCCCACAGTAATACCACTAGGCCATTGCTTTGGGGAACTGTCCATGGAATCTTGGGGCAAAAACATTTTCTCCGATGGGCTGCTGTGTACACCATATAACCTAGCTGCACACCTTCTGGGAGGTGGTGCATATTCTTCATTGGAAACTCTCAGCTCCATCTCTCATATTCAAAACAGTGCACATGGTGTGTGTGTGTGCACGAGCACGAGCATGCATGTGAGAGGACACAACATTGTTGGAATGAGTGTCATCTTTGACCAGAGGTGGAACCCACACTGCTGAACAGCACCCAACCATCCTGCCAGGCTATGGCAAAATGGGCACCCAACTGCACTCCCCATGCCCCACCAATGCAAAGGGCATTCCAGGCAAAAAGTTTGTCCAATATCACAATTCGTGGCTCACCAACAGAGACAAAAGAATCAAGAGGCATTAGCAGTAGAACTGATTTGCAATTTTATTAGCCTGTGTGCGACTACATAATGACTCACATTCAAGATAATCCATTACCGATAAAACTGTTAAGGAATGCTCCATTGTGTTAAAGAGTTCCCCACAGATACACTGAACCAGAGAGAGAGAG
>NC_063357.1:39253775-39265505 GCF_021869965.1 Rhincodon typus | reverse complement strand
AGAGAGAGAGGAGAGAGTTAAAATAATCAAGTCACTTGCGCAAACTGAGAGTTCACCGCGTAACATGACAAAAAGCACAAACATAAGCCTCGTACTAACAAGTTCTGGTAAAAGCTCCTACACTGTAATTATTTCACTATTAACAAAACACCAGACATTAAGATTAAGCTAAAACATTGGTGCTTTCAACAGATCAATTACATAATCGCATGTCACGATATAACTTCCATAACAGACCAATTAACTGTTACGACCATTTGGGTAGAGCGTACTTCAGCAAATCAGTTACATTTGAAGACTAGTATTTTCGCCAGAAGAATACATCACGCCTATAAGTTAATAAATCTCAGCTACTGTTTAAATACGTCACCAGCATGCACAATATTGAAGCATAATAATCATATTACACTTGATAAGACGGCATAATAGGCAAGTGCGTTTTTTTTTAAAAAACACAAATAAGCTGCTTGAAGATCAGTTCCCATTATTTGTCTTCTATGAAATCTGCCTTTGATTCAGCCTGACCCAAAAAAATTTTCCCGTATTTCCAGTAACAGAGGGGGCTGAAGGGTAATGAAACTAGTCTGTGGTCTAAAATGGCAGGTCCTTAGTAAACAGTTGTTTGGGGTTTCTAAATGGTGGTGAAAAAGGTGCTTCAAATGAAAAAAAAAGCAATACATTTGTCAGCAGGTTTAACAACACCTTGTCTGATAAATCTGCAAATTTCTTCATCATGTTGTTTCCTCTTGAAACATTTAGGAACATCAAAATTGTGAAGACCTTATTTCAGGACTGTAGCCAGAGTTTCTAATTAGGGGCCTGGGGAATTCAGGGACACATTTATAGATAAATTACTTTTTTTTTGGTATTTTTAAATAGGCAAACTGAAATAAAAAAATATTTAATACTGTATTTCATTAACACTTGTTTTTTTTTATTCCTTTTTAAACAATGAAAGGTTACTGAAACCACAAGAGTAAATTTTTTTGTTGTTTAAAAATGTGCAGACCTCATCATTCAAGTTTTGCTTCAGTCTAGCTTTACGTTAAATGAAACAGCTCCACTTATTTAACTACAGGACAGTCCAGATGCCAGTGTGTGTGTGGCTCCCATTCTGTACCAGCACAGCCCAAGTCTGACCTTCCGCTAGTGGTGTTTTGGCAAAATGTCGAAGAGGCATCAACGAAGGGCAGAGAGTGAGGGGAGGGAGGGGGGGGTAACCGGAGGCTCACCCCCTCCCCACCCCAAGTGGAAATAAAGAGACTGCGGTCACAGCTGTAGCAGCCAGTTTCCCCCTTTAACCCCCAACCCCCCACCCAGCCTGGGACCTAATTGTTGCCCTCCCCACCTTCATCGTCCTGCTGGTCGCTCGTCCACAGCGTCAGGTTATCGCGGAGGAGTTGCATGATGAGGGTGGAGTCCTTGTAGGAGTCCTCATTGAGGGTGTCCAGCTCAGCGATGGCATCATCGAAGGCGGTCTTCGCCAGGTGACAGGCCTGCTCGGGGGCGTTCTGGATCTCGTAGTAGAAGACCGAGTAGTTGAGGGCCAGGCCCAACCGGATGGGGTGTGTGGGTTGCATGTGCTCTTTGCTGATCTCGTGGGCCTCCCCGTAGGCCTTCTCCGAGGACTCCACTACCGTGGCGCGCTTCTCCCCAGACGCCACCTCGGCGAGGTAGCGGTAATAGTCCCCCTTCATCTTCAGGTAGAAGACCTTGCTCTCGTACTGCGTGTCGCTGCAGTTTTTGATCAGGTAATTGTCCAGCAGGTTGAGCACATCTTGGCACACGGACTCCAGCTCCTTCTCGATCTTCTCTCTGTAGGCCCGCACCATCTCGATCTTCTTCTCGTTGCCGTCGGCCGAGGTCTTCTGCTCGATGCTGCTGATGACCCGCCAGGATGAGCGCCGCGCCCCCACCACGTTCTTGTAAGCGACGGACAGAAGGTTCCGTTCTTCGTTAGAAAGGGCTTCGTTCAGTTCCGTTACCTGATGGGCAAGATACAGAGAAACTTTAAGGGAAAGGAACGAGCACAAATACACAATACCAGTGTTTTACAACCAGAAATAGGTGAAAGATAACTCGAGAAAGCAACGGGGGAGGGTGGGGAACAGACAAGATTAATAATCTTGCAAAATCATTGTTGGATCATAGTCTTCCACTTTTCCAATTTGAGAACTTACCCTTAAGTGTTCAGATTGGCAGTAAAGTTGTTGTTTGGATTACAATTAGATACAAAAAGACATTTTACAAAATCAGCACAATGTACCAATTTCATTTTGCAACACATCAACAAAACTGGCATACCATCTGTCATTATGTATTTTGGACATTTCAACAATATTCACATGTAGTGAACCATCCTGGAGGACATTATGGGGAAGGGAGATTAGATGGATCTTGTGCAGGATTGAAATTGGAAAAGTGGAAAAGCTTAGGTGGGGTTGAAAGCAACAATTGAACAGATGGGTATCATCTTGCCCATTTATTCAGGGATAAGGAGGAATGGAGGGTTGTGAATCTGTGGAATTCTTTGCTGTTGTGTCTATTTGAGGCTGAGAGAGACAGGTTTAATCAGTAGGGGGATCTAAAGTCATGGGGAAAAGGCAGGATAGTGGAGTGGAGGGTTTCAGATCAACCATGATCTTGTTGACTGGTACAGTAGACTCAATGGGCTGAACAGCCCACTTGTGCTCCAATCTCTGATGATAGAACATTTGAGTTCGAGGTTCCCAGTGATAGTGGACCCATGTCAAAAGAATCAAGCAGAGTTGAAGAGTTTGACATTGGGTAGCAGGATGGATGGTGTGACCTTACAGGCAAGGAATGCAACAATCCACAAATTCTCATTTGGCTTGAGGTGTCGAGAACATCAAACGGAACGATAGGAGGGAATCAGTGAAAGCTGGAAGAATTTAGCTCCAGCTTTTCCAATATTAAACTGGAGCAAGGTGCCTTCTGAAACGATGCCCAAACTCTTCAGAGGGGTACTGCTTTGGCAGCCAGTCCCCTAAAAAGCCTGCTGTATCAATTTCAAATGAACCGCTCAACAACAAATGCCAACTGAACCACACACATTCCTGCTCAGGTCTTTAAACACTGCTGAAAGCCAATGTTCCACATGCAAATGTAGCCTTAGAACAACATGCAAGGCTGATCGTGTTTCAGTTGTTGTTAGATGCCCGGTGGTAATATTCCACTTTCAGAACCTTGATGTGCTAGCTCATTACCAATCTCTACAGCTGAGATCAACACCACTCAAATATGAGAGAGCAGAACAGCTTAACCACATCCTCAAATCAGCCTTCATTCATCAGTGAAGCAGCAAACTAGTGGACACTATTGGCACTGCCTTTTGGAACCTCCTACAATGTTAGAACTGACAGCCATGCAAGCCCTGATACTGCAGATTCAAGAACACTTCCGCTTTAAAAATCAACTCGAAAAACAAACTTTTAACTTTTCTCAAAAAAAAAACGCTCTTTCAAGATGGAAGCAGCAACAGACCTGTTATACCGGAAAACTTCAAAGCCTACTGAACTGTTATTTCTCACATCTTCTCTGTAGCTGTAACACTATATTCTGCATTGTCTTAGTACCCTAATGTACTTATGCAAGGTATGTTTTGCATGCTAACCAAACAAATCAACTTTTCATTGTAACTTGGTACATGTGACAATAATAAGTCAAATCAAAATCTCAGCAATTATAAAGGCAGACAGTCAGAACTCAATTCCTTTATTCATTCAGGAGAAAGGAGGGCGTCGCTGGCTAGGCAGCATTTATTCCCCATCCCTAATTGCCCAGAATCAACCACATTGCTGTAGGCCTGGAGTCACATGTAGGCCAGGCCAGGTAAGGATGGCAGTTTCCTTCCCTAAAGGACATTAGTGAACCAGAGGGGTTTTTACTGACAATCAGCAATGGATTCACAGTCATCATTAGATTCTTAATTCCAGATATTTTTTTTATTGAATTCAAATTCCACCATCTGCCATGGCAGGATTCGTACCCAGGTCCCCAGGACTTTACCTGGGTCTCTGGATTAACAATCCAGTGATAATACCACTAGGCCATTGCTGCCTCCTTCAATAACATTGGGCTTTTAAAAGGTGTGAGAATTGAATTCTGGGCAAGTGGGAGACAGAAAAAGACCTCAAATTAAGTAACCTTTGTCTGAGTAAACAACAGCTCACTTGAAATTAACCTTGCAGCCATTTTATTTTGGTTGTGATAAAAACAGACTACAAAAGCTTTGAATGCTGACCCTCCAAGAAGAACTCAAGACATCAGAGGGGGTTCTCAGCCAACGGGAACATAAGGAAGGTAGCAGAGATCAGCAACTGTTCTACTTAAACTCTCCAGTAATCTGCAAGTGTCTGTAAATGCAATACCTCTCTAGTTCTGCAGTTTGGTACAAACAGGGGCAGAACTTATACAATTAATGGTAGGACCTTGTGTTGTGTTGTAGAACAGCAGGGCCTAGGGATTCAGGTACATAATTCTTTGAAGTTTGCATCACAGAGAGGATGGTTAAAAAGGTGTTTAGCACGCTTGCCTTAAATCGCTCAGTCCTTGAGTATAGGAGCTGGGAAGTCATGTTGAGGTTGTACAGGACATTGGTGAGGCCTCTTCTGGAGTACTGTGCCCAGTTCTGGTTGCCCTGTTATTGGAAGGATATTATCAAGCTGGAGAAGGTTCAGAAGAGATTTACCAGGATGTTGCTGGATATGGAAGGTTTGAGGTATAAAGAAAGGCTGGATAGGCTGGGATAACAAGGCGTAGAGCTGGATGAACACAGCAGGCCAAGCAGCAGAGGAGCAGGAAAGCTGATGTTTCGGGTCTGGATAGGCTGGGACTCTTTTCAATGGAGCGTAGACCGTATTGAGGTTTATAAAATGACAAGGAATATAGATGGGATTAATGGCAGGTGTCTTTTCCCTAGGATGGGGGAATTTCAAGATTAGGGAGCATATATTGCTTTTTTAAAAAAGAGAGAGGAAAGAGATTTTACTAAGGTCATGAGGGGCAATTTTTTTTCTTTTACACGGAGGGTGGTTCACATGTGAAATCAAGTTCCTGAGGAAGTGGTGAATGCGGGTACAATTACAACATTCAAAAGACACTTGGATAGATACATGAATTGGGAAGGTTTGGAGGGATATGGGCCAGGAACAGGCAGGTGTTTAGTTTGGAATTTTGTTCAGCATGGACTGGTTGGACTGTAGGGTCTGTTTGTGTTGTAGGACTATAACTCTAGTGAGGTACAACAAACCTCCTTTATCTTTATCAGATTGTGGATTTGCTGGGTCTACCTGTACAGGCAAACAGAATTTGTCTATGAAAGCAATTCCAGCTGTTGAATCAGATTTTTAAAAAGTTTCAACCATCTCACTCTAGAAAGAGAAACTCAAAGTAGTAACAGGCCTGCAACAATCTTAGAAACTAACTTTTAAAAAGATAAAAATAACAGGATTAAAAGATGCTCACTTAAGCGCAACAGTAATTTTGCAACAACCAAACAAACAGAAGGCTCCATTTCAAACTAAAGTTTTAATGCTCATCATTTTAAAGTTGAAACCCTCAAAAATTAAACAAGGGACCCGTATATCAGCTTATACAAATTCTTAGTTCATGGAACAGAAAGGATAAATAAGCCAGAGTTCAATCCAGTCTATAAGGGCAAAGAATCACGTGCAAGAACATAAGGATACCACGACTGTCCATCTACAGAAGGGAAAAATAAACTCTCCCATCTGATCAGAGGAATCCCATCACCAGCAAGATCAGAAACAGATTCTGAATTGCTCAGTCTAACATCTCGATCAGGACCTGCTGCCTGAGACTGGGCAGTTTCAAAAGACATGTGTAACACCTGCTACGGTGTTAGCGTTTGTACCAGAGGTGTCTGACTGCAAGAAAGGCATATGGGCCTTAAAGCTGCATTTGTAGACATAACCTGCTGACAGATTTTTGACTGGATTTGTAGCCAACGGACTCCAGAGTTTCAATACCAGGTGGGAAAACACAACAGCGCTTCATCGGAGGCTGCACCAATATTAACCAGCAGGGTAATGAAACGTCTGTGAATTAACGAACCAGCCCTGCAAGCCAACCAACCACAACATAACCTGATGTTCCCTACCAGCACATTCACTAACCCATTCCCAGTCACTGATGAACTGAATGGAGTTAGAACCGGACTCTTCAGCCAGCCTTTTGTCTACCATGCTTTCCACTGGCTTCCACCTGCTGTCCAATCCGACCCAAGATTTCCAAGGGAGTACTTCATGATTTCCTTCAGTTCTGACATAAAACATTAAGTGTTTCTCTCTCCACAATGCTGAGTTTCTTCAGCATTTTGGGAGTTTCAGATTTCCAGCATTTACAGTATTTTGCCTCTAGTCTTCACTGTTTCCGATTGGTCAATGACCGTGCACGAGCTGCCAGCTCAGAGGCAGATGCGCAACATGCACATGTTCTCCAGTGTGTGGGGCCAACTTCAGACTTACAAATCAGCACGAAGACAGAGGAAGCGATATAACTGCCCATTCCAGGGAAGCCCCACAGACGGGTGAATATTCGAGTCCCTGACCAGAACCGGTCAGTAATGCAGAAGTTCACTTCCTTCAGTAGCACATTCACTCCCAAGTGATCTGTACAAACAAGACACATTCAAGGACTGCCAAATGCCATCTGGTTCACTAATGTCCTTTAGGGAAGCAAACTGCCATCCTTACCTGTTCTGACCTACGTGTGACTCCAGACCGACAGCAATGTGGTCGACTCTTAACTGCCCTCTGGGCAATTAGGAATGGGCAATAAATGCTGCTTAGCCAGCGATGCCCTCGTCGCGTGAATGAATTAAAAAACACAATTCTCTTCTTCATCAGGCAGGGAGTGAAGGGAAACAAGCCTGCCAAACTCAAGCCAAAACAGCAATTGCTGGAAAAGCTCAGTGGGTCAGGCAGCATCTGAGGAGAGAAATCAGTTAACGTCTTTGATTGAGTGACCCTTCCTCAGAATTGATGGCGGCTAGCAAAAAGTCAGTTTCTATGCAGACGATAGGGCTGGAGGAGGAGGGAAGGAGTAAACAATAGGTAGGGATAGAGCCCAAAGAGAGAGAACAACTGTTATCCAATCTTTTGTCTGTCCAACTATCAGCCTGGAAGAATGAAAAGCTATTAATGGGGACTATTAGCAGCTAACAATGGGTTGTGTGTAACAGCAGACCATTTGATAACAAGGCCTGGTATGTGGGGGTTGGGGTAAGGACATTGGAGGTGGTGTCTCAAGCCCTAAAATTGTTAAACACTACATAGAGTCCAGAGGCTGTAGAGTTCTCAAGTGGAAAGTGATAAGCTCAGTCTACAGAGCAATAGTATCTCCAACTCAGTTCAAGCATCTCCTGTATGGACCAATCAGTATCAAGTAGAAAGATCTACCACTTCCACCATCTTTGAACGTTTCTGAACATAAGGTGGCAGGGCAACATATCAGGCACTGAGGTGGCTGCCCGAGCTGGGCAAAGACTCAGGATTTACAGCACGGGGACAGGTCCTTTGACCCAACTTGCCCATACTGCCCTGCAGCCAAGGTACACCAAGACACAATCACAAAAAAGGGGTTGGACTGTCCATGTAACACTCACTTACTAAAACGAACCTTCGTTTTGAAGGACCATAATATAGGAGGCCCATATTCTCGTTCATATCTGCTGGGGTGCCCTCTCATTGAAGTCAGAGGAAGGACTCAAACACTTCAGGATTTACTTAAGATAACGACAAAAGCTTGCCGAGGATGATTGTATCTGACAAGCAAAGAAAGAAAACTGCTCCATCATCTTCAAATGCAAATGCAGATTGAAGACAGAGCAAAAAAAGGTGGGGAGCTTCTGAACCAGCAACATTGAAATCTCAATAGCCAGCACTTTCCTGTACTATTTAGCCCAGAACCTCCTGGATGTAAATTGGTCTTAATGACACTGATACCCGACCAAATGTACACAGTCATCCTCACTCCCTGGGATAACCCAACCCAGGGCCAAACAAAGTGAAAACGATACTTTGATTATTATTTCAATCTATTAGTAATAGAAATAATAAGAACGTAATCCTGATGGGTCTTGACATGGGTGAATGTGGAGGCAATGTTCCCTCATGTGGGAGAACCTAGGACCAAAGAGGTTGCCAATTTAAGTCAGTGAAGAACTTTTACCTCAGAGGGCTGTGGATCTTTGCTTCTGCTACCTTTCGAGGAAGAGAATGAGTGTCTTTGCCTTTTTTTTTGCCAAAAAAAAAATTCAGAGGTGGATCGATTCTCAGTAAGCAAATGGGTGAAGGTGACGGGCTGGACAGGAATGTGGACTAATCCAATCAGCCACAATCATTAGATCAGTGCAGTAGGTCCCAAGAGCAAGTGGTCCCACTCCCAAGTAATATGCTTGCATGTTAAAAACACTTCCCTACAATCATGTACAAGAGCGATTACACTTAAACTGTGCTTCATTGGCTATAAAGGCACTTTCAGACATCATAGGGTCATGAAAAGAGCTGCATGGATGCAAACCACAGCTTGTGGGGGCCTTCTATGCACATTTTAGCTGCCCCATTTATGTTAGAGACTTAAACAGAACTGGATTGGCCATAATACACACACTGACACTCAGTTATAACTGATAGTTATGAGAAAAAGGTGCCAAAATCAACGTTAGTCTCTCTTTCACACCAAACGCAAAGTTAACACAACCTTTGGCAAGCAAAACCAGATTTGGGAGATAATACACTGACCGTATTCCAAATGATAAGTAGTGATTTGCTGCAAGTTGTACATGTTAGATTGTGTACATTTTTGGTACAATTTTGATTTCTTTAATCACCCTGTTCAGAGACATTACAACAGACCTGTGGAGAAGGTGGAATGTGAACTTGGGCCTCCTATCCCAGAGATAGGGACACTGCCACTGCACCACAACAGCCCCTTCTCGCCCTTTGATCCATACAAAGATTTACTAGAGTAATTCCTCAGATGACAGGGTAGTCCTAAGGAGGATAAGGTCGAATAAAATGGGCTGGTATGCTCCAGGGTTTTGAAGAAAGGATTGAAAGAAATAGGTTACAAGGCACTTGTCACTCGGTCTGGGGATGCAATCATGCTGGCTTAAAAATCTTGAACGAAGGTTCCAGCATAAGGTCCATTAGAACAGGAACAAGAAGCAAATTCCTTCATGAAGGGTTATGAATTCCTTACAGTGGGTGGTGGAGACTCAGTGCGCACATGAAGGAGGTCTGCAGAGATTTAGCAAGGAAATTCTAGATAAAACCTCAGCAACTGAAGCAAAAGAAAATGCACAAGAGTGGGTGAACGGGAGACACACAGATCTGAGGTTTGTAGGTCTGGGAGGAGGAACAGGCCTTGGAGACGTCTGAAAACAAGAAGGAAAGGTTTGAAATGAGACTATTGTTGAAGAGTCAAATGTAAGGCCAGCAAGGATAGGGGCTAATAAGCGAATAGGGCCCAGTGCATGTGAGAATAGTGGCAGTCCTGCACTCCTACCAGCAGCCTAGCTTGCCTTGTGGTAGTGCTCCGGACTCCTGTTCTGGAGGCCCTGGACTGTCGTGGTTTCGTTTACTCATGGCATGTGGGTGCCCCTGGCAAGGCCTACATTTAACGCCAGCCCGTAATTGCCCCAGAGATAGCGATCAGCTGTCTTCCTGAATCACTGCAATACTAGAAGTGTATGGGCACCTGTGGAGTTTCAGGATTTGGGCTGCGCAACTGTGAATGGTGGGCCATTTAGCTCCAATCAAAACATGGCGGTGCTCCCAAAGATCTGCTGCCCTTGGTCTCCAACAGAAGTCACAGATTTGGAAGGCTCTGTCAAAAGGGAGCGTTGCTGAATACGGACAAACCTGGGCCGCAGGGACATCGTTCCTCAAAAGCGGAGTCGCAGGTGGACAGGGTGGTAAAGGTGACATTTGGTCAGAGCATGGAGTACAGGAGTTACGGTTGTACAAGAAACGAGTACGCAGTCTTTCAAATGTAGCCTGACCATTTTGGTGGCCCTGCTATAGGAAGAATGTTATTAAACAGGAAAGGGTGTGAAAGGGATTTACAAGGATGTTACAGAGACTGGAGGGCTTGCATTATAAAGGAGTGGCTGGGACCTCTTTCATCCTGGAGCATTAGACGCTGAGGGGTGACCTTATAGAAGTGTATAAGGTCATGAGGGGTATCATGAAGGTGAATAGTCAAGGCCATTTCCACATCCAAACACCCCCACCCTGCCCCAACAAGAGAGGGCACAAGTGAGGGAAGGAAAAT
The DNA here is from genome assembly GCF_021869965.1 of Rhincodon typus. NCBI lineage: Eukaryota > Metazoa > Chordata > Chondrichthyes > Orectolobiformes > Rhincodontidae > Rhincodon > Rhincodon typus. The sequence goes on along the minus strand of NC_063357.1, from coordinate 39,255,185 downwards.
TTAAAAGAAACCTGCAGGATAACATTTTCAGAGGGTGGTGCACATATGGATTGAGCTGCCAGAGGAAGTGGTACAGGCAAATACAATTACAATATTTAAAAAGACATTTGGACAGGCATATGGATAGGAAAGGTTTAGCAGGATAGGGGCGAAACGCAGTCAAATGGGACTGGTTGAATTTAGGAAACCTGGTTGGCATAGATGAGTTGGGCTAAAGGGCCTGTTTCTGTGCCATATGACTATGACAGAGTCTTTACAAGGCACTGCAGTGCATTTTGATGCAGATCTACCAGAGAAAATACGCATCCAGCAAGTAAACCTTTATACAGCAGTACTCCCAGAAACTTGGCACCTTCTTCTCTTTCAGAATAAAAGCCAAATACTGCAGTTGCTGGAAATCTGCACAGAGTAAACAGCAGCTCAGGCAGCTCTTGTGGACAGAAACAGTTGATGTTGAATCCAGGATGACGGCTTTAGAACCGTTTTTTTCAGAGTCATACTGGACTGGAAGCTTTAACTGTTTCACTCCCCACAGATGCTGCCAGACCTGCTGAGTTTCTCCAGTATTCCGTTTCTATCACCTTTTCCTCCACTGACCAAACAAATGTGGGGGAAAAAAAACATTACTGTTCGGATCTTTAATACATAAAACAGTTTGCACATCTGGGATTCCAACAGCTTGGAAGCCAGTGGGTGTGGGATTTTGAATACTGCAGCTTCAAAATAAAGGAGGTGGTCACAGGAGATATTTTAACGTCTACTGTATATTAGCAGAACTGCTGTGCTGTCTAAACCGCATTGAACTTTTACCAGGAACGTGATAGTTACTTCTGTTTTTTGTTCGCCCTACGCAGCAGTTTTGGTTTGTGCTTTACAATAGGCAGTGAAAACGTACATTCGCCTTCAGAACTTCACAGCCAAAGCAAGCGCACTCTTACAATGTGATGACGACCAATCAACCTGGCTTTTTGTATGTTTTTGGGCTGTCAAAACAGGAAATTCTCAGCTGATAAACCACACCTCCGACAGTGCAGCAGTCCTGCAGTGTCGCAGGACAGAGTCCAGACTACATTTTGTGCTCAAGACTGGAGTGAGCGTAGAACCCAGTATCTTCCAAGCCAGAGGCATTTTCTGAACAAGTGATAAATGGGAGGCAAAGCCAAAGAACAAGTCGACAACTCAAATGTTCCAAGAGCATTGGCAGTGAAGCAAACCACAGGCATCACAGCCAAACCCAGCTCTGACCTCACTACAAAAAGACAGACTGCAGTATCCTGGTCAATCCTGTTACTTTGCACATAGAACACTATCAGCAAACACTAATGTTGGGGTGGTGCACCGTCACAGGAAGAGACAGTGATAGAGAGAATTGGACCAGGTATAATTCAGGACAACAAGGTGTAGAGCTGG
>NC_063357.1:39219439-39253375 GCF_021869965.1 Rhincodon typus | reverse complement strand
CTGATGAAGGGTCTAGACCCGAAACGTCAGCCTCTCTGCTCCTATGATGCTGCTTGGCCTGCTGTGTTCATCCAGCTCTGCACCTTGTTGTCTCGGATTCTCCAGCATCTGCAGTTCCTACTATCTCAGGTATAATTCAGTCCCATTTTACAAAGAACAGAAGTCAGCAAGTAATAAAACAGCACAGGGGGTGGCCATTCAGTCCAATCAAATGCTGGCTCTCTGGAATGACTGTGCACCTCCCCCGCCCCCCCAACTTTTATATTTCGCTGAATGACTGTCCATTTCTCTCAAGTGGCCACGCAACTTCCTTTTGAAGTAATTCATTGTTTTGGCTTCCCGCAACCACACAAGCAAAGTTCCAAGTCCTTGTCACTTGTTATATAAAAAGGTTCCTCTTCATGCTCCCCCGACATCTCTTGCTCAAGGTCTTAAGTGTGTTCTAGTCCTCGCACCATCAGCTACTGGAAACAGCTTTAGTGGCCACCTCAGTTGAGGCTCTCAATCTTGTGTACCTCCACCAAATCTCCCCTTCATTTCTTTTGCTCTGAAGGAAAGCAATCCTAGCTTCTCCAGCTGAACCTCATAACTCCATTCTTTGAGCCATGCAACAGTTTAGGTAAATCTCCTGTGCATCTTTCCTCAAGGCCCAGTCACTCAGTACTTAGCACTGCTGCCTCACCACACAGGTTCGATTCCACCCTCAAACAGCCATCTGTGTGAAGTTTGCACATTCTCCCCATGTCTGCATGGATTTCGTCCGAGTGCTCTAGTTTCCTCCCACAGTCCAAAGATGTGCAGGTTAGGGTGGATTAGCCATGCTAAATTTCCCCAGTGTCCAGGGATGTGCAGTCTAGGTGGGTTAACCATGGGGAATGCAGTGTTGCAGGGATGGAGTGGGTTTGAGCGGGATGGGCTTCGGACGGTCGGTGTGGACTCGATGGGCCGAATGGCCTGCTTTCGCACTGTAGGGATTCTGGTGATTCTAGAACTTTTGGGGACCAGAACTGAATGGAATGCTGTAGGTCAGGGACCAAAATTCAAATCTATAATGCTTCAGCCTTAGCTTTGCTTCTTTTGTATTCAATATCAAGATTTGACAAGCTCAAACTCATTTGCATTTCCAAGTAGAACTCTACTCTGGATTAGAGTAGGCTCACCATCATCTCCTCCAGGGCAATTAGGGACAGACAACAAATACTGACCCAGCTAATAACACTCAGATAGCAATTAAAGAATTGGAGTAAAATAAAATTAGTCGGACAATAGTCTCCAATTCCATTGGGTATGTCAGAATATTAGATACACAGCTGGAGAATATACTTTAAGAGGGTCACCACATCTGCCCTCATTAAATATGAGTCTCAAGATTATTTGATAAAGCAACCCCAGTGAAGAACCATAAAGACAGCCCCTCAAAACAACCAAACAAAAATAATTATCCTACAAGGGTCACCCTGAACTTGAAAAAAAATCACAGCGAGAAGTTAAGTAAACAAGGTCACGGAGTCTATTCGCAGTTAGCTGCTTTGGAAAGGAACACGGGCACGAGCTGCAATACACATTGCTGCCAACAGAAAGCAGCCTAGGCACTACAGTTTACTATCAATGTGCACAGCTTGATTGAACGAGGCTTTCCTTAATAATACAACTGGCAACTGCAGAGAGTAGAATGGAATCCAGAAAAGTGGTTCTAATTCTAACTCCAAGCTGAACCTAGCTGACAGTAGGACAGTGAGATAGTAGGAACTGCCGATGATGGAGAATCTGAGATAACAAGGTGCACAGCTGGATGAACACAGCAGGCCAAGCAGCATCACAGGAGCAGGAAAGCTGTTGTTTCTGGTCTGGACCCTTCTTCAGAAAAGGCAGATTTTACAAGTAACATCAGGATCCTAGGATGTAAACAAGGGAATGGTGATGCTACAAAGAAATTGCGTCAAGATGCCCACTGCTGACTGGAAAGCAGATGCCAGGCAAGGCCAGGCTTGGACTCTGCTGTGAAGGTCTATAGTCAGAGTAATCCTTCACCCTTGCAGAAATAGGCAAGGCCCAGGAAGTCAGGCCTCGTTACTTGGCACATTCAGAAGGCGGGGACGAAAAGCGACAAAAAAAGCCAATGCCTTGGCTTGCATCAACTCCAGGACCAGATGAAATTCAACTTAGTGTCTCCGGTGTGACACAGAATGTAGGACACCAACAAATTGCTGGAATTGTTGTGCAGCAAGTACATTTATTCTAGAAAGCAGTTTTGCTGGTCATTTAAAGCTCAATCCCCATTCAAATTTTTACACGAGCTAGTATTAGAAATATACCACACTGGCTGCTTGAGCTTTTGGAACTTAATACAGAACCTCACTCCTGATCGAGGCTGATGCATTGTTTATTACAGGGCATGGGACATTCCAAAAAGCTGAGGGGCTGAACACATTCTGTCATGCCAGCCTACTGAATGTTAAGGTCATGAAAGTTAGGGACAAGACAAAGAAAGAATGTCCGAGTCAGATAGCGATTATCAACTGGGAAAAAGATTCGAGGTTTGGAAAAACAGGGGTAAGATTAATGAGGAAATTAGGAAAACAGAGGGGACAAGAGCCATTTACAACACAAACCTAAAGATATTTTATAAAATGTATAAATGAACAGTAGGTGCTGGAGACCAATATGTAACACTCGCACCACACAAATGCCAGGCAATGACCACCTAACCACCATCCTTCAACATTCAGTGAGATTACCATCACTGAAACTCCCTACTAATCAAAATACTGGGGGTTACCATTTATCAAATGGATATATCTCACATACCTCCTGAAAGCAGGTCAGAGGCTAGAAATCTTTCAGAGATCAACTCCCCTTCCGACTCCTCAAATCCAACCTGCCATCTACAAGGCACAAGTCAGGAGCGTGATGGAATACTCCCCACTCGCCACTTGCCTGGATGGGTGCAGCTCCAACAACACTCAAGAAGCTTGACACCATCCAGGAGAAAGCAGACGGCTTGACTGGCTCTACATCCACAAGCATCCACTCCCTCCACCACCACCACTCAGTAGCAGCAGTGTGTACTATCTACAAGATGCTCTACAGAAATTCACCAAAGATCCTCAGACACCACCTTCCAAAGCACAACCACTTCCATCTGGAAGAATAAGGGCAGCAGATATATGGGAACACCGTCCTCTGCAAGACCCCCTCCAAGCCACTCACCATCCTGATTTGGAAATATATCGCCATTCCTTCACTGTTGCTGGGTCAAAATTTTGGTATTCCCTCCCCAAGGGCATTGTGGGTCAATCTACAGTGGTTCAAGGCAGCAGCTCAGAACAGGTAAAAAATGCTGGCCCAGCGAGTGATGGAAACGTCCCACTGGGGAATGGGAAAAAAAAAGAGGGAATCTACGTGCGGAGAAGAATAAGGCTCCTAGTGACTGCTTTCACCTCTCCTCACAAAAGACTGATCTGATATGTAGAAGGCACTGCAGTCAGGGAGGAGAACTCTGAAATATTAGATGGGATGAACACAGCGAGAGAGAGGAAATATTAAACAGTTTAGCAGCTTTGACAGTCAATAACTCATCAGGCCGAGAGGAAATGTTTCCGAGGCTAAGAGAAGCAAGGGAGGAAATAGCAGAGGTTGTGACATCATTTTCCAATCCTCCTGGGCTACAGGCATGGTGCCAGAGAACATCCAACATGTCTATCCCTTCTTCCCTTAGAAACAGCACAGGAGTTACTTGCAGGCATAGCAAGGACGGTGGTATCAAGGTAATCTCACTGAATTTGTAATCTAGAGATCCAGGCAATGGTTTTAAGCCCCACAGCAGCTGGATGAACTCAATAAATCAAACTGAAAACCAGTCTCTAACTGTGACCACAAAACCAGCAACTATTGTAAAAATGTGCCTAGCTCACAAACATCCTTTAGAGAAGGAAATCTGCCGCCCTTATATGGTCTGGCCTACATGTGACTCCAGACCCAGTGATGTACTTTACTCTGAAATGGAACAGCAAGCCCCTCTGGTCACAGGGCTAGCAGGGATGGCCAACAAATGGAATGACCACAAACAGAAATCCCAGGGATGGGTGAGTCAATTGATCACCTGATTTTCTACCGATGACCATCACAAGCATCGTGAACAGAACAGCTGTAATACAGATACTGTTTATTAAAAGCTAACCCGTCTTTCAAACAGACACAAGGAACCTTAAGAAAATAGCTGCCAGAGGTTAGTTGACTTTTTAAGAGAGGTGCAATGTCAGCAAGCTTCAAGAGGCTAAGAGCCAGTGTGAAGACCTTTGAATTAAATGTGAGACAGAAAGAAATTCATTGACAATGGCTTCCCATGGAGGTAGAAACCACATTTACCTACCTCACCAAATGCTCAATACAAAACCACGATTGTCAAAAGTTAACATAGCAGCCGTCTCAAGTCTGGATTTGTGTAGGGTTAATAGTAGGTGTCTTTTCCCTAGGATGGGGGGTTTCAAGAATAGGGGACATTTAAGGTGAGAGGAGAGAGAGAGTTTAAAAAAGACATGAAAGGAAGTTTTTTTAAAAAAAATATACGTGTGGAATGAACTTCCCGAAGTAGTAGTGGATGTGGGTACAGTTACAATGCTTAAAAGACATTTAGGCAAGTACATGAATGGCGAAAGTTTGAAGGGATATGGGGCAGGAGTAGGCAGATGGGACTAGTTCAGTATTGGACTGGTTGGACCGAAAGCATGGAAGTGGGCCTAAGACAATGAGATACCATTTTAAACAGAATGCCAAGAACATCTGCATTCATACAGAAGATGTTGTAGCCGCAGATTTCAATTAGGGTGGCGAGGTTCAAGATTAATAAGGAGTAGCTATTAGATGTGTTAAATTGAGCATATACAAGTGCATAAATCCCCAGGGCCTGATGAGATGTATCCCAGGCTGTTAGAACTGCCTGACAGGATGAAGGCAAGTACTCTTATGACACTGAAGATGCACTTGGATAAGCACTTAAAACACCAAGGCAGAGTAAGCTATGGACCAAAGTGCAAGGGAAATGGGATTAGTGCAGTTTGGTGTTTGTTGGTCAGCATAGACATGCTGGGCCAAAAAGCCTGTTTCTCTGCTGTATGACTTGAAGGCTCTTAAAAAGTCAGAGATACAACTACAGACAGCATTCTCAACTGGGAGGAGAGAAACAGGCAACAGCAGCTAAGGACTGCTGTACTGAACCAGGCTATCAAGGAACCAAACACAGCACTGGAAGAGTGAAATCAAAGAACTTCCATTCACTCCCAGACCCAGTTCTGCTCAATTCACCGCTGGGAGAATCAAATGCAGAAACCATCACATCTGATAGGTTCTGACTCAGGTTTATAAACACCCTCACTTTGATGTAGAGGTGCCAGTGTTGGACTGGGGTGGACAAGGTCAGAATTCACACAACACCAGGTTATATTCCGACAGGTTTATTTGAAGACACGAGCTTTCAGAGACTTGCTCCTTCAAGTGTCAGCAGACTTGGAATTTATCAGTTCTATGACCCTTTGATCTTTTGCTTATAAATTCTGTGTCTGATATCACCTCTCTTACTGACACCTGAAGGAGGAGCGAGGCTCTGAGAGCTTGTGCCCTCACTTTGAGGGAGAATCTCTAAGTAACTGACCTGCAATAATAGCAGTCTGATCATCTTTTCAATTTTATTAATGTTTAATGCAGATTAACCTTTAATCTTCATCTTCATTTTTACTCTAATTGTTAGAAATGGTCATGAAATAGGCAAATTTTCATTGTTTCGAACTAAACCATTTCTTTCCTTTTAAAAAGTGGGAACCGCTCAAAAAACAAGGGGACTAAAATGGGCTGTCAAGAGTCCCAGTTCAGGACCACAATGAGAACTCCCCTGGATGTGGTTCTGACAAGGTCCAAGTTGGAACATCATGGAATTCCCTCTACTTGGCTGGTCGAGCACAGTTCCAACAACATTCAAGAAGATCGATCCCACCCTAGACAAAAATGCCTACTTGAACAAGGTCCCATCTACTGCCTTAAGCCTCCACACCTTCTCCAAAATTACACCCATTGACATCTGTGTACCGTTTACAAAATGTCAAGGTAGCTACTCATGAAAGCAGCTTCCAAATCCATTGCTATCCACCATCCAGAAGGACAAGGGAACAGATGCAAGCAGATACTACCTCCAAGCCACACACTGATAGGAACTGCATCACCAGTCCTTCAGTGTCTCTGGAACAAAAAAACCAGAACTGCCTCCCCAACAGCGCTCTGATGCGCCTACACTCCGGGAGATGCAGCAACTCAACAAGGTAGCTCATCAACAGCTTCAAGGGTATTAAGAGACGAACAATAAAAGCCAGCAATGCTCCTATCTCAAACAGATAGAAAAATTTGAAAAGGACAATATTTAGATGGGAGTTAAAAAATATTCAAAACAGTGAGGTGGATTTGCAAGGGGAAGGTCATGTCAGATTGATTTGGTTGAAGGTTTTGATGGATTTAACAAGCTTTGGCAAGGTTCCACATAAATGATCAGAAAAACCAAAGCCCACAGGATTCAAGGAAAAGTGGTAGGCCGTATCCAAAGGCGACACAGCGGCCGGAGCCAAAGGGTTAACGACCAATGTTTGTTCTTGCAACTGGAAGGCTGTTGGTAGTGAAAACCTGCTGCCTGAGTATGGAGGCTCCTCTGTGCGCAGTTTAGTAGTCACAAGACTGCAGGGGACATGGATCACACATCTGGGTGCCAGTCTAAATCATGGTGAGATCAATGGGTCCTCAGTGCAGCTGGAGTTAAATCCATGACATTGGCCACAATCTTCCAGCAGACCTTGGACACAGGAGCAGTGCTAGAAGACAGGGCAATTGCTAGTGTTACACCCTGGTACGAAAAAAAAGGGGGTGCAATTTGGTAAAAGATTAGTCAGAGGTAGAAACAGACATCATGGGTGACCAGAAATGTTAATCCAGGATATTTTGCCTCCTTGGTGCAGAGTTAGGGCGGTCACTAATGACAGCAGAGCAGAACAATGGGAGATGAAGCCAGTCTCAATTAGTACCAGCATCACAGGAAGGAAGCTATCCTGAAGGCAGATTTCTGGGGTCTAATAAGGGAACTATAATTAGCACTCAAAAACAGTAAATCGCTAGATTATCTCCTGGTCTCAGACATGTGCTGCATTCTGTTTCTGTACCCTGTGGCTGAAAAAGATGGTGCAGGAAGGAGAGCTTTAGATCCCTGGGGCATTACAACTGGTTTGGGGCTAGAAAGGACCTATACAGGTTGGACAGAATATACCTCAATAAAAAAAGAGCAAACACCACCCTTTGGGGTGACAAAACAAATCGTCTCAAGCTTGGAACCAGAATGCAACATGAAAAGGAGGCTAAAAGAACTGGGAGAGAGATGGATGGCACCCAGAGAAGAAAACTGGTAAAATATAAGGGAATGCAATATGACCTACATGAAGTTTATGGTGCCTTCATGCCCATACACTGAGAAACATGTTGAGAGACAGCTGGAAAGTGTGATGGGAGAATGTGATGCCATGATTTTACAGACCTGGCTCAAAAAAGGAAAAAAAAAAATGAAGACTGGGTACTGAATCTTCCCAGATACAAGGTGTTCAGCAACAAATAGAGAAATAAGGGAAAGGAGAGGCAGTAATGAAGGAGAAATGAGTGTTAGAGGAACATAGATGTCCTAGAGGGAGGTCAAGGGTAGAATCTAATTGGTCAGAACAGAGAAATAATGGAGGTGCCATTACATTAATGGGTGCATTGTGCAGGACATCTGGTGATGAAGGACAGAAGAGAAATATTTAAGAAAAATGCAGAACAGTTACAATGGAGGATTTCAATTATTATAAATTAGGTGCTCATTGTCGGCGTAAGGGGTAGAAGAGACAAGAATGTCTAATGTGAGTTCAGGAGAATTCTCTAGAATCAGTGTGCGTTTCTAGTCAGGATTTGGGGGGGGGGGGGGGCAGAAAGAGGTGTATTGCTGGATCTATTCTGAGGAATGAGGTGGGATAAAAAGGGGAGCAGTGATCACAGCATCATAACATTTAGGTTAGGTATGGAAATGGGCAAGAAACAATCTGAAGTAAAAATACTTCATTGGTGGATGGCCAATTCTAGTGCTGAGAACACAGCTGGAATCCAATGTTGTTGGCCAAAACTGTAATTAAACAAAGGACTTCATTTAAAGAGGAAATGTACACTGTACACTTCACAAAAAGGTCCAACAACCAGAGCTAGCTGCATTTGGAATACAGTAATATGAAGCCAAAAAGGGGACGCATATGACATCAGCTTATGTCTCAATTGCTGTCTATATAAAGCTCAGAGAAGATAAATGAGTGCCAATTTGCAACAGGGTTCCCTCTTTAAAAAAAGCACAGAGAAACTTGAATCTCAAGTGAAATAGGAATCCACAGCCCTCCATGAGCGTATAGATAACAGGACAGGAACCAATTAAGGATCAAAGAACGACATGGAGGCAGTAAACATGGCTGACCTACTAACGAAAGTCCTTAGCATCTGTCTTTACCAAAGATGCAGCTGTTGCCAAACTCGGGTGAAAGGTTAAGGTGGTTATAAACACAGGATGGGCTAAAAACAAAACTGATGAAACAGCAGATTTAGTAAAAATGACTAACTAAAATTGATGAGTCACCAGAACCAGATGGAAGGCTGGACATTGACCACAATCTTCCAGTAGTCCTCGGATACAGGAGTAGTGCCAGAAGACTGGGTAATTGCTAGTGTTACACCCTGATTCAAAAAGGGATGCAAGGAGAAACCAACTAACTCAAAGCCTGTCATATTTAACCACTGAGAGAAACAATACCAGAGGACTAAACTGCTCAGGCAAAATTACTGAGGAAAGCCACTGCAGGTAGTTAGAAAGTCGAAGTGTGGGGGACCCGGGTTCAATTCCAGTCTCGGCAACTGTCTGTGTGGAGTTTGCACATTCTCCCCGTGTCTGCGTGGGTTTCCTCCGGGTGCTCCGGTTTCCTCCCACAGTCCAAAGATGTGCAGATTGGCCATCTGTTAAATTGTCCGTAGTGTTCAGGGAGGTGTAGATTAGGTGGGTTACCGAGGTTTGGCATGGACTTGTTGGGCCGAAGGGCCTGTTTCCACACTGTAGGGATTCTATATACCACAGAACAAGCTAATCAGCAAATTAAGCACCTGTGGACTGAAAGGGGCACTGGAAGCAGAGACACTGACAGAACCTCTACTGAATAATGGCTATATCTGAACCAGAGGGGGGGAAAAAAGGGTACATTTCCCAGGGGCTGGTATTCACAGACCACTACTCTTAAATCTATATTAATGCCATAGACCTGGGCGTGCGGGACATGATTTTACATTTCGTACATGACCCGAGATGTCCACGTATTGGGAACTTCAAAAAAGGTGGAATGGGTAGACACATGACAGATGGCATTTCATGCAGGATATAACTTGACAGGATTCATTTAGGCTCAAAACTAGGAGGCGCAACACAAAAATAAAGAAAATAATTCTAAAGTGGCTGGGGAGGAGTGGGTTTTTAAAAAAAAAAATTGACAGCATACTTTTAAAAAAACACCAGTATGACTTCAACTGGAGTGTTGAATTGGGTTCTGAACACCACACTATAGGATGGGAAAGCATGCGAGAGGGTACAAAAAAAAATAGATTCGTGAAAACAGTCTCCAGAACGAGGGCCAGTTACAGAAACAGACTGAACTGCATGGCCAGGAGTAGGCAGGAAGACTGTAAAACTGCAAGATAGCATTGGAATTAAATTGAAAGAAGTGAGAGACTGTGCATTTGGTGAAGATCAGCAAGGCAAGCAAATTGACACTAAGTGATTGGACACTGCCAAATGTAGAGGAGCAAGAGGGTTTCTGATGTGTACGAGGACGGTAAGACCAGTGCAGGTGGTGGTTAAGCAGGCCTACATATACTTTCCTGTATTGACTGACGTTTCGGAAAAAAGTACAGGTGGTTTTGCTGAAGTTGTGTAAAACACTACACACAACCCAAACCTCAACGTTAAAGTGGCCATAGTCCCTGGAGAACCATATAGCTGCTCCTTCGTTAGAGAGACGACTCGTGGTGGTTTAAACCTGAGCGTCACTATGCCTCAGGCGAGGGGAGAGGTTGAGAAGGAGAGTTCTTCATGGCAACCTCAGCTAGTGCAGGAACTGAACCCACACCATTGGCATCACAAACCAGCTATTTAAGCCAACTGAGCTAACCAACCTCCTGTTCCTCAAAGTAATCATGAAAAAAAAATTGTAATTTTTTTTTTGTAAATACAACATTGGCAGGAATTTAAAAGTTTAGCCATGAGAGAAATTTGAATAAAGGGAGATGGATTTCTTGGGAAACGAGGTGGACGAGGGGTGTGGATTAATTACGGAGGGGTCTGAACAGAGTGCATGAGAAGAACCCGTTTTTGGGATGAGGGAGGCCAACGCCAACAGATTTTAAACAATAGGGAGTGGATCAAGAGGATTGCTGAAAGTGGGTTTCACAGGGTGCGGCGTGGGCACAGGGCAGAGGAGACTTCACCACATTTAAATTTGAAGTCTTAAAACAATCCTTCCAAATATAAAACAGACTCTGGAATTTGTAGGTAACCAGCTTGGGTGTGGGCAGGTACTGTCTTTCTCATTCACTCCATGGGGGTCTGCTTTGTCACACTGCGTCAAACTCCAGCACAGCTTTGATATACAGTCCACACTCACCTGTGTGAAATTGTAAAAAAAGTACAGGCACATAAAATGTCCATTTGTAGAGTGAAAAAAATGGACATTGACAAATGGAGTGTATGACCTGTTGAATCCGAGCAGGGGCAGATCACTTCATACACAGACTATGGGCAAATACATGTTCAGGACAGAAAGTGGGCTGCCTCATACCACAGGTAGACCACAACCAGAGGTATTCAATGCACACCTTAAATGCTGCAAATTAAGAACTGGAGAACAGAATTAGACTAGATAGCTGCCGTGATAGACCAGCACAAACTGTGTGGGCCAAATGGCCACTTTCCATGCCACTTGTGTTTGTGCAAAAGAATCACTTCACATGATCAATGTGCTGTAACTAGTTGTATCCACCAGTTTCAACACCAACTTCCATATGAGGGCACAAGTTCTAAAGGGCTGTTCTTGAACCAGAGGCTGCCTGCAGTCAGAGTGGGCAAAAAGGTGCGAACGAAAAGCTTCCTCGAGGCAGACAAGTCACCACCTACTTATCACCCTCCATCTTAGATCACCACAACCTGCTTATAACAGCTTTGGGTGGCTACCTCATTGCTCAGTTGGAAGAGGGAGGGATGTAACACAGGCAAAGTTTAAAATAAACTAGCACGGAACCAAGTGTCAATTAGATATCAGGCAAAAAAAGCAGAAATTCAGAGTTTGCAACCCGTCAGCAAACGTGAACATAAAAATTAGACAAACTCTTATACTTAAACACTCCACAAATCACAGCTAAATTCACTTGCTATTTCCAGGTTTCAAGGCAGCACAAGCTGCATTTCAAAGGATTCTCACTGGTGTATCTTGCATACAAATCACCCAGTCATACTGTACTGCACCACTGTACACTGGTAACAGTAATTGCTACCAACCTGCAGAGACACACACACACACAGTGAAGCAAGCAAAATGCTGGAAAAACTCAGCTCTGGCAGAATGTGTAGAGAGAGATATACAGATTTAATGTTGGTTCCAATAGGACTCTTCTGCAGGACCAGAGTATTTGAGCACGGAAACAGACCCTTTGGTCCAATCAGTCCATGCTGACCACAATGTCAAACTAAACTAGTCCTATCTGCCGGTGTTTGGCCCACATCCCTCCAAACCTTTCTTATTTACGTACTTATCGAAGTGTCTTTTAAACATGTAACTGCATCCACAACTTCCTCTGGAAGTTCACTCCACACACAAGCCACTCTTGGGTAAAGAAAAGTTGCCCCTCATGTCTTTAAAACCTTTCTCCTCTCACTTTAAAAGTATGCCCCCAGTCTTGAACTCCCCCACCCTAGGGTAAACCAAACACCTGCCATTCACCTCATCTGTACCCCTCATGATTTTTACGAGCCTCTAAGATCACCCCTCAACCTTCTATTCTCTGGCAAGAAAAAAGTCCCAGCCTCTCCCCACGAGTCAAATCCTCAATATCCGCCAGGCTCAAAAACGTTAGCTCTGCTTTCTCTCCACAGATGCTGCCAGACCCGCTGAGTTTCTCTAGCATTTAGCATGTTTCACAGTTCCAGCATCTGCAGTATTTTTTTCTCTCATGAAGTGAGATTCGGTAGCATTCTGACCAAGTGAGTAATCGATATCCTCTACCACTAACGCAATACGTAGTGCCGCATTGTCAAAAAGTGCAATTTTTCCATGAGATTAGATGGAGACACTGGCTGCCCTGTGGATGGAAAACCACTCATGGTACCATTTAAAACAGAGTTCTGCCTGACATCCTGGCCAGTATCAATTTTCAACCCACACAATTACACATAATATCTAGTTATTGTTCCTCGTCATCAAACTGATTGCGGCGCTCCCTGTACAAATACAGCAACTGCTCGGAAAGTAGTTAATTGGTTGTAATGCAGTTTGCGATAGTTGGAGCTTGTAAGGAGTGCTAAGAGAAACAAGTTCTCACTAAGGTCTTTGCTACTGAAAAGGATTTTATATAGATTTGGCCCAATTAAAGTGGGTCTTTTGTAGGCGTTCAGTTTTCCAGAGAACTGGAAATCCTACGTAAATTAGCACAGTGGCTTTCAAACCCTTTTCAAATGGATTACTAATTACTGACCTCCCCAACAAAATCATAGTGTTACACACTATAGACAACTGAAAGCGCTACATGCAAGCATTGTTTAATAATGCTTTTAAGAAAAATGGACAATTGCTCACAGCAGCAGTTTGAAAACAATTTCACTGATGTAGTCAGCATTGAGACACAGCAGACAGGAGATTACACTAACACTAGCCCATGCCAAAAATGAACTGCTTTCAATGTGACTAAAGATTGCCCTGCTTATGCTGTGCATTCCCAAATCAGTTCACGGATCACATTCAATACAAAAACAGCCCTTGGTCAAAATTGGTATTAGTTATTGTCACTATTTTCACATTTAACTTCAGCAGGTCACTTCACTTCAAAATGTAGCTTCCCATAAGCAAACTAGTTTCTTTCCCACACAGTCTAATAAAGCATTCCTTTGCAAATAAATTTGTTATTCCTCAGGAATATTTTAGACTTGTGCAAAACCAGCTCAAGTTTTCCCCCCAGTGTTTCTTAATGATGATAGAAAACTAAATTATCATAAAATTGCACCAGATTTAAGTCAAACCAGCAACATTTCAATGATTACAAGAACTGAGCCTACTAGAGATTCATATTAAATTGAAAACACTAGAACTTTTCAGCAGGCCAGGGAACATCTGAAGAGAGGGGAATAAAAAGGTGATCCTACTGGAAACACTAATCCAGTTTGTCTCTCCAAATTTGAACTGAGCCGCTGAATATTTCTTGCGTTTGCTTCTCTGGCCCTCTTCAGACTTCTAGCACCTTCAGTATTTTGCTCCATTTACAATGTGTTCTAATTGAATGCATTCACAATGGCATAGCAAGAATTGCCCACTAGTACCCTCATTCTACAGAAAGAAAGTGCTGGACATGCCACTGAAAACCATGCCAGTGGAAATGCCCAACATGAATGAGGGCAAGTATTCGGGAACTTCAGTGGTAGACAGCTCATCTTGGACGAGCACCATCTACATTGGTAGTTGGAAGAAAAGCAAAATACTGCCAATGCTGGAAACCAAATAGACTTCTGCAGCAACTCAGTGGTTGTGGGGAGAGAAACAGTTAACATTTTGAGCTGCGAGTGACGAGTTGGATTTGGAAGGGTCATACCAGACTCTAAGCATTATTGCTGTTTTGCTCTAAGATTCTGCCAGGCTATTATTAAGACGGCACAGGGTTCAGAAGAGATTTACCAGAACGTTGCCGGGAATGGTGGGTTTGAATTATAAGGAGAGGCTGGGACTTTCTCGGGGGGGAGGGGGGCGTAAAGGAGGCTAAAGGGTGACTTTGTAGAGGTTTATAAAATCATGAGGCGTATAGACAAGGTGAATGGCAGGTATCTTTTCCCTAGGGTGGGGTGCTCTAAACCAGGGTGTATATTTTGTTTTAAAACTGTGAGGAAAAGGATTTAAGGACATGGGGGCAACTTTTTTTGCGTGGAATGAACTTCCAGAGGAAGTGGATGCGGGTATAGTTACAACCATTAAAAGACATTTAGATAAATTCCAGAATAGGAAAGATTTGGAGCAATATGGGCTAAGTGCAGGCAAGTGGGACTAGTTTAATTTGGGATTATGGTCAGCAAAGACTGGTTGGACCAAGTGTCATACAGCATTTAAACAGACCCTATGACCTGCTGAGTTTCTCCCGTGTGTTATTAAATTTAGATGAATTAGGATTTTTTTTTTTTTTTTGAAAAAGGGAACCTTCTTGGGCTTTTTCCTCTCAATTACTGGAGAGATTATTTCACAGATGTCCAAAAATGACTCAAGTCCATAGATCCATTTTGTCTAGTTACTACAGAGCTGAACCTTTGTCACTACTGGGCAAGGCATAAAAACATGTACTGGCAGGGAATCTATTGAAAGTATGAATGGATATTTACAAAAGGTTCACTTTTATAACTGCTGGCTTGTTTGGCAAAACTTTGGACAGCTCCAAAGAAATACCTCTTCATGAAACTAAGGTCACTCCTCCAGAAAATTCTGAAGAGGTACTCAAAATTATACTCGACAGTTATTCCCACGGATGGAAAAAGGTCAGGAACCAGGTGAAATGGAATTTTTAAAAAAAAAACTGGTAAAATTAATGAGAAGAATTTTTTTAAAAATGAGAGGGGTATTTATTAACTGGAATAATCTGGAATGTAATGCCCAAAGCTTAGGAGGAAGCAACTACAACGGGTTTCCTCTGGGTCCACCGGTTTCCTTCCACACAGTCCAAAGATGTGCAGGCTCAGTGGATTGGCCATGCTAGATTGCTCATGGTGTCCAGGGATTGTGTAGATTAGGTGGGTTATAGAGGGATGGGTTAGCATGGACTTGTTGGGCCGAAGGGCCTGTTTCCACACTGTAGGGATTCTATGACCTATGAATGTGCCATGACTAAGCAACTCAGTCTCAACTGCAAGTGATCCCTTTCTAACCCAGCTTCAAGTCAAATGAACTGGGGAGAAATCCAAAAGTCAAACAGAAGACAAGTTGAAAAGCTGCCACCAGTCAACCTTTATCTCCTAAACTAAGTAAATTGCAAGTATCTTCCCTGCACTGGTGTTTGCCAACATTTGCTTGGTTAACCATACACATTGAAGAATTCTCTACGGTGACAATAGATTGAATGGGCTGACCAGTTCAATAAATCACTCGACTCTTCAAAATAACGAAGTCTGAAATTACAACAGCAGAACGGTTGGAGTGGAAATGAAGATGGTGTGGTGCCAAAGCGTCGCGTGTAGAACAGGGGACATCCCAGAGGACAGTTTGTACCCTGGGATTCCTACTTTCACACCACAGCTTCCTCAATCCAAAGAGGCTTGCTTAAATAAAAACATGGTTTCCTCGACTTCACTGCCCAAGGTGAGGACTGACTATTTAAAAACACGTTGGTTGGCTGATACCGTGGGAGGTGGAGGAAAGGAATTTGGACGTGGGCCTGCAGTTCTGGTGTGGCTTGGGAGCAGATGGAGGGGGACCGGCAGCAACAGCTCACTTAGAAATTTCTGTTTTCCAACATCTGTACTTGATCACATCTGCTTGCACGTTGCAATATTTAAAAAAAAAAAATGACGACACTGGATCATGAGGATCCATGCCCTGGAATTGAGAAATGAAGCGGTCAGGCCCTGAAAGCTTTCACTCAAGGCTGACCAATCCGGTCATACTGTGGGTTGCGTTGGAGCGTACTGCACAGTGTCTGTGGCAAACGGCCTTTCGAATTGGCAGCAACCTCTAGCTTTACAAACAGATCAGGGTGCTCTGATTTATGACTGTGCTTATGGGTGATGCAGAGACCCAAATGAGACATAAACACAGTAGTTAGTTTCCAAACCTGCAGACCCATTAAATTTAAACAGAGGAAAGAAAGAGAGAGGGATTCAAAGTGAATAAAACTGCATTTGGATGGTGCCTTTCGTTATTTCACGATATTGAAGCACTTTTAGCTGATGAACTTCTTTTGAAATACGGTTGTTGTTGTAAGATTAGGAAACCAGCAGCCAACTGAACAGCTGAGTCTGACCCACAAAATTCAGACAGACAGTCAGCAAGGCTGAGCCACGGAGGATATATTAGTCAAAGTGCTCGCTGTTGTGGACAAAGTGTGATGAAAGGCCTCAGTGCATCAGTTGATCCTTTGTTTCAACACATCTCCACTCTTTCAGGTTTTGAATAGAGCTACCAGGCAAATGTGAAGGAGACAGTATCAAAATTGCCTGTTTTGATGATTGGAACTTCACTGGAATGAACCCCCAGATGAGTCCAGACATTTCCCATGACCCAAGTCTTTCAGAGTGGCCACAAACCGTTAACAGCAGAGGCCTGTGGACCACGTTCTACCCTCAATTCAGAAAAGCCACCTCCAGGGGAGGTGATGGCCTAGTGGTATCATCACTGGGCTGTTAATCCAGAGACCCAGCTAACGTTCTGGAGACCTGGGTTCGAATCCCACCATGGCAGATGGTGAAATTTGAATTCAATTTTAAGAAAAAAGTCTGGAATTAAGAGTCTAATGATTGTCAGGGATAAACAAACCCATCTGGTTCACTAATGCCCTTTAGGGAAGGTAACTGCCATCCTTACCCAGTCTGGGCTATTCCAGACCCACAGCAACGTGGTTCACTCAACTTCCTTGTGGGCAATAAATGCTAGGCCAGCCAGCAACGCCCTCATCCTGTGAGTGATTAAAAAAACAGCCTCAAGCATCACACACTCAAGGAACAAGAGTCTGGCTCCAGTCAATCCAACATTTGTTACCATCGGTGGTACCCCACCCTGCCCAGCAACCCTCACCATGCCACAGTACAGGGTAGGAGCAATGCCGAGCACTTTGCCAGACTGAACAGCCTCTTCTGCAGTTCCAAAAATCTTCCAGTTGGCATTACACAAGTCTGGGCACATCCAATCCACTTGCTAAAAATATGCAGATGGAGCTTGAAGAAGCAGAGTCTGAAGAACTTGAAAGAGGACCAAGATCTAAGAAACGGAATCCAGTTGTCTTTAATTATGGAGCCGTTGTACACAAGTGTATCATTTATTGTTTATATTTAGTATGGCCAGTCAGTGGTGTGGGTGTAACAAAAGGACCACAAGCTCCAGCTCGATAGGAGCTTTGGCTCAAACTACTGCCATGTAATTGGCTGGGAGCCAACAAGGTAAACAAAAACAAGTCTTCCATCCACTTATGTAATATTTCATCACCTCGGGAGATCCTATTTACATTGAAAGTCATTGCTGTAGCGAGAAACCAGAACCAGAAGAAAATACCGAGAAAGAATCTGATGAACTGGTGTGAGATGGAGCGTTGCAGATATCCAATTGCTGAAGGAGAGTTAGAAATAACTCATTTCCAAACAAAAAATAAAGTTTCAGATTTCTCTACAGGAGACTAAATGTGGTCCCAATAATAGAGAAGACTCAAGTTATGGAGTTAGAACAGGAGCTTCAATATTGGGGTCCTACAGCTGCAGACTTACAAATGAGAAAGAACATGGAGTTCTTAGTGACTGGAAAAAGCTGAAAATACAGCAGAAACAAGCCACCAAGAGATTAACTATGGCAACCATTAGCCAAGAAAAAGGACACACTTAAATCCAAACTAGGTCAAGCCAATATTTCATATTCAGCCATGATTAATCTGCATAAATATAATTAAATCTGAAAGACTCATCGGCAAGCCATGGACACAAAGTTCTTTCCAGTAACATTGCAGGGCTCAAACTACAGAGGTTGAAGCTGTGCAGAACTTTAGAGGAGCTTAAAGCCAAGCATAAATGCAGCTTGAACATTTGAAATTAAGAGTTAGAGAAGTCTAAGCCTACAAGAGAGGGCTCAGCTACCAACCATGCCTTCAGCTGTCACACAGCACAGTCAAAGCTCAGACTGAAAAAGGAGCAGTTTCTTATGGAAGTCTAAAATGATTCTGACAGTTACTGGAGAAGACAATTATAAAAAAATCCCAAGCGACCTTCAAGCCCCAAACTCCAACATTAGTGACCAACTGGCAGAGTTACAGATACAGGGTAAAGTTACAGAATATCTCAAAGACATAGTCTTTGGTCCACATGGCAGTTATTAGAGAAAATAAGTAGGAACTTGCAAGTGAAGACAAGACAATTAATGACTTGGGAGGAGGAAAGTGAACATACTATGGCCAAATTGGCAGATGACAAAAATAAGCAGGAAGGCAAACAGTGAAAGACGACAGGATCTACAAAAGGATGCAGGCAGGTACAAGAGCAGGTTAAAAATTTGGTAGATGGACTATGTGAGAAAATGTGAGCTTATGACAATTTGGCAGGAAGAAGAGAGGAGCTATGTTATTTAAATAAAAACAAAGACTGCACGGACCTACAGCAGAGGCTTTTGGGATGTTCTCATTCAAACATCACAAAAACTTACCAAGTTCAGTGGGTAACAGGAATGGCAAATGGAGACTCGACCTTTATTTCAAAGGGAATGGAGTACAAAAGTAGGAAGGTCCTGTTCAAATGATACAAGATTTACTGATAATAGCAGCAATCCAGAGAAGGTTCACTTGGCTGATACCAGGTTAGTGGGACTGTCTATTAAATGTTGAGTAGACTTGGCCTTACTAATTGCAATTTAGAAAAACGGGGTGGGGGGGGTGACTTTATTGAAACAAGTTCCTTAGGGGACTTGACAGGTTAGGAGGTGGAAAGGTCCTTGTGGGACAATCTAGGAGCAGAGGGCATACTAATCAGAAAAAAGTAGTTGCCCATTTAAGACAGTGATGAGGGGAGGAAATTTCCTCAAGAGGGCCAAGAATCTGTGGAATTCTTTACCTTGGGGGCTGTTGAGGCTGGGTCAGTCAGTATATTCAAGGCTGGAATAGAGAGAATTTTTGATGAGACGAGACCTCTTGGAATTGTGTAAATTTACAATGTTATTGATTTGATTCGAAAGGTTTCTGTAAAAAAGAACCTTGGGGAGGAGATGAGGAGTAAAAGAGAAACTGAACATGTGCACATGTCGTCAGAACAAGATGCAGCCAGGATCAGAGTAGATTTATTTATTTAATTATATTGTCACTCGTATCTAGGTACAGGGAAGAGTGGATAATGGTGCCACGTTCCAGCACATCTTGGATTCCTGCAGGAGGACGAGGTAGCAGCCCCAGGGCGACCAAAAATAAAAGTTACTAAGCTGGAAAGACAACGATGGAGCAGTGCGAATACACCAGAACCCACCACGTGAGCCCTGAACCACCAAGACTCTCACTCAGGAACCAAACGCTGCTGAGCATGCTGCCACCATCTTGGAAGTCAGGACAGTGCGTGGAGTCTCAAACAGGCACCCTCTTACCATCCCAAGTACTTACATTGATGAGGACATGCAAATGGTAACTCGAGCATCTCCCTGACCTTTGTACAGTATTATGCAGCTTGCTCACTAACATTCAGGTCAGCCCAAACTGCCTCAGATCTCCAAGTTGTAGCCTGGTTTCAAAAGTTGCTTTAAAACTATTATTAGAAATGGTGTATTCCTAAATCACACCATTTATAGAATACTGGACTCATTATTTTAAATGAAAACGTAGCATCTTTTTAAAGAATTGTTCATCGCGCAGACTACTGGAATGGTAGAAGGCAACCTAAACAGATCTTGGCCATTTTCTTTCAAGCAATCCCAATGCTTTACCCATACCCCCCGATCATTACAGAACTTGCCGAGGTCAAACATCTCACTGGTCTCTAAAACGTAGCTTAGACATTCCTGAGCTCACTCACTGCGGAGTGCAAGAGGGCAGGACGCCGGACCATTTAACCAAATTGCACAGAATGTGCTCAAATTCTAACCAGCTTTGCCTTTAAGTGCTGGGGCCTTCAAATTACAAAAATAATTTGTTACAGTGTAACGTAGCTTAGGAAAATGGATAAAATCTATACAGCTAATTAAAATTTCAGCTAGACAGAGTGCCAAAGGGAATATTGGGCAGAAACCCAGGCTGTTCTTGTACATTAGCGGTCAACTCAAAAGTGAAATCAGCAGAGACCCCAAACTTTGGGCCTGGCAGACCCAGGAGAAGATATTTAGGAAAATAACTGTAAACTGAAGCATTTCCTTACTGATTTATGGAGGTGGTCACCTGTACAAAATCGAATGAAGTGTCTACCTAGAGGTTTCAAAATCATACAATGGTCTCCACTTTACCAGGGGTCAGTCAAGGAATCAAAATACATGAGCGAGCAATGCCGAGAGATTCTGGACATTTAATCGAGCTAATGGATAGATGTGTAAAAGTGGGTTGCACAAGATGGCAGCAGGAACCAAGATAGCATTGATGCACCACTGAGCAATACCAAAAGCATTACTTCCACATGTCAGGACTGCATGATATCCCAGAGTGCTTTGCAGCTACTGGGCATCTTCTCTATGTCTAATTGCAGTCATGGTGCAGGAAACTTGTACGCAGCAAGCTTCCACAAACAACATTTTAATAATATGGATCAAGGTATAAACATTGAACAGCTCTGCTGCTCTGTTTCAAATTGTCCCATGATATCTTTTATGTTCAACTTAGCTTAACGTCTCAAAAAAGTTGCACTGCTACTGTCACACTCCCTCACGACTGGAACACTCATTTCTGAGATGTGGCTTAAAACCTACCCCCTCTGACTTGAGAGAGACCTAGCCCTTACAGCCACAGTAGGCACACAGCAACAGTCCTCAACTTTATGACCTCAAAATACTTGGGCAGTGTTGCATTTCAACCAAGTGGAGCCCTTAACCAGCAAACTATTGGCTGCATTGGCCATCACCTGGATAGATTCCACTTTGAATGAAGATTGGCAACCAATTCTCTAACTCACTGTAGCCATTATTACATTTAAAATGCCAACAAAAGCACTCCACCAATATGTTAACACTTATGGCTGTGGAGGGATTGGAACAAAAGGTTTGCCAGGCTGATTCTGGAGGTGCCTGGACTGACGTACAAAGAGACTGGATCAGTCAGGATTAGAAGCACGAGGGTGATCTCAGAAACCTATAAAATTCTAACAGGACCAGACAGGGTAAACAACAGGCAGGGTATTCCTGATGACCGGTACATTCTGAACTAAGACTCTCAGTCTATGAATACGAGGAAGACCATTTAGGCCTGAAGGAGAAATGTCTTCACCCAGCAAGCGGGGAGCCTGTGGAATTCTCTGCCACAGAAAGCAGTTGTGGCCAAAAAACATTGAATGCATTCAAGGCGTTGGATATAGTTCTCAGCATTAAAGGAATCAAAAGCAAAGGAGAAATCAAGAACAGGGTAAGGAGTTGGGTGATTAGCCTTGATCATGTTATATATGAGAGTAGTATGAAAGACCCAAATGACCTACCGCTGTTCCTAATTTCTAGGTCACTAAACAACCAGCTACATTTTGAGCAGTTCTCCTGGTTTGAATCACTACCCCATCCAGTGGTTGTTCCCCCCACCAAAAGATTTTAGCACACTGGGTTTAGATGCCTTAATGATGTTCATTGGTCCTAATCTCCTTTTCCACAATATTATGCAAATTAGTGTTGAAGCAGTTGATTTGGTTAAAAAGGTCAGTGGGGCCTTCACTTAAAAATCATTTTTGTATTATCTTATTCATCCTTTTCAAAATACACTCATTTCTGCCTCAATTTCTATTTCTAAAGGCTTTTCATGCTCAAGCAGAAATTATTTCATTCATTTTGCCAGCACCATACCACATTTTGGGCCCATTGTTGCTCATTTGCTAGCCACTGGAAGCAATCACTACTTCTCAAAGTGTTCGAAACGTTGTAATCTTTTCACATTAAAAAGAGTCCCAAATTTTAAGTCTTCCTTCATGCTATAACTATTCATTTCTAGAACTGATCATTAAATCTCCCTTTTCTGTGGCTGTAATAGCTTGCCTCTGATGAGGTGCCCAAATCTGAATGTCATTTTCTGACTGTATGTTAACCAGCTCCATGTAGAAGCGTAGCTACACTTCCTCGCTTGACTTCATTGCCTCTACATGTCCATTCTGCCACTATACAATTGTTTCTATTTGTATTTCTACTTGTACTAATCCATTTCGGTTTGCAAAACGGGTGTTAGCACAGGAGGTCCAGCTCAGTGTCCTTGCCAGTTCACCCCACTCCCATCTTTTCCCTGTTGGCCTGTAAACTGCTTCTCTTCAGCTAATTCTTCAGTATTTTCTTTTGAAAGACCCGATTGCCTACCAGGCTGTTGCAGGCAGACTCAAACAAGTCCAGATCCCAGCCACTCACTAGGTGGCAATGTTTTCCCTCATATCTCTCCACTGACAACCACCTGAAACTGACACCTCTGGTTCTCAAGCCTTCAGCCAATGGAAGCAATTTCTCTTCATTTATTGTCGAGACCTTTCACAGTTTTGAAGACCATCAGGTTCCCTCAACTGACGCTTTGCCCAAGGAGAACCTGCCCAGTTTCTCCAGTCTATTCACGTTACAGAAGCTCCTCATTCCTGGAAATTGAGAACCTTTGCTGCACCTCTAACGCCTTCACATCCCTCGGTCTGTGCCCAGAGTTGGGCACAGTGTCTCCGTTGAAGCTGAACTCGTGTTTCATGACAGTTCATCATAATTTCCCTGCTTTTGTAACTCATACCTGGATATACATCTGTATTTTAACACATGAAGGATGCCTTGCGCTGTTTCGCTGGTCAACCCAGTGCTCAGGCTTCAAAACGAGCCAGAGGTTGTATAAACTGATTTGCATGCCCTCACGTATAGAGGATCGATAGGGGAACTGTTCAGCTTGCAGTTATATGCTTGGATCAGTCAAAAGGTTGTGTTCATGTCCCATTCTGGAGACTTGAACAAAGACTCTAGTTTGGTACTTCAGTGCAGTTTAAACAAGCTGGAGGAGTATTAAAATCAGAGTCAGAGATGTACAGTACAGAAACAGACCCTTCAGTCCAACTCTTCCATGCCAAATTAATCTAGGTCCATTTGCCAGCATTTGGCCCATATCCCTCTAAACACTTCCTATTCACGTACCCATCCAGCTACCATTTAAATGTTGTAACTGTACCAGCCTCCACCACTTCCTCTGGCAGCCCATCCCATACACACACCACCCTCCAAAAACATTGCCCCTTTAGGTCCCTTTTAAATCTCCCCCCACCCCTTAAGTTAAACCTATGACCTCTAGCTTTGGACACCCCTACCCTGGAGGAAAAGACCTTGGTTATTCACCCTGTCCATGTCCCTCATGATTTTATAAACCTCTACAAGGTCATCCCTCTGACACTCCAGGGAAAGTAGACAGCCTATTCAGCCTTTCCCTACTGCTCACAACCTCTAACCCTGGCAACATCCTTGCAAATCTTTTCTGCACCCTTTCAAGTTTCACAACACCTTTCCTATAGCAGGGAGACCCGAATTGGAATGCAGTATTCCAAAAGTGGCCTAACCAATATCCTGTACAGCCATAACATGACCTCCCAACTCCTAAACTCAATGCACTGACCAATAAAGGCAAGCGTACCAAACACTTTCTTCACTGTCCTATCCATCTGCGACTCCACTTTCAAGGAACATCGAACCTGCACCTCAGAGGTCCCCACCATTAAGTGTATACGTCCTTCAATTCCAGAAAGTCCTACAAGAAAGCACTGTGGATGTCCTTGCCCAACATGGAATTGAAGTTCAAGGTGATTGATCACCAATATCTTCAAGGTTCTGGCCTCAGTGACACCAACAGCCCATAACAGAATTAAAATGGAGAGAGCATTTGCAGAAAGGGACTTAGTGTTTCAGGTTAAAGACTTTTCATCAGAAGTTTTCCTCCAGTCCCTGACTCTCTTAAAGCATGTTAACATTGTCAACATTTTACTCTTCTGACAAAAGACCTGTGTGAACCATTAAAAACTTTCTCTCTCCAAAGGCATAGCTATAAACTAAAGCTAATCAGCAAGTTGCCCAAGTATCAGCTTGCACTGTGTCCCAGTGTAGAAGTTATTTACCAGGCAAACAAGAACCATGGACTCAGTATAATACAAGTCATAAAGGGTGGTTCACCGTGAGTTATAGTGACTCATACCATTGTATCCAGAGACATTGCAGAACGAAAGGGAGATCTATTCAATTAGAGAACTCATAGCTGGCCTTTTCACTTTGAAAACGGCATAAAATGTTCAATAGGTTGACAGCATCTACTAGTCCAGAGTCTCTGAAATCCAGAACACTGAATTAAAGGAGCCTCAATTTAAAATTTTAAAAATCTGTAAGCAGTCTATACCATTAACGAATGCAGGATCATTTTAGATCATTGCGTGGCCACAAAACAGCTCTTTAAGCCCAGCTGCCATTTTAGATCACTGTCTGTGCTGCTTTTGGAATCCATTTTACCCCAATCTCCTGCTCTTCAGTCTCAGGAATGTGCTCTTTTCATGTACAGTTCCAATTTGTTTCTGAAACTTTACTACTGAATTCAATCATGCCCCATCCGCACCAATCACCTTAAAACTTATGATGGCAGGTTACCAACCCTCCCACCACTGGAAGGAAATTCCCCTTCATTTACAGCGATGGGACGGCAGACAATGGACCAAGTGTCCTCCTCATGCATTGTACTACTCTACAATTTAGCTGGTAGCCATGGACTCAGATTCCCATTGAAGTCACCCAGCCAGTCAACAATGTCCAACCACAATATCCAACAGATTGCCTCTCAGAATGACTGGTGGCAGGCAATAAATGGATATTCTTATTAATGAGGACAAAAACAGCATCACTGACTGAATATTGTGTGGACAGAGACAGGAACACATGTGGGAAACATCTGGCTACAAGCTGAAAGCATGCAACTGGTAGGCAAGATTCATTTCAACTGCAAGACATGAGCAAAGAGACTTAAGCAGCGCTAAAAACAAAAGATGAACATGAAAAGGAAAGTTGTGCTAACCAAGAGTGAATAAACTGGTAGATTCACATCTTTGTCAATAAAAGACCAAGTAACAGTTACCAAAAGGCAGGCAGGTAGCAACAGAAACAAGGAACAATTGACATGATCTCGAATTGCGACCTAGGCAGGTACAAAACTGCTTAAGTAAAGCCCCGGGGACTTGCAACAGGTTCAGGGGAAACCACGAAAGAAAGGAAAACAGCAGAATCAAATCAGCAATGTTTGCTACTTATCAGTCTGACTGTATAATCAATGGCAGAACGCAGTGCAAGTCTAACTACTCTTCCACCCTCCAATCTTCTGCCACAGAAAGATTTATTAAAGTTTTCATTTGTGGGATGTAGGGGTTGCTGGTTAGGTTATTCCTCATCCCTAATTGGTCTTCTGGCTGTGATGGCGAGTCACCTTAAACTGCTGTAGTTATGGTGTACATACACCCACAGAGCTGTCAGAGAGGAACTTCCAGCAATTTGACCTTGTCCTCTCAGCTTCCGATTTAAAATTCTAAGTATTCAGGATCAGGGAACCCAGGTATTTTCGGGCAGGCTAGCACACGGATTGAAGTCTTTCTTAAAAACTGAGTCAAAAAGACAAACACAACGAATCAGTGCATATTCTTGACTCAGTATCTAGGACACATCTCCCAAACTAGTGGGTTATCGGAGATCTTGGGTGCTGGGCACAGCTTGAAACGGGAAGCCTTAAATGCAACATTTCAACAGCAATACAGGAGATGGCAGGAGGAGAACTGGGACACATTCCTAGGCAAGAACTGTCATGGATGCACCTTGTAAATATTTAAAATTTCAATAGAAAAAAAAGAATATTCAGTGAATTACAATGAGTTTGATACATGAGCCATGTTCAGTAGCTGCCTCATCCAAACAACTTCAATTAACAAGGGTACAGGACAATATCCAGTTCAGATCACAAGACAGCCCTGCATTAACCTATCATACATCCAGATACAGGCAAAGCAGAAAACAAAAAAGTGCTGAGATGACTATAGGTGTCAACAGCACTGATTTACTTGCCATAACACGTTAAGCATGGCCCAGGCTTGTAACAAGCAATGTTAACACACACAGGGTTGGAAAATTTGGTGCTGAGACAAATGTAGCCGTAAATCCAAACGTCTCAGAGACCTGTCCATGTATGGCATCCCATTAGAGCCACCATGAGCCGTCTCTGGGCTCTTGCATTCCGTGTGGTGAAAAATCTATTCTGCATAGTTTGCAGATGACTCCCACACTCCTCAATGTACATTCGATACACAAAGCCAGCTGGATGGTGCAGTGGGCCAGTCATGTTTGCAATATCAGCTGGGTGACAAGAGCAATTCCTTTCTTTAGAAAGCAAAAGGGATGTCAAAAAGGGAAAAGCAGCAAGTGATCGAGAAACTACTCAACACAGATTAACAGTTTATAGCTTGACATTCCAGACTACAGCATGCGAGTTTGCAGAACAGTGAAACTAAAGACAGGACCTGATACAGAGGAATGCTCATCTGAAGGACAGATTCCAATGCTGGCAATGTCAAAAACCGCCTGTGTATCTTGTCCTCTGCCCCCAAGTCCTCAACATGCCCTTGTGTTACCTCCTTTAAAATTTGTTCATTGGATGTAGGCATTTACTGCACATCCCCAATTGCTCTGGATGGTGGTGGCTTGCTAGGCAAAGTAACTGGGCAGTCAACCGTTTCCTGTGGGTGTGGAGTTACATATCAGCCAGATCAGGCAAGGACCATAGATTTTCTTCCCTATAGATTTCCTTCCCTAAAGGCACTATTTAACCAGATGGGTTTTTTTTTTTAAAACAGGGGTTACATGGTGGCCACGAGTCTATCTTTTAATAGATTTCTTCCCCCTCCCAAAAAAAAAAATTGAAAACAAATTTGACCAATCGGTCATGGTAAGATTTGGACTTGAACTCACGCTCCAGAACATTACACAACACTACCTCCTCTTTTCAGCATAACTCATCCTTAATGACCTTGCAGTCACTTATTTCCAGTCCTGATAGTTTGTTCCACTTTGAGATGAAATGCTCAACTCGAGTTTGTTTCATCCAGAACATTTAAAAGTTGGACGGGCTACACACGCCTTTTTACTTATCAGATCTCCTCCCAAGTCCACAATTAACAATGACCTACAGCACCAACGAGGAGCCAAGACTACAACATGTCGCTCAAACTAAGTCATGCTGGTGGTACAATGCTCAGACCCATAGGTTTGGGTCTGCATCTGGTCACAATGAAACCTGGTTACGCACAGGGTGATCCCAGAGGAACTGGTCATGAAAGCTGCTGGAAAGTCATTGACAAAGCAGCTGGTTTCAGTCACTGCCCAACATACCTTGACATGACTTGGTGCCGTACTCTCACACATCTGCTTCAGTGAAGCACTTTGAGATTCTTTTAAAGGCAAAGCAGCAGCCAAATGCGTTGCACCACAGGCGGCTCTGCTGCAGAGGGGAAGGGGGTAAAGAGTGTGCCAGAGCAATAGTTACTCAATTATAAAGGGGAAAGAGATGGGCATTTTTGTGGCCGCAAACAAGACTCCAGGATGGTACGTTGCCTCCCTGATGCTACAGTCAAGGATGTCTCAGTGGGTACAGGACTTTGAAGAGGGGGGAGGGTGAACAGCCAGTGGTTGCGGTACACATTGGTACAAACAACATGTGTTTTAAACAAAAAAGGATGGAGGTGGTAAAGGCAAACCACAGGGAGCTAGGAAGAAATTTAAGAAAATCAGATCTCAAAAAGATAGTGATCTCAGGATTACTACTGGTGCCATGTGCTAGTCAGAGGAGAAGTGACAGGATATATTGGATGAATACACATGGCTGAAAAAGATGGTGTCAAGCAGGGGGTTTCAAATTCCTGGGGCATTGGGACCTATTCTGGGGGAGGTGGGACCTATACAAATTGGACAGGTTACACCTGGGCAGGACTGGGACGGATGTCCTGGTGGTGGTTTGGGGAGGGTTTAACCTAATATGCCGGGCGATAGATCCTATGTAAGGAGGCACAGGGGGAGGATCAAGGACAAAATCAAAAAAGAGGTTGAAAAAGGAAGTAAGAAAAGAAATAGACAGAAATACTGGGCCATTGTGAAAAATAAAAGCGAACAAATGGTGTTGAAAAGACAAGCTTAAAGGCTTTGTGCCTTAATATACAGAGCATTTGCAATAAAATGGATGATCTAATCAAACAGATAGATGTAAACAGGTACGATATAACTGAGATTATGGAGACATGGCTGCAGGGTGACCAGGGATAGGAACTGAATGTCCCAGGGTATTCAGTATCTCAGAAGGACAGGGAAAAGGAAAAAAGGTGGTGGAGTGACATTGCTAGTTAAAGAAAAAATTAACACAGTAGTGAGAAAGGATGTTAGCTCTGACAATGTGGAATCTGTACGGGTAGAGTTGAGAAATACCAAGGGGCAAAAAAATTTGTGGGTGTCATAGATAAACCCTCAAACTGCAGTGATGTTGGGAATGGCATTAAACAGGAAATTAGAATTGTATGTGATAAGGGAATATCAGTGATCATGGGTGATTTTAATCTGCACATAGATTGGGCAAATTAAATTAGCCACAATGCCGTAGAGAAGGAATTCCTGGATTCTATACAGGACGGTTTTCCTGACCAACATGTGGAGGAGCCAACTGGAGAGCAGGCCGTCTTAGACTGGGTAGTGTGTCATGAGAAGGGAATCATTACCAGTCTAACTGAGAGAGGCCCCTTGGGGGAAGAGAGTGACCATAACATGCTAGAATTTTTATTTTTTTTTTAAAATCAAGATGGAGAGTGAGGTAGTTAATTTGGAGACTAGGCTACTGAACCTTAATGAAAGAAACTAAGAGGATGAGGTGCGAGAGTTGGCCTTGATAGATTGGGGAAGAGTTACTTAAAAAGGGATAACAATGGATAGGCAATGGCAAATATTCAAAGGAAAGCATGTGTGAACTGCAACAACTGTTTATTCCTGTCAGGCACAAAAGCAAAATGGGTAACAGGGTCAATCCATGGCTTACAAAAGGAAATGAGAGACAGTATCCTATCCAAGGATGCAGCGTACAGAGTGACAAAGTCCCACACACGAGATTAATGCGCAAGATTAAAGCATGGGATTGGGGGAGGGGGGACTGTATTGAGATGGATAGAAAACTGGTTGGCAGAGATGAAACAGTAAAAATTAACAGGTCCTTTCTAAATTGGCAGGCAGTAACTAGCGGGGTGCCACAGCAACCCGTGCTGGGACCCCAATATTCACAATGTATAGTACTGATTTGGATGAGGGAACAAAATGTAACTTCTCCACATTGGCAGATGATACCAAGTTGGGTAAGAGGATGAACTGTAACGAGGATACAGAGATCCTTCAGCATGATCCTGACAGGTTGGGTGAGCGGGCAAACCAATGGCAGATGCAGTATAATTTGGATAAATGTGACGTTACTCACTTTGGAAGCAAAAACAAGGAGGCAGGTTTCTACCTGAATAGCTATAAATTGGGAGAGGGGAGTGTGCAGTGGGACCTGGGTGTCCTTGTGTACCAGTTGCTGAAGGTTAGCATGCAGGTGGTAAAGAAGGTAAATGGTATGTTGGCCTTCATTGCGAGAGGTTTCGAATACAGGAGCAGGGACGTGTTGTAGTTATACAGGGCCTTGGTGAGGCCACACCTAGAATATCGTCTACAGTTCCCATCTCCTTTTCTGAGGAAGGATGCTCTGGCTCTCAAGGGAATGCACTGAAGGTTTAACAGGCTGATTGCAGGGATGGTGGGTCTGACGTATGAGGAGAGATCGACTAGGTAGGGAGTCTTTTTGTTAGAGTTCAGACAAATGACGGGGGGGATTTCAGAGAGACTTATAAAATTCTAACAGGACTGGACAGGGTAGATGCAGGGAGGATATTCCCAATGGTGGGTGTTTCCAGAACCAGGGGTCACAGTCTGAGGATTCGGGGTGGACCATTTAGGGCGGAGATGAGGAGACATTTCTTTATCCAAAGAGTGGTGAGCCTGTGGAATTCGTTACACAGGGAGTATTTGATGCCAAAACATTTGAATGTATTCAAGAGGCGACCAGATAAAGTACTTGGGGAGAATGGGATCAAAGGTTATGGGGAGAAAGCAGGATTAGGCTGAGTTGGATGATCAGCCATGATCGTGATGAATGGCAGAGCAGGCTCAAAGGGCTGAACGGCCTCCTCCTGCTCCTATCTTCTATGTTTCCATGTTATGTTTCTATGTTTTGGTGTTAACATTTGCTAAATCAACACAAGTCAGCACTGTTGTTGTAATACCCCTCAGGAAACTGCAGCCTGTCACCCCCAACACTAGAGCTTTTGAAAATGTACTTGCTGTTGTAATTTAACCAGAGGTGCCAGCAATCCATCAAACAGCACGTGGCCGTGACCAGATGGGGGTTTTCTTTTGTAAAGATGCAGATGGTTAAGGGTAAAATGTTGACCAGGGCTTCAGGCAGAACACCACTGCTCATTTCAAAAACATTGCAGGATCTTCTCCAGCCACCTGAGGGGCAGACAAGTTCGATGTAACATCTAGAAAACACCAAATGGGAAGCACAGGAGGTACCTTGTTTGTGCCGAAAGACCGCACGCAGAGGGACAGCGTGAGCAAACAAATTACCAAAATACACAAAAGAAAATCTCCACATCCACTCTGAAGCTGAAGAGTTGTTAGTCCACCTGCTGAAAAATTTAAATGCTATTACAGATTTTTATTTTATTTGATTTGTACTGATGGAGCTTAGAGTCCTTTCCTTTATCAAATAAGATGCTTATCCTTACTACAGCATAAACTCTACACTGCAACAGCAAATTGTGAGTTAGGTAATACTGTTCACAGATTAAACTTTGTAGAAATGTACAGTAGGCCATTCAGCCCTTCCAACCTGCTCTGCCATTCAATATGATCTTGATCATCCACCTCAGTGTCCTGTACCCACTTTCACTACATACATTTTGATACCATAAGCCAAGCATAAAAACTCCCTGCCAAAAAAACCAAAGGGCAAGAATCTGCCCCTGTTAGTGTTTGGTCAAGCATAACATAACAGAATCTGGCCTGGAAGCTGACAGATCAGATTTACTGCATTTCCTATTTGCTAACCACTGATCTTGACAGATGCAAAAAACCCTCACTGTTAGACCACAGCGAACAGCAACCTGACTACCACTGCTTGCTGGCAAATGTAACTCTGAGGGAATATTTACTGTGACTTCCCAAACCAAGTGAGGGCAACCTCATTATACCTGTGAAAGCCAAACTGGTAATATACTGCAATAGGAAGTGACGAGGGTCAGGAGATCAATAACACAGACTTGTTTTCTTTACAAACAGAAGCTTGCATTGACTATTTCTGTAAGGAACACTGGACCATAACACGAGTTAAGGCCCAGGCAATCCTAGTCATGCACAGCTTCTCAACACACGAGGAATAGGATGAATTTTCCCTCATCTGTACAACAAGGACAGTCACTTCCAGATAACTGTCACACTGGCTATTTCCTAACCCAGATATTTGCTGCTGACACTGCTCGTTCTTCAAGTGAAACACACATGGACTCTCAGTAGCCCTAGATGGCAGCCAAAAAGCCATCAAGCTAAACCCTGCCTCGTCCTGCTCCTGGTTGCAAGATCTACAGCAAATTGTCAGGTCCTCATTAAGCAACTGCACAGGATGAACTCGACATAGCGCGTGCTATTTTTAACCTTCCCACATTACCTCAGTCAAACTCAGGGCCTGCAAGGAGAAGATGTGCAGTGAATTTAAAGCTTTAGAACAACAAAAAGGTGCAAGCATAGACCAGAGACAGATCACTTTTTCACCAGGGACACCTGGGATGTCCGGGAGTGGAATGCCTTGTCTTGGGATCAGAAGCAGCAGAGGCGAGGGAATTAGGAATAGGGGATGGCCTTTTTGCAGGAAGGTGGGTGAGAGGAGGTGTATTCTAGGTAGCAATGGGAGTCGGTAGGCTTGAAATGGATATTGGTTTCTAGGTGGTTACCAGAGATGGAGACAGGTGTCCAGGAAGGAGAGAGAGGTATCACATATGGTCCAGGTGAAGTTAAGGTTGGGGTGGAAGGTGTTAGTGAAGTGGATGGAACTGTCCGAGCTCCTCAGGAGCATGAGGCGGCACCGATACAGTCATCGATGTAACGGAGGAAGAGGTAGGGGATAGGGCCAGTGTAGCTTCGGAAGTGGGACTGTTCCGCGTATCCTACAAAGAGGCGGGCATAGCTTGGGCCCATGCAGGTACCCATTGCAATCTGACCCCACTACCAAAGACATTTTTCCTCCCCACCCTTTATCTGCTTTCCGGAGGGACCACTCTCTCCGTGACTCCCTTATCCGCTCCACACTCCCCACCAGCCCCACCACCCCCGGCACTTTTCCCTGCAACCGCAGGAAGTGCTACACCTGCCCCTACACCTCCCCCCTCAACCCTATCCCAGGCCCTAAGAAGACCTTCCACATCAAACAGATGTTCACCTGCACATCTGCCAATGTGGTATACTGCATCCGCTGTACCCGGTGTGGCCTCCTCTACATCGGGGAAACCAAGCGGAGGCTCGGGGACCGCTTTGCAGAACACCTACACTCGGTTCGCAATAAACAACTGCACCTCCCAGTCGTGAACCATTTCAACTCCCCCTCCCATTCCTCAGACGACATGTCCATCCTGGGCCTCCTGCAGTGCCATAACGATGCCACCCGACGGTTGCAGGAACAGCAACTCTCATTTCGCTTGGGAACCCTGCAGCCCAATGGTATCAATGTGGACTTCACAAGCTTTAAAATCTCCACTCCCTCGACCGCATCCCAAGACCAGTCCAGCTCGTCCCTGCCTCCCTAACCTGCTCTTCCTCCCACCTAAAGCCACACCCCCATCTCCTACCTACTAACCTCATCCCGCCCCCTTGACCTGTCCGTCCTCCCTGGACTGACCTATCCCCTCCCTACCTACCTACACTCATCTTTACTGGCTCCATCCCCGCCTCTTCGACCTGTCTGTTTCCTCTCCACCTATCTTCTCCTCTATCCATCTTCTATCTGCCTCCCCCTCTCTCCCTATTTATTGCAGAACCCCCTTTCCCCTCCCCCATTTCTGATGAAGGGTCTGGGCCCAAAATGTCAGCCTTCCTGCTCGGCCTGCTGTGTTCATCCAGCTCTGCACCTTGTCGTCTCAGATTCTCCAGCATCTGCAGTTCCTACTATCTCTGGTGAAAAAGTGATCTGTCTCTGGTCTATGCTTGCACCTTTTTGTTGTTCTAAAGCTTCAAATTCACTGCACATCTTCTCCTTGCAGGCCCCGAGTTTGACTGAGGTAATGTGGAAAGGTTAAAAATAGCGCGCGCTATGTTGAGTTCATCCGTTTTTCAAGGACCGCAACTTCCCCTCCAGTGGTCAAAAATGCCCTCGACCGTGTCTCTCATTTCCCGCAACTTATCCCTCACACCCCCTCCCCGCAATAACAACCAAAACAGAATCCCCCTCGTCCTCACGTACCACCCCACCAACCTTCAGATCCAACACTTCCACCATCTGCAATCCCACCCCACCACCAAAGACATCTTTCCCTCCCCACCCTTATCTGCTTTCCGGAGGGACCACTCTCTCCGTGACTCCCTTGTCCACTCCACCCTCCCCTCCAGCCCCACCACA
>NC_063357.1:39192106-39219339 GCF_021869965.1 Rhincodon typus | reverse complement strand
TCAAACAGATGTTCACCTGCACATCTGCTAATGTGGTATACTGTATCAGCTATTCCCGATGTGACCTCCTCTACATCAGGGAAACCAAGCGGAGGCTCGGGGACCGCTTTGTGGAATACCTACACTCTGTTTGCACCAAACAACTACACCTCCCAGTTGCGAACCACTTCAACTCCCCCTCCCACTCCTTGGACGACGTGTCCATCCTGGGCCTCCTGCATTGCTACAATGATGCCACCCGAAAGCTGCAGGAACAGCATCTCATATTTCACTTGGGACCCCTGCAGCCCAAGGGTATCAATGTGGACTTCACAAGCTTCAAAATCTCCCCTCCCCCAACCGCATCCCAAAACCAGCTCAGCTCGTTCCAGCCTCCCTAACCATTCCTCCCACCTCAAGCCCCACCCCCATCTCCTACCCACTAACCTCATCCCAGCCCCTTGACCTGTCCATCCTTCCTGGACCGACCTATCCCCTCCTTAACTCCCCACCTACATTCAACTTTACTGGCTCCATCCCCGCCTCTTTGACCGGTCTCCTCTCCACCTATCTTCTCCTTTATCCATCTTCTATCCGCCTCCCCCTCTCTCCCTATTTATTTCAGAATCCCCTTCCCCCACCCCATTTCTGTAGAAGGGTCTCGACACGAAACGTCAGCCTTCCTGCTCCTCCGATGCTGCTTGGCCTGCTGTGTTCATCCAGTTCTACAGTGTTATCTCACTTTTTCACCATCTTAGTTTACCAGTGTAGGGGGCAAATGGAGAAAAGGCTGAAGAATGACAGGGAGGTGGGAAATTAAAACTCTCTTGCTCAAGATGAAGACCATTGCTGCTGTAAAATGCCAATTGTGAGACTCAGCGTCAGGTTCATTGCTTGCATGTTGCCCACAAAATGGCTTTACATGAGGTTATCAATGTCCTCTGGCAGGGCAGTACAGTGACTCAGTGGTTAGCAGTGCAGCCTCACAGGACCTGGGTTCGATACTGCCCTCAGGCGACTGTGTGGAGTTTGCACATTCTTCCTGAGCATGGGTTCCCTCCCACAGTCCAAAGATGTGCGGGTTAGGAGGATTGGCCATGCTAAATTGACCCAGTGTCCAGAGGTTAGCCATGGGAAAAGCAGGTTTACAGGGATTTGGTGGGGTGCTCTTCCGAGAGGATCATAAGGGAACTAATAGATGCCATTCAGCCTATCTGTACCGTAGGGATTCTGTGATTCCACTGAAGCTTCTGGGAATGAATATTAAACACCAGGACATACTCACCAGCAACATGGGAGGTGGAAAAAAAAACGAGGGGAGAGTCAATAATGTGGAGTGTGACTGCCATTTTCTCTGAGCACCTTCATTCGGGTTGAAAATTTGGAGGTGGGGGAGGAAAGGAAGACATTTTGAGAAGAACACAGCGTCCAATCAGGTAATGCAGTGGCCAGTCCTTTTCCAAGCAACATTGGAAGGCAGGACGTTACAAAGATGGCCACAGGCAGCTAGTGGCAGGGGTGTTGGGGCTGGGCAGCTGGTCATAAGCTAGAGCAATACATCCAAGCTCTATTGGCAATGGTCTTCTGAAACAATGAAGCTCCTCCAATGTAGATTGGCTCTGCTCAACCAATGATCATTTACTTTCCCACTTAACTACTGTTACCCATTTAAGAGGAGAAACACAGTCAAGTCTTTTGAACTCATCCTCAAAGGGCAGTTACATTACTTCAAGACACAGGATAGATGGATTCTTAATAAGCAAACAGGTGAAAAGGTTATCAGGGGCAGCAGGGATGTAGAGTCATCATATCAGCCTTAATCTGATCAAAATGGAGGAACAGATTCGAGGGGCTAAGCAGCTTACCTCTGCTTTTAATTTTTAAATTTATGTACTTTCAGTACTGCACAGCAACTGCCCCTTTGCTGCAAATTTCAGATATTGTGGTCAGACACGGGCAAGAGCTAGCAGAGATAAGTTGATCCCAGTAATCGGGAATAGACAAGGTTGTTCCCATCTCCTCACCTTGCCCCACATTTAGTGTGGCACCCCTCAATCTACACACAATTACCTCCAATGGAGAGGAGTGCTCATGGCCCTTCGACTATTTACACTTACCACTGCTATCTTGGTTTCTGAACTAGGGACAATGAAGAATAGGTCCCCTCCCCGCCCCGCAGGACTTCAATAGTTACCTTCACATAACTGAAGATAATACCTTAGTAACAGAATAAAGAGGGAGGACATGGAGCAAGATAGCAAGTTATAGAGTAACTATCACAACATCACATCCAAATCTATTCTCATGGACAAATTAGAATAACTGTGGGGTGCCTGCCATCTCACAAGAATGGCCCACTGTTATAAAACAATGTACATATCCCCATGTATAACAGGTGCCTGACCAATTGATTCAGGACTGCTAATGGACCCTACTGACATCCATGCTCCCAGATAATTCCTGCAGGTAGATCTTTGCCAATTACACTGCTCAACATAGCAGCCTAAAATGCATCCATATGCCAGTACTCAACACAAACACTGCCACAAGAACGGAATTTTAAATTTGGATGTCAAGAAACTCCCATACTGATTCCAGCTGTACTATAAAAGACAAATAAGCACTTTGAAGCCAGAGTAGACTCTGAAAAGGAGTTGTATCTGGAAAGGAGATCTATTTGTAGCTAAAAACCTATCACTGCATTTGCTGTTGGAATCATTGCACAGAGGGAGACATTTGGCCCGTTGCCTATCTGTTGGCCCTTGGAAAGACCGATACAATTAATCCCACCTTCTGGCTCCTTCTCTAGAACCCTGCAATGCTTTCAATTTTTTGTTTGCCAATTTCCTTTTGAAAAGTGACCAGAGTCCACTTCCCCTCCCTCCCTCAGGTAACATATTTCAGATAACAATAGCACACAGCAAAAACAAAAAAATCTCTTCTCTGCTCTGGTTCCTCTGCCTGTCATGTTACAGCTATGCCTTCTGGTAACCAATGGAAACAGGAGCTGTCAAAGCACCCTTATTGAAGGTAGTGAATCAAATATCTCAGAATTTGAAATAACATAATTGGTCTGCATTTTTCCTCCTGCATAGATGGATATTATCATCTGACATTTGTCTGTTAGATGCACAATAGCTTTAAAATGCTGGGTGTTGGCAATGACAACCTAGAATGGGTAGTAGAGTCCCAATCTGCAAAATCTCCCAATTAAACAGCAGTTAAACAGTGAGTGATTTGAGCCAATTACTTAACAACTTGTCTTCTCACTCTTTAAAGTAAGAAGGCTCCATCCCAGCGGAATACATTGTGCAAAAGTGCTGCATTGATGAATCAGCTCTATCCCTTCAACAGTAATGTGACACAGGACCCACAACTATTATATACAGGCCTAGTGATAAAACAAAATCGCCATTTTGATAGCTTCGTTGACACGATCAGGTCAATTTTAATCCTGAGTGCGTTTCAGGGGACTGAGGCCTGGGGCAAATGCAAAAGAAACCATACTCGCTGGCCCAGGTTGCTTCAGGTTCATGGTAAACCCTTAGCCTAGCCTGGGTGCCACAGGTCAACTACCTACTTAAAAACAGGGCAAGAAACACTGCTGGATGCCAGGTGGAAGGGAAATTGTATGCCACCACGAAGGGCCCACTCACTAAAACAATGTGGAAATGTGTTTAAAGGAAAGATAACTGCACAGTGCTAATGGCAATGGACTAGCAATTTGAATTCAATGGTTAAATCTGGAATTATAAAAGCTAGTCAATGATGGTGACCATAAAAATATTAAATTGTCCTAAAAATCAAGCTGGTGCACTCACGGCCTCTTTTTAGGGAAGGAAATCTGCCAGCCTTACACGGTCTGGCCAACAAGTGACTCCAGACAGAGCAATGTGGTGACTCTTAATTGCCCTCTGAAATGGCTGAGCAGGCCCAATAGTTTAAGGGCAATTAAGGGTGGGCAACAAATGCTGGCCTTGCCAACACATGAAAAACAAAAACATTCTTAAAAAAGGAAAGAAATCACTGGAGAATGGAAGAGCAGGCCATGAAATAATACAAAGATGCTTTACGGAGTTGGAGAGATCGTACTTGCTCTTCCTGGCCCACCAGACAGCTTCCTTTATCCCCAAACCAGGACCATCCTCCTCAGGCCAAGTTGTAGTTCAGTTTATCAGGATAGCATTTCTTTTTCAACTCACAAAGAGCCTGACAAGCATCCCACCCACCCTGAAGGATTCTTCATGTTGAGGATTTAGGTAGGCACTGTTTGTAGCTGCCCATCCACACGGTCTGCCCAGCACACAGTGCCACCCTTACAGGTCAGAAGAGAGCAAGGAGGCCTGAATTGTCTGAACAGAGAGAAACAGACACCCTCCATGAAAGATAGAGCCATATAAGCATGGTCACAAATGGGCAGGAACCACCGATATGTTTTACAAGTACCTTCATAACCCAAGTGTGGAACTTGACTCACACCAAAAAAGGAGCTTGCTTCAGTCACAGCATTCTACTCGAATGTCCTCCTTGCATAGATTCCCACTGGAATCTGATGTCAACCTTCTAATCTTGTTTGTCACAACCTCCAGCATCAAACCAATTCACAATTGCAGTGAGTTTGCAATCAGCTGCTCCTTGGGAGCAGGAGAAATGGTGACCCATCATTACATCTCCAGGGAACAATACAAACCCGAACTAAATCTGGTCCGAGCTAGGACAGCTGAAGCTGAAACTACAAATAAGACCATGACCATTCAGAATCGCAAAACTGGCAATCTCCTCTAATCTTGGGAAGGGCAAGCAAAATCTCCTCACCAGGGACTAGCCCACTCAAGAATTTAATTTCTTTTAAAAATATGCAAAATCTACTTAGTATTAAGCAAAGTCAAGCAACACAGGTTTTCCCCAATGCAAATCCTTCTAGTCAGGGCAATCTTGCAAAAACCACTCCTATTAACCAATAGCTTGTTTATAGATGTAACTTAGTATTTGTTATAATTGGCACATTTCCATTTGCAAGCAGGATTGAGATTGAGAGAGCACATTTGACTGCAACATGCACTTGGGTGACGGTCAGATTGTTCCCTGGGAGATCCACAGTCAGGATACAGGGTGAAAGGGTAACCAAGAATGGGTAGTAGAGTAACCAAGAAAATACACTGTCAGTCAAGAAATATCATTAACTTTTCATACATTTAAAAGCCAAACACTCCTTTGAACTGTACGCAGCCCATGCTAATTCATCAGTTTGTAAAACAGCTGAATCACCCAGAGACTATGCAAAAAAAAATTTGTAAAAGAGAGATCAAGGTGTATTGACTTTACAAACTTGAATGATGGCTTAGCCAATTTTAAAAGATTTAATCAGAATCAAAAATCAAATTTTAGCTGAGATATTTGTAACTTCTAGTGTACCTATGCCTCAAACTTGATTATCAAAAGCTTTTTAGGTTCACCTAACCCAAGATGACATTTAAAACCAAGTTGAAATGGTATAGGAGGAGGACAATGATTGTGGCAATAAAGTGCATTGAGATCTCAAAGTTTAGCCATAGGCCAAGTCAGTTGCTGCCCCTTCCTCTGACCTTGCTAGATCTGCTCCAGAGCAAGGCAGAAAATAACAGTGGCTGATCACCTTGGATTAAAACAAGACTTGACATTTCAGCTTGAATGTTGATGGGAACAAAGGGTTCATTTGGCCTGAATTCCTTGATTATTGAAGATTGAGGTGGCCAGGCCACAATGTTAAAATAACTTTCTATTACAGAAGATACCCTAAAGACTGAGGGATGTTGGAATTTTGAGGTTTCAAGACTAATAGATTTTCACTGGCTAAGGTTATCAAGGGATACTAGGCAATAAGCAGTTTAACTGGGACAATATAACCGTACTAGGACAAGCAAAATCTTGGGTCAAGATCCTGGAATTCCTTCCCTAAAGGGCATTGTGGGTCAACCTACAGCAGGAGGACTGCAGCAGTTCAAGAAGGCAGCTCACCACCACCTTCTCAAGGGCAACTAGGGATGGGCAATAAACACTGGCCCAGCCAGAGACCCTTACATCCCACAAACGAATAGAAAAAAATGCAAAGACAAGCGTGCGGATTCCTGGAAGCCTGGTTTTCAACCACCGGTGTGATGTTGAAATAGACCCCATCTACATACCACTACGGCTCAAAACCGGAAACAGGGCTACCCACCATAACAGACGAGGCCATATAAATTCAGAATGGAACAGAACAACTGCGCTACAACGGAGGCTAAATAGCACTGAAGATGTCACCTAGAAGAGAGACAGAAACATTTGCACAAAAACCAGTCAGCTCAGCGAACCAACCAAAAACTCCAGGCAACAAACAGTTGAGGCATCACCTTGACCCAACAGAATGGTGAAGGAGATTAGACAGGCTGAGTGGCCTACTTCTATTCCTATGCTCAAGATGGATAAATGAAATCCAGAGCTAACGAGTGCCTTTTTCTTAAAAAGCAATTATCAGTCTATATCAATTGTGGTTTTTCAACCTGTTATTTGTTTGGGGGGGGTCAATTTAGCTCAGTTGGCTGGACAGTTGATTTGCGAAGCAGTGTGATGCTAACAGCGTGGGTTCAATCCCTGCTCCAGCTGAGATTACCACGAAAGACTCTCCTTCCCAACCTCTCCCCTCGCCCGAGGTGTGGTGACCCTCAGGTTGAATCACCAGTCATCTATCTCCGAGATAGCAGCCCTATGGTCTGGTAAGACTACAGCAATTTGATTTGTTTGGACCAGGTACTGTTTTCATCTTATATAGTCTCGTTCTTCTGCTGTTTTCAGCTTCAACTAGTAATGCTCGAGCTTTCTGCGCAAAACTAATTAATGGAAGGCATTCTGAGCAGAACACTGCAGTAACTGAAAGGTCAGATCTATTGATCTGTCAAGCCTTGGTGTTTGAAACCAAAATGTCAACATGGCTTTTACATCACCATGTCTTCCTCCGTGACATTTTCAATGAGGAATGCAAGATATTTGGTTTTCGAGTAAAGAGAAAACAAGGTTGCAGAGATTCAACTGACTGAGAAAGGGGGAAAGAAACTGAAACAAGGTTAACCAGACAAACATTTTAATATTGCTTTATCCTTGCAAAATTCACATTTGATGTTTTCCAAAAATGTAAAGTCATTGAACTAGAGGCAGCGCGGGACGCTAAAACATTATTTATACACAGGGTATAAAAGAAACAAAAAAAACACCTATGGAACTGCAAACGCAAATTAAAATTAGAGGATTTGACGCAGCCAGATAATAGGACCCTGTTGTGGTGCAAAGGTAGTGTGTCTATCCCTAAATGGAGGCACCCAGGTTCAAATTCCCCCTACTCCAGAGGCGTGTAATAATGTCTCTGAACAAGTTGCTCAGAAAATAGGTTAATAAAAAATTTCTCCAGGAAAGGTAGAGAAAATGGTCAAAGGTAAGGAGTAGCCTTAGCAATTGTGGAAATGTTAATGAGAACACAAAGCAACTGGTAATGAGGCAGTATTGATTCTGTTTTGAGTACCTGAAGAAATGCTGGAGATCAGAGTGAGTCAGGCAGCATACATAGAGAGAGCAAGCTAGTGTTGAGTCTAGCTAACTATTCAAGAGCTCGGAAGAGGAGTCACCTAGAGCTGAGACACCACCTTGCTTTCTCTCCAAGGATGCTGCCTGACCCGCTGACTCCAACACTTCTGGTTTTCAGTACAGACTCCAGCATCTGCAGTAATTTGATGCTATGTTAACTTACTGGGTTTAGATATACACAGGTCGCAAATATCAAAATATGTGGCACAATGACAATGACAGTGTCCCTAGCTCTGGTTTCAGGTCCCACTTGCCTTGAAAGTATGTCACATGTGGGGAGCAATGGCCTAGCATTTTTACCACTGGACTGTTAACCCACAGACCCAAGTTCAAATCCCACCATGGCAGATGGTGAAACTTGAATTCAATAAAGAATAAAAATTTGGAATAAGAGTCCAATGATCATGAATCCATTGTCAGAAAGACCCAGCTGGTTCATTAATGTCCTTTATTTGGGAGGGGGGGTTGAATTTGCCATCCTTACCTGGCCTGGCCTACATGTGACTCCAGACCCACAGCAATGTGGTTGACTCCCATTTGCCCTCTGAGCAATTAGGGATGAGCAATAAATAGTGGCCCTGTCAATGATGTCCTCAATGAATAAAAGAAAAACATTACCTGGGCATTCACAGTCCCATAGGTAGACAGGATGGTTAAGAAAGCACTTGGCATGCTTGCCTTCATTGCTCAGACCTTTGAGTATAGGAGTTGGGACGTCATATTGAGGTTGCGCAGGACATTGGTGAGGCCTCGAGTATTGTGCACGGTTCTGGTTGCTCTGTTATAGGAACGATATTAAGCTGGAGAGGGTTCAGACAAGATTTACCAGGATGTTGCCAAAAGTGCAGGGTTCGAATTTAAGGAGAGGCTGGATAGGCTGGGGGTATTTTCACAGGAGTATAGGAGATTGAGGGGTGACCTTATAGAAGTTTATAAAATCATGAGGGCATAGATAAGGTGAATAGCAATAGGTCTTTTCCCTAAGGTGGGGGTATACTTTTATGGTGCAGGGACAAAGATTCAAAAAAGAACACGAGGGGCAACATTAAAATCTCAAGTGACTCATGTGTAGCATGAACTGCCAGAGGAAGTGATAGATACAGGCAGAGTTACAATGTTTAAAGACATTTGGAAAAGTACGTGAATAAGAAAGGTTTGGAGGGGTATGGGCCAAGCACAGGTAGGTGAGGACAAAAACAAAGTTGCTGGAAAAGCTCAGCAGGTCTGGCAACATCTGCAAAGGAAAAAACAGAGTTAATGTTTTGGGTCCAGTGACCCTTCCTCAGAACTCAAAGGTAGGTGGGACTAGTTTGGTTTGGAGACGTGGTCAGCATGGACTGGTTGTACTGAAGGGTCTGTTATCTTGTTGTATGAGTCTTTATAAACAAACACTAGGACCAATAGGTAAATGGAAATTGGGGAAACTGGAGTGCATCATCAATCCTGGAAAAGTTGCTTAAAGCTTTAGGGTTTTGTTACAGTAGACTACTGGTGCTCCTTTACAACAGGCCCATACTTGCTTATCACAGAACTGTTACAAAACAGGAGGCAGCC
Source organism: Rhincodon typus (assembly GCF_021869965.1). Taxonomy (NCBI): domain Eukaryota; kingdom Metazoa; phylum Chordata; class Chondrichthyes; order Orectolobiformes; family Rhincodontidae; genus Rhincodon; species Rhincodon typus. Next base: position 39,210,210 of record NC_063357.1, on the reverse strand, counting down.
ATCCAGCCCAGCGTATTGGTTAATTTTCTACCTGAACTTCTTTTCTGGATACAAAATACAGCTCAGATTCTTTATAGAAATGTCTAGATCGAATCAGTTATCAGTTTTAGCGCTAACAGGAGCAATTTCACAGAACAAAAGATTCCACAGGCTGCTCAGTGATCCATTATAAATCAGTAGTAAAGGGGATTAATGACAACAGGGACTGAGGTCACAAACTGCTGAGGTTACTTGGGGTAATTCCTTTCTTTTCTGAAAAGTTAATATCTTAAGCATCCAGTATCAATTGTCTCAAGTCTGCAACAGAGTGTAATCAGACTTTTATCTGCCTGTGTTGCAGAATTGCATTGCGCTTCTTCATCTTTTGTTCAATAGAACTGGAGTGGATTTAAAATATTAAAAAAGTGAGATTTGCAGAATGAACAACATTCGCAGCTGGATGTGAGTAATAGCAGCAATACCAGCTGAATCACACCTGTCACCTCTTGACTTAGAAAAGTACTTGCAATGTAGTGATTGTAACAAAAGAGTCAGCCAGGTGGTTGACAGATACAGGAGTGTCAGAGGCTCCGTTCACTCTGACAGCTGGGTCAGAGGGAGTTGGATCAGTGTCATAGACTCAACGTGTACATAAAAGGTGACTTGGAGACAGGATGCCAGCCTCAAGTTATTTCAGTGGCAATGAGAGTAAAGCACGCTCCTGAAGAAAGTTGCCCACAAGTCAGCTTTGAGTTGGGGAAAGCATTTCTGGCATCATGTTATTTGGGAAGTTTGATGCTACTGTTAAAGAATGGGCCCAGTCTGTGGAAAGAACGCACTTTTCCCAGGCAAATGACACTGGGCTAGATGAAAAGCGGTGAGGAATTCTCCAGACAGCTTGTGGACCTGCAGCTTTTTCAGTTATTAAGAGTCTAACTTTTCCTGAAGCACCAGTATTAAATCCTTTCCAGGGTTGACAGATTTAGCTAAGGAATATTATGATCCCAAGCCTTCTCTAAGACAGTATCAGTTTTACTCGCCAGTTCGAGAACCAGGGGAATCTGTATCGGGATTTTTGACAAGGTTAAGATGACACCATTTGGTATGTGGGATTAACGATGTAACCATGCATTTGCACCTACTAGCTGAAGCCCAACTGGAACTCAAACAGGCACTACAACTGGCTTTATCACTGGAAAACACAGCAAGTTGAACATGAGTTACAGGGTATTCTGATGGATGTGGACACCCTCGCCAATTTGACATGAGCTTAGGGAACACCCTTCGAGTGAAGGCGATTGCATAGCCTTACTCAGTTCACATCCTGATCAGATGGACTCTAGGTTGGCCCACAAAACCCCAAAACAAAGCCAAGCCTCAAGACAAACTTAAAATTTGAGGATCTGGGATGGCAGGTCATGGTAGTTGCTGCTGGGTGTGCGGGCTCAAGGCAACCAGCGTCCCACTAGACCTAAACGGAGTAAGAGAACTGGTAGGCTGAATCCAGGAGCATGCACACCTTGCAAAGTCCAAATCCATCTGTTTGAAACAGTTAAAAATGCTTAGCAACATCCAAATCTGAGCCAAAATACATATTTTGAAATGGTCACCTGGTTCTAATGGGGGTTGATACCAGTGCAGCTGTATCAGTGATCGCAGAACCAGTCTTTAATAAAATTTGCTCTGGAACCCAATGCTCAAGTTTGTGCAAAACCTTAGCTAGACTGAACCTATACCAGGGAACCTTGACAGACTAAGGATACAACTTTGGTTCTGGTCTCTTTTGGGAAGCAGCTGGATCAGCTAAGGCTCAGGCCCAAGCCTCTTGGGGTGAAATTGGTTGAGAAAGATGCAGAGAGATTGGCTCAACATTTTGATTAGAAAACGGCTGCCTGTGTGAAGGCCTAATCAAACACCTGGATGTTTTTCAGGAAGGTCTAGGGATTATCAAAGGAACCAAGGCCACCTTGCATGTTGACCAGGAAGCAATTCCACGATTCTGCAAGGCCCACCCAGTGCCATGTGTGTGTTGGGAAAATATCAGGAGGCTGGAAAGGGAAGGAATCATCAATCCAGTCCAGTTTGCAGAACAGGCAGCACCAGTCATACTGTTTGTGAAGCCCATTGGGTCAGATTGCCTTTGTGCGGATTTTAAAACTGTAAACAGATTTTCACAGCTGGATAAATACCTAATCCCTCACAGATTTATACGCAAAGCTGGTGGGCGGTTGGTGGGGGAAACTGTCCTTCACGAAGCTGGACATGAGCCAAGCGCACTTGCAATTGCAGTGCAGTGAGGATTCCCAAAGGGTTTTTAACAATATACAAGACTGTATTTGGGGTATCGTCAGCCTGTGCAATTTTTCAAGGGATGATCAAAAATATTCCGCAAGATCTACCCCAAGTCCGACAGAAAGGGCAGTCCAAAACTTTTATGGCAGGCTTAAAGAAACAGCCTCCAGCTTCACTTGATACCAATCTGTCCTGGTTCCTATTTGAATAGCAGCCCACACCTCAAGCAACTACAGGGATAGCTCCAGCGGAGTTGATGTGGAGACTCTGCATTAGATTAATTCTGATCTTCCTGAACCGGGGAGGGGGTGCTGTGAAATGGCATCAGGAGCACCAATGTCGGATTCAAGACTCCATTAAGTGAGAGAGAGTGTTTACTTCGGGGCTGAGACTTGGGGTAGGAACCACAGACACGGCCCAGCAGGGGTGAGAGGCCTGATTGATGGGAGGCCAGGTATAGTGACATGTCAAGTTCGGGTAGGTGTAACAGTGCCGAACAAGCAACTGGACCACGTTAAAGCTGCTGTCACCCAAGCACCGTGGGAGCAAAATGTGCCCGGCTCCTTGGAACAGTCAGAAAGGCGTTGAAGAGATCTCCGAATCGAGCTGTCACCACCTCAATGCCCTGGCTGCCTGAAGAGGAGAATTAATTTCTTCCGAGACACACTGGGTGCAAGAGGTAAGCTATTATGCTTACACGGTGCCCATATCAGAGGTGGAGTTGGAGGAACTGGACCTGGTGATAAAATGCCCTCATACCCTTGGGCAGGGGGTGGGGGTGCGAGGATTCAGGGATCCCTGGCTGACACACAAACAGGAGTGTCAGAGGTTCTGTTCTCTCCGAGAGCTGGATCAGTGTCAAAGACCTTCCATTCGTAAGTAGAGTGAGTTGGTGATGGGATACCAGCTTCTGTGGAGTTATTTCACCAACAGTGCTTGTGTATACCATTGAACCACAAAGTTATTTCCATATTAGGTAAAAATATATATAGGTTACAAGTATCTAAATATACAAAAATGCAAATATTGGCTACAATTCTATCCTTTACCAACTCATTTTCTGGAATAGAACAGGCAGGAGACTTCACAAATTGTTCGTAAATTCAGAAATGGAAAAAAGATTCAAGACTGAAACGCTGCTACCGTGCAACAATGCCCGATTGTATTAGTGCAGAGAAAGCAAGTAACAAAAATCAGCTTTTGATGATGAATTTTAACCTTTAGATTTTGGGATAGAAGATCAGCCCATTAGACAGTGAATTCCTCTAGTATTTCAGGTATCATTTTCTGCAGCACATTCTCCAACCAAAGAGGCACTCCATATTAAATTATGGATATGTACCAGATTTAGTTAATGATGCATGAACACTTGGGGAATAGCGATCATAATGTTACTGACTTCAATCAATCTAGTGCCTGAGTGGGAGCAAAGTGAAACAGTTACTACCGATCTCGATTTAAGCAGACACACACAGTCAATGTACGTAACTGGGCAAATCTGTTCATGGGCAAAACAACTAATGATGATTAGTGGGTGATTGAAGATTTTGTCAAAATTCTCTCAGGGCGAATTCAGGAAACAAATCTATATGCCAAGGACAGTAGAGGCTTGGAATTCTTTCACAATGTATCTTGCATCAATTGCCAATTTTAAAATGGAGATTGATACCTTTTTAGTTGAGACAAAAAAAATTATGGTAAACAAGTCTCGTGGCCCTGGAACAAAGGCTGAAATTGCAGGAGAAACTCAGCAGGTCTGGCAGCATGTAGTGAGAGAAAACAGAGTTAACGTTTTGGAACTGGAAGTTGCCCTGGACGTGGATCAGAACATGTCTGAACAAGTCGATTATAAACGTTACGCAGAAGAGGTAGGCCTGTGGAGCTAAAATCACAGATTAGCCACAATCTCATTGATTAGGAGATCAGGCTTGAGGGCCTGAATGTCATGATCCTAGATTCCTTGTCCCCAGGCCACTAGACATTCAGACATCCATTTTAAGAATTGTTAATGATGTGACCAAAGCAAGCGATTGCAATAGAATCATAGAATCCTTACAGTGCAGAAAGAGGCCATTCAGCCCTTTGAGTATGCACTGCCTCTCCAAACAGCATCAACCCCAGACCCAGCTCCCTATCCTATTCCCGTAACCTGTATTTCCCATGGCTAATTACCTAACCAGCACATCCATGGACACTACAGGGACATTCAGACCAATCCACCTAACCTGCATGTCTTTTGACTGTGGGAGGAAACCAGAGCAGCTGGAGGAAACCCACGGGGACACGAGGAGAATGTGTCTGTGTGGAATTTGCACAGTCGCCCGAGGCCGGAATCGAACCCGGGTCCCCGGCACAGAGAGGCAGCAGGGCTAAATTGTGAGCCACCGTGCCACCCCTAACAGTCTTTCCAACACACCTTTACCACTTTCTAGTAGCGGGAGAAGAGGAAAGAGAGAGAATAAAGAAAGCTCTCCCAAACTGTCTTCATTCATTCCTGCAGTTCATGTGACACTTGGTTTGGATCTAAATAACAGCAGCTGTGGCCTGGTGCAGTGACTAAATATTATTCCATTATTATGGAATAAAGCTGGAGACAGACTTTTAGGATTAGAATGTCACCGATAGTTTGCATCAACCTTTGCTTTTATTCAGAGATAACATTTAGCCCATGAATGGAAGCTCAGATTAGTGGCTACTTAAATAAAAAAAAGGACATCAACAGTCTGATGCTTGTTAAAACCATTGGCGAGCTACTGATAAATTATTTGTAAGAGAGACAGTTACAATTCTGAAATAAAAACAGGAATTAGGCTCTACAGAAGTGTCCTACCCAAAAGGTTAAAGCGTTTGTTTTATTTAGGATATAGGTTGACTTGCCATGCATTTCCAGGAATGAATTCTATGGTAATTGAAGCTTATTTTCCTAGTTATTTACACTCAGGTACCAAGTGCAGGTTCTCTTTAAATAGTGACACCATAAGTGAAGAGAGCAAACCAGATATGGTTAAACTTTGAGATGACAAGATTTTGCAGACCGAGAACTCGGACCTCCGTTTGTAAAAAGAAAGCCTCTATCTTCTTCCCAAAATCCACAAACAGGACCTATTTCCTGTTCCTGCTCCATATAACAGGTCTTCTGATTGTTCCTCTCTCCACAGACACTACCAGACCAGCTGAGTTTCTCCAGGTTATATCCATTTGTTTCAGATTTCCCAGCATCTGCAGGTCTCCATTTTATTTTTGCTAATTGGGAATTTGACACAAGTAGGAATTTCATTTGATATTCTGCATCTCATTGTTGAGATATAGCCATTTCCCAACTGTGCTACAATCATTTTATCAAAATTGGTCTGCCACACTGAATCACCACCTGTTCCCAATTTCCTGCAGCAATGTTAAAGGGAAATCCAGACAGCACATAATAGCACACAAATGTATTCAAAAATTACAGATGTTTACCACTGGCTTTTCCTTTGATAAAGAGTTTTGTACAACTTGTAGAAAAAGCCAAGAGATTATTTGGGCCACACTCTCTGCACTGGGACGTCAGTTTCCAACAGCAATGAAACTAAATACATTGCCATCTGACAAGAAGGGACACAGGAACACACCTAGACTGTGCATTTCCAGACACTACATACTAGAAAACCACTTTCACAAACAACTGGTTGGACTAAAGGGTCTGTTTTCATGCTGTATGACATTCACCGCCTCTCGTCGCTTCCCAGTTCCATAAGCAAGTGATGGGAACTTTTGAAAAGAAAATAAACAGGTAAGAGGAAACTGGCTGCAATTGGTGTTTCTTTGAGACACGAAGCCAGTCATGATTATTTCCCTTACAATTCTGATGATGATTCATAAATCGGGCTTCAAACATTAACTCTATCTCTCCACAGACACTGCCAGACTCTATTTTCTCCAGCATTGTTTGTTTCAGATTTCTAGTATCTGCAGTGATCTGCTTTTATTTCCCTCGTTAGCTTTGTTGCTGTGTTCTCTAGCCTGTACCCAGCAAGATCCCAAGGAACACAGGAGTGAGTAGTGTCTGAATCTCTCCATTGTTAATGCGGGGGGGAAAAAGAGTGACAAATGCATGGTCAGATAGAACAGCTAGAGGACTTTCTGCTCACCTTTAGCATGGCCACACCATGCACTGGGATCAGTGGGATGAACATCATCCGCATGGACTTCAGGTTTTTTCTTTCCCTTTTATTCGTTTACAGGATAACAGCATCACTGGCCAGGCAGCATTTATTGCCCAGAGGGCAGTTAAGAGTCAACCGCATTGCTGTGGGTCTGGCTTCACATGTAGGCCAGACCAGGTAAGGATGGCAGTTTCCTTCCCTAAAGGACATTAGTGAACCAGATGGGTTTCTCCCCACGCCCCCGACCACAATCAACAATGGATTCATGGTCATTATTAGACTCTTAATTCCAGATATTTATTGAATTCAAATTCCACCATTTGCTGTGGCAGGATTCAAACCTGGGTCTCCTGGACATTATCACTAGACTATTGCCTCCCCTCAGCAAAAGCATTGAACCTTCCAAGGTGATAGCGTCTGCCTATTAAGTCTGCACCCACGGTTCCACCATGAATAGTGTAAGTAGCAACCCGAGGCAAGTTTTCCTAGCCTTACTTCATTACCTTAGAGATGCCTAGCCATCAAATTTAGAAGAGATGTACCAAGCAGTCCATCAAACTTTAAGAACTCACTTTCTGCTACCTTGCAAACAGAAAATCAGTGCAAGACATCTGTCACTACACTCCCTAATATAGAGACATAATCCTTTGCTTTTCCCACATTTTAACTGAAAGGGACACAAGCAAAACAAGTTGGAATGTCAGGCACTAAATAAAAACCAAAAAAGAACTGCAGATGCTGTAAATCAGGAACAAAAACAAAGATGTTGGAAAAGCTCAGCAGGTCTGGCAGCATCATCTGTGAAGGAGAAAACACAGTTAACATTTTGGGTCCGATGGCTCTTCCTCAGAACTCCAGTTAACTGTGTTTTCTCCTTCACAGATGATGCTGCCAGACCTGCTGAGCTTTTCCAGCATCTTTGTTTTTGAATGAGGGACTCTTGAAAACAGCAAGACACAGAGGGGTGTAACTTTGAATGACATAACAGGACAATATCAGCTACTTAGCCCCTTAAAGTACTCTAAAGGAATCAACACTACAAGCAACACACTGAGTATCCACTTCCTCCCTCTATTAGAGGGCAGGGACAAGGAGGCGGCCATTCAGCCCAAGCTTGCTCTACCATTCAATAAGATCGTGGCTGATCTGACTATCCTCAAATTTCCATCCATGACTACCCCGATCGCCTTCTATCCCCATCTGACCCAATCGCTCCAACTCTGCCTTCAAAAGAATATCTGGGGAGATATTAGCTCTGAGCTCAATCACGAATGAATGAATGGATCGTTGGGTCAGACAGACAGAAGTGGAGACTCGCTATCAGTTTTCCTGAAAGCAGAAACAAGGGGTTTCCTGGCTTTAGTGCCACCTCTCCAGAACCAAAAAAAAACTGTGGACGGTTGGCAAGTTTCCTTCATTCTAGTGCCTTACAAGACTGATGTTCCAATGAACCAAAGTGCCCAACAACTCCAATCAGTATTTTCTTGTTTAATACTGTAATGTTAACTGTAATACTCCTACATTTCTACCCTCTCTCCAGACAGGGTTTAGATACAAAGGTATTGCATGTAACTTATCACCAACCTACACCTTTTTCAGATTTTCGATACTTCTTCCTTTCTGCTATTCTCCTGTAATTATTTGCCTTTTGACTACACACTTCTCACTTTTATACTTTTCCTTGCTCAGACAGGATGCTGAAGGACAGAGGATTGAGGGGCCTTAATGATTTACAATAACGAGTTACAGAATATCAGAATGTAGGGATAGCAGATAGTTAAGGGAGGTGGAGTTTTAAAAAAAGAGGGAAGTCCTACGATAGCTGTATAAGGCACGGCTGAACCTACACTTCACGTTTAGATGTAGTTTTAGACTCCTTACTTGGAGTATTTGCATATATATTTGCATTGGAAGCAGTTCAGAAAACAAAAACAAAAGTCCTCACTAGGCTGAAAGGGTTTGTTTTAAGTCAATGGGTTGGGTATGTTGGGCCTGTACAATTTATAAAATTGAGAAGTTCAGACTTTTTTTTTTTTAAAATGCAATCACAAGTTGGACCGAAGGGTCTTTCTCCGTGCTGTGACAGTATTTCCTTTTACAGTGCCGAGGTGGAGCTAGATAGCAGTTGCAGAAGCGGCCTCCCACTGCAATTGCCTCCCTCAGACTGCAGTGGTCAAATATATTCAAGACAGAGTCTGGCAGATTTTAGATCGACAAGACAGTCAATGGTTATGGGATTGACAGGAAATTGGAGTCAAGGTCAGAATCAGGTTAGCCAAAATCTTATTCAAGGGGTAGAATAGCTGGATGGGCTGAATGGCCTCCACAGATGCTGCCCAAGAGTCACAGACCTGCACAGCACAGAAACAGACCCTCCAGTTGAACTCTTCCATGCCGACCAGATATCCTAAATTAATCTAGTCCCATTTGCCAGCAGTTGGCCCATATCCCTTCAAACCCTTCCTATTCATATACCCATCCAGATGCCTTTTAAATATTGCAATTGTGCCCACCTCCACCACTTTCTCTGGCAGCTCATTCCATACACGCACCACCCTCTGCGTGAAAAAGTTGCCCCTTAGGTCCCTTGTAAATGTTTCCTCTCCCACCTTACACCTATGCCATCTTGTTTTGAACTCTCCTCTCTGGGGGGAGAAATGACCTTGACTACTCACCCTATCCATGTCCCTCATGATTTTATAAACCTCTACAACGTCACCCCTCAGCCTATTTAGCCTCTCCCTCCAGCTCAAACTCTCCAAACCCAGCAACATCCTTGTAAATCTTTCTGCACCCACTTTGGCAGTTAATCACTCCTTCCATCCCATCACAGATTTTGTTCTTTTCCTCCTCACCCCCTTTTACTCAGACTCAAATTGACAGGCTGGACTGAATTGTCAACGCAGTTTCTCTCCACAGATGCTGCCAGATCCGAAATGTTTTCCAGCACATTCTCTTTTCAGATTTTCCACAATGCACGGCATTGCTCCACATATTGTTAAGAAACCCTGTCCAGCCTTGCTACAAAAGACCATATATATTTTGCCCTTGAGGGACAATAGCTGTGTCAATAGCATTGCCAGATGTGCTGTAATGCACCGGTTTTGTTTAAAATGCCCCAAGATTGTTCTTCTTTCCTCCCATTTCCTTCGGATGATTCACACTGGGGTGTGGTAACACTGTGACTCACCCAAATGATCATTGTGCTTGCAGGAACCCACTCTGTACTTTGCCTTATAGCTTTAGCACTCGTTTACTCAGCTACTCCCAATCAAACATCAGTGACTGGAACAACAAGTGATGGAATTCTCAAATACACTTCCAAAGACATCAGCAGGTTGAAGATTATGAAGACCCAAAGAAATGTGTTCTGGGAATTGACCAGGAAATTAATATCAAACACTTTCTCACGATTAGTTCACAAGAAACAGCTGATTATTTTCATTTTTTTTTAAAAATCCTTTCACAGACTAGCATTTATTTCCTGAGTAAAAACTGGAGTGTACTTAAAGAGTGAATCACATTGTGTAACTCCGTGACCACAGTAAAGACCAGACAGATTAAGGCTGGCAAATTTCCTTCCTTACAAGTGGCATTAGAGAACCAAATGGGATTTTGACAACCCGATACTAACATTTGGATTTTAAAATTTCTAGATTTATGCACTAAATTCTCAGTGCTGCCATGGTGAGATTTAAGCAGGGTAGTGGGCTTTGCTGGAATTTGTTGCCAGTCCACAGTTGCCCTCAAGGTACTGCTGTTCAGCAGACGAGCTCAGACATTTGGCATCCTGATCCAATAACTGCTACATTATCGCACCCTGTTTATAGCTAGTGACAGCAATCTGGAACTATTCAATACAACTGAGAACTTCCAGTCAGCTGGGCTTTCCAATAAACATCACCTGTCTGTTCTGTTTAACCACATACGGGGTTAATACTAGGCTACAATCATAACAGGAATCAGTTGAATTGGCAACTTGTACCATAGAGTAATCAGTCCAAGACACAGGAACAAAAACACCATTTTCAAAATGACTGCCACCCATACTTGCTCAAGTTCCTTCTTAGTCCTGTTTGGACAATGTTGTCCCATAATGTTAGCCACTAGTCACGTGCGGAAAAAGAAAAAAAAACAAAAAATCCAGATGTGGCTCATTGTATTTTTGATTAGCAAATAATCCATGAGTGATAGATCCATTGTTGAGCAAGTGATCTCAATACTCATACTGGCAGTGACCTTTAGTTATTGTTAGAGTGGAAAGATAAGCAGAATGCACAATTGATTTAAAAAAAAAATCATGAATGTTTTACATCATCACTTATGGAATGGAGGGACAGGGAGTCAGCCACCAAGAAACAGACCCTCCAGTCCATCTAGCTAACAGTGCTGCCTCACAGCGCTAGGAACCCAGGTTCAGTTCCAGCCTCAGGCTTTTGTCTGTGTGGAGTTTGCACGTTCTCCTTGCGTCTGCGTGGGTTTCTTCCAGGTGGTCCTGTTTCCTCCCACAGTCCAAAGAAATACAGGGTTACAGGGATGCTCTTCGGAGGGCTGATGTAGACTCGATGTGCCGAATGGCCTGCTTCCACACTGTAGGGATTCTAACCAGTCCATGCCAACCATAATCCCAAACTGAACTAGTCTCATCTGCCTGTGCTTGGCCCACATCCCTCTAAACAGGTCTTACATGCACTTATCCAAGTGTCTTTTAAACATTGTAACTGTACCCACATCCACCACTTCCTCAAAGTTCATTCCACACTTGAACCACAAAAGCCCCTCATGTCTTTTCTAAATCTTTCTCCTCTCGGCTTAAGAGTATGACCCATAGTCTTGAAATCCCCCACCCTAGGGAAAGACACCTGCTATCCACCTTATGAAATACTTACTATTTCTGCAAGGTTCAATTTAACTCACATGGCTAGAAAAAAAAAACTTTGTCCACATAGTTACACCAGTGATTTTTACTGGATGATACAAAAAAACTCAATTACTATTTGTGCATTCCACTTCCTTGTGGATTGTGCACATTAGGAAAAGTTCTAGAGGCAAGATGGCTTCAGAAAGCCTGCAGAGATGTTCAAATCATTGGCATACAGAATCAAATAAAATCCCTCTTTCCTAATTCTATTTCCCAGCAATCGAAACTTAAATCTGAGGTGTAACTTAACTCAAAGAATTTGTGAAGCTGATATTCTAAACAACACACAAAAATAGCTCAAGATACAGCTGAAAATTATTTCCCCAGATTGTCAGCTTTTCTGGACCAAATTCTATTGTGCTTAGTTTGCAGTTCTTTCAAGACTATTTTCATTGCCTTGATCGGAAACAAGAGAAACTTGACCACACTGCACTCAAAGAAACCTTGAAACAAAAAAAAACCTGCACGGATAAGATTGACAAGTTCCTTGGATACGAAGGCCTGTATGCTAGGGGCTTAACGTTTATTGGCTATAGATAGTGGATGCATTAGTTAGAATCTGAGATCTTGGAGGATTACAAAAACATCCAAGAGGATTGAAAAACTGCAAGTGTAAAGCCCTTACTGAATAAAGGAAGAAAGGAATAAGTAGCAGAACATTTAGAAAAGCTTCATGCAATCAGTCAACATGGTTTTCTGAAATGGAATTAATGTTTGACAAATATGCTAGAGTTCAAGTGAGTTGATTAAAGGGAACCAGTAAATGTAGCATATTTGGATTTCCAGAAGGTGGAAATTGATAAGGTGGAACATAAAACATAGCACAAAATAGGAGTTCATGGTGCTGGGGGTAATGTATGAGCATGGATCGAGGAGTGGTTGACGCAGAAGATAGTGCATCAGGAATTAATGGGTCTTTTCCAGGTTGAAAAGGTTAACTAGTGGAATGCCATAAGAATCAGTCCTAGGCTCTCAGTTATTTATAATCTATATTAATAAGGGGAGGGACAGAGCATAATCTATCCAAATGTGAAGTTACAGAAACAGGTGGGATAGCAGGTTTCGTCATTAATTGGTGAGGTACAGACCGGCTAATAACTGGGCAAAAAATGGTAGATAGAATTTAATGTAGGCCATGAGGACATCCCGTTTCTATAGGAAGAATCAAAGGGCAGGCTATTATTTAAATTGAGAGACACTCCACAAACTGCAGAAGGATCTGGGTGCTCTTGTGTATGAAACACCAGGACAAAGTAAAAGCAGCTATGTCACATTGGTCTTCATTGCTGGCAAATTGAAGTTTAAGAAATAGGGAAATATACAACTGTACAGGGTGTTGGCAAGGCCCCACCTGCAGGACAGCGTGACAGTTTTAGTCCTTGTGCTTAAAAACATACTGGCATCGAAGGCAGTTCAAAAGAAATTCACTAGGCGAATTCTTGGATTAAGGGCGATTTTTTTAAAAAAATTCATTCATGGGATGAGGGCTTTGCTGGCCCTCATTTATTGCCCAGAGGGCAGTTAAAAGTCAACCACATTGCTGTGGGTCTGGAATCATATATAGGCCAGACCGGGTATTGACTTACAAAAAACAGTCAAACACTTGCGCCTTTATTTATTAGCATTTAAAAAGAACGAAGGGTGATCTTATTGCAATATACAAGATTCTGAGGGGCTTTGATAGAATAGATGTTAAGAAGATTTTTCTCCTAGTGGGGGAACTAGAGAACATTGTCACCTTGTTCTGTAACTCATTTCAAACTGAGATGGGACAGATTTTCTATGCTCAGGAAGATAGAGTGTCCTGAATTCTTTATCCCACAGTGTTGCAGAAGCAGGATTACTGCAATTATTTTAAGAGAAAAAGAGAAGGCAGATACATTTTTGAAAGAGCAATTGGCATGCAGGGGGTGGGGTGGGTGTTGAGTCCTGGGAAAGATCAGCCATGATCTTATCAAATGGCAAAGCAGGCTTAAGGGGCCGAATGGCCTACTTCTGTTTTTTTTTTCAAATGCTGTTCTCTTAGATTCGAGAGAAATGTCCCAGAGGACTGCAAAACTGCACATTAAAAATGCCAGTTAGCTTAACATCTGTCATTGGCAAACATTACACAGTCCCTTATAAAGGATGTAATAGCAGAACATTTAGAAATACAAGAAAATCCTGCAGTATCAGTGTAGCTTCATGGAGGGGAATCATGCCTGACAAATTTATTACATCTCTTTGAGGTGGTAATAAGCAGAATAGATAACTTGAAATATACTTGGATTTCCAAATGGCATTCAATAAAGGTACTGCACATAAGGCTACTTAATTAATAAGGGCATGGCATGGGGTGGGAGGGGTGTATATTAACAGATGAAGACTGACTAACTAATAGAAGACAGTGTTGAGATAAAGTGGCATGTACAATGGCAACCTGTAACTAGTGGAGGGCCACAGGCAAAGGTGGCTCCTTAGACAGCACCTTCCAAGCACACAACCACTTCTTTCTAGAAGGACAAGGGCAGCAGGTAGATGGAAACACCACCAGCTGCAAGCTCCCCTCCAAACCACTCACCACCCTGACTTGGAAACATATCACCGTTCCTTCAATGTCGCTGGGTCAAAATCCTGGAATTCCCTCTGATGCAATTGGAACTGTGGCTACACTACATGGACTACAGCAACTCACAAGCACAGCTCACCACCACCTTAGGGGCAAGTACAGATGAGTAATAAATGCTGGCCCAGCCAGCAACACATACATCCCATCAGTAATTTAAGAAAAAAACTAGGTGGTACAGTTTCAAAATACCAGTCCCCCATTGAAGACAGGGATGACAAAGAATTTCTTCAGTAATTATTCTTTAGAATTCCTCATCCAACAAAGGCTGCCATTAAATATATTCGAGGCCAACTTTCAGTTCACCAAGGCTGCTTAGACAGCACCTTCCAAACCCACAAACACTTCCATCTTGAAGGACAAGAGGAGCAGATACAGCTCCCATGTAAGTTCTGCTCCAAGCCACTCACCATCCCAAGTTGGAAATATATCACCGGGTCAAAATCCTGGAACTCCTCCCCTCCCCTCCCCCCAATGGCATTGAGGGTCAACCTACAGCACATTGACTGCAGCGGATCAAGGAGACAGCTCACCATCACCTTTGAGGGCAACTAAGGATGGGCAATAAATGCTGGCCAGCCAGTGATACCCATATTCCGAGTGAATACAAAGGCAATTTGGAGCTACAGGGGAGTCTAATGTATTAATTTACAGGCAGGGAGAAGTGAAGGGCCTGGTCGTACAGACAAGCAGGCTAGTTTTGAGGAGCTGAATGGCTCCTCCTGTTTTTATGTTCTCCAACTAAATCTGTACAAATGACCAAATACTTGCTCAAAAACCAAGGTTTTCATGACTGTCTTAAATGAGGGAAGAGAGCGAGAAAAGCAAAGAAGGAGAGAATTCCAGGGAAATGGCCTCAGCAGCTGGAAGCCAGAGTATCAATTCAAATTTGAGATGGTGAAAACACCAGAAATTGAAGAGCTCAGGTCTCCCACAGTTGCAGGAGATTGCAGAGAAAGGAAGGCGGTGACCATGAAGGTATTGGGAAAGGATCAGAATCATAAAACGAGAGTGTTCCTTCACAAGATGCCAGTGAGTCATCGAGCAAAGGGGTGGTAGGCAAACAGGACTTGGTGCAAGACACAGGGTGGCACGGTAGTTCAGTGGTTAGCACTGCTGCCTCACAGCACCCGGGACCCAGGTTCAATTCCGACCTCGAGTGTCTAAAAGTGTTGAGTTTGCACATCCTCCGGGTGCTCTGGTTTCCTCCCACAGTCCAAAGACGTGGGGGTTAGGTAGATTAGCCATGATAAAATGCAGAGTTACGGAGATAAGAAGGGGGCCTGTTTCTGGGTGGGATGCTCTTCGGAGGGTCTTTGCAGACTCAAATGAACCAAATGGCCTCTTTTTGCACTATTCTATGTCTCAACACAGGCAGGAGAATTTTGGAAAGCTGAACTTCAGGGAGGATACAGTGTGGGGGTGTGAGCAAGGAATATGTTGGAACAGTCAAGTCTACAGTTGACAAAACCACGCATGAATGTTACAAGATAAGTGAAACAGTCAAGTCAGGCCATGTTACATCAGTGAGAATGTCTTCATGAAAGCTCAGATCTATGGTCAGATATGGTCTATGATCTATGATCTATGGTCATCTTGAGATCAAATAAAACCCAGAAGTTGTAACATTATTTCAGCCATAGGTAGTCACCAGGGAGGGGTTTATGGAATGGAGTTTTTAAAGCAGGCAATAAAGATGACGACTTTGGTCTTCCTAGTGATTAATGAAATTCTGCTCACCCAGTAACAAATGTCAGATCAGCAGTGGGATAATTTAATAACAGTGGAGTCATCGAGAGAGCCAATGGTGAGGCAGAGTTTGCTGTCATACATGGAAAACTGAACAATCTTTATCAGCTTGTTACTAAGGGGGCAAGGATAGATTGTTGAAGACGAGTTTGGGAGCAGACGAGAAGCCACTGCAGATGATACTTTGTCTACATTCAGATGGGCATGACAGCAGGGAAGTACTATTCCACTCAGTTGACCAATGGAGAGGTGGTGGTGCTGATAGGGGAGGAGGATGGTGTGGTCAATATTGTCTATGGCAGACAAGGAGACAGCGTTTCCTTCAGTCAGTCACTTGGGACATCATCTGTGCCTTTGACAAGAGCTATTTTAATACCATTACTGGGGCAGAATCATAACGGATGATAGAAACCCCTAGGTCTCAAGACGTGGGTGCACATTTAGGAGAGAACAATGTGCTCAGACCTGAGTTAAGAAGGATGCGGAGCTTGTATTTGAGCAGAGGAGGGCAGATTTGAAGGAGAGAGTGGGGCAAAAATACCTAAACAAGATCAGACAACATACCAGCCAATTTGGGTAGATAGCACTTCAGTGAGGATAGGATTGAACGAGGCAGTAGAAGTAGCACAAATTCCAGTTGGTAATTGCACAGAACAGTGAATGTCAATTAGTGGTTATAGAAACCTATAACTCTTCCACTGAAGATGCAGACCAGAGGTCGCTCGTTCATTCATTATGACGACTCAAAAGGCAAATGACAGTGCTCAAAAGAGGGCCTGTTATGCTGACTTTTTTGTATTTTTTTGAAATCGTTGCAGGTAGCATTCAGATCTCACTCCTCCCTGCAACAGAATGACCACGTCCTCAATCGGCTCCTGGCCCAATCTCTGGCCCTGAATGGTCAATCTCACGTGTGCGCTGTGCCGGGAGGAGGGCCGATTCGAATAAGGCGTGTCCTGAGCTGGACCACACTAACACAAAAATTCCCTAGTCCGCCCAGGGGAAAGATCAGGAAACCGGATTCCATTAAAAAATAATAATCGAAGCTAGAAGATGGTGAATAAGCCTGGCACCTAATCTGGTGATAGAGGGGGGAGGGACAGGGCGTGAGCTGACACGGGTGCCAATGTTGTATTAACCAGGTCAGTGTTGAAGACCCGTTTCAGAAATAAACCGAGCCAGCTGTCATAATACTATCCCCCCTTCACATCTTCGCCAGATTGGCAATATCCTCCGCCCATTGCTATTTCTGAAATGCAAATCAATAACCACCTGCATTACGGCGATCAAAAGGAATAAATATTTGCTATTGAGAATGGAGGACCGTGTGAAATGCGGCGGGCGGGGCGATTAATGGGTGTCTCTCTCATAATATAGAGATGAGGGAACAAACACTGCAATAAAGACATTGGCATGCAGAGCAAAGACTACATCACTCCCACAACCGCCCAGCGCCCTCCTAAACCACGGCCGTCTCGGTTCAATGTTTTAGGGGGTGGTGAAAGATTTCTTTAGGAATGTCTGTGTGCGTGACACTAGCAGAATCTTCTGGAATAGCTGCCTCCCAGCTTTGCTTTGTTCTCTGGTTCAGAGCAACCAGGCAGACAACACGCTGCATTTTTGGGGGTGGGTGGGGGTATGGGAAGGTGCCCTCACCCCTCTCTTCCTCCAAAATCCTTCTCCCTTGCGGCTCACACAGAGCACCTTTGTGAAGATCCCAGTGAAAGGGGTAGGGAAAAATGTCAGTTCCAACCTCATGTCAATTTCCATCCGTGTGAAACCACACAGGGGGAGGGTCTGCTCAAAACAAAAAGTCTGCCCCCGGAGAGGCGTTTACAGCAAGGAGTTGCTTCAAGCAATTTCGTTCCTTTTTGAAATGTTGCATTTCAGGTAGCAGTGGGGGAGTAAACCTGATCGATGGAGGGGAGGGGGGAAAAAGGGTTTAGAAATCATTCTTCAGGCACCGCCCCAGCGCCCAACCCGGGAATATCCGCATTCAATTATTTTCTTCCCCGACGAAAACGGCACAGATATCACCTGGCCAATCACAAACGCAAGAAGAGGAACTGACCCAGACATCCACTTTACACATTGAAACCGCCTTCCTCATACAGGACCAGGCAATTGTATCTCCGAGTGACTGCATACAAATCAATCCACCGAGTTAGGGAATTAAAGAGGTGAATGCCTATTAAAATTCAATTTTTTTTTAAAAAAAAAGAAAGATATCTATATCTCGCGTCTCCTGGAATCAAAACTTGCAAGTCAGCCTTCTCCCACGGCGAGGCCTGTGAAGAGAATTAAACGCCACACAATGCGCTAGTACCCCCATCCATCCATTCATTGCAAGCGGCTTTTGCGGCATCGCCCAGTGAGGTGCCCACAAAGGGTGGGGAAGGGGGGGGGGGGGGGG
>NC_063357.1:39158749-39192006 GCF_021869965.1 Rhincodon typus | reverse complement strand
GGGGAAGGGGGGGGGGGGGGTGTAGCAGCAGGAGAAATGGGGATAATTAGAGAGAAAATGCAGGAGGAGGAGGAGGAGAGGAAGGTGGAGGGGAAACAGTAGGGAAGTGAATGAACGTGGTGGGGCTGTGTGATGGGGGGGGGGGGGGGTGGGGGAAGAGAGAGAGGGAGAGGGGAAGAAGGAAAAAAAGAAGCCACAAAGACGTACCGATTTCATTGCTGCTGCCATATCATCGTACCGTTCGGCTTGCTCAGCCAGGCGGGCTTTCTGCACTAACTGCTCGCGATCTACCATGTTGTCTGGGCTGGATTCAGTAACCGCGAACCAATGCTACGGTATCTATAGGGTTGCTTTATTGCTCCTCCTGCAGCCGCAGCCAGTACCCTGCCTGTGTCTCACACACACTCTCTCTCTCTCGCCAGCAGGACAACCCCTCACCCTTGTCCCAACATTCCGCGCTGACGTCATTGCCCATATATAGGCACCGCCCGGCGCTGACGTCACGGGCCGGCCCCCCGGAATTCCACATTTGGATACAGTGTCGCGGCGCCGCGCTCTGCCCATTGGCTGGCCGCAGTTGCAATTTCCTGCCTCCGCCCGGCTCTCCGAAACTACATTTCCCGAGCGCCAAGAATTGTGCACTTTGCCCGATCCCGAGCCGACTCGGACGGTCTGTGAGGTTAGAAGCAGTCTCCACCCAGTCTCAGGGTGTGGGTTCGTGTGTTAAACTTATCGCTGTGACTCAGAGACGACTCAGGGCTGACGAATCTGGGAGCGGAATGGGCCGCTTAAGGAAGAAAGGACGTGCATTTCATGTAACGTCTTTGCCTGAGCTCAGGGCTTTCCAACTCTCGATAATGCTTGTCGAAATGAAGTTGCTACTTGTGATTTTTTTATTTGATTTAAAGAAAACTGCTTTGCGAGGTTCCTCAACAGCATTAAATCACCGGGTAATCTTGGGATCGTTGAGCAAATGGCTTCGCTTTGAAATAGAGCCACAGGATCATTTTAGATCCACTTGAGAGGCCGAACAAGGCCCTGGTTTCATGTCCCACGCGTAAGACAGGACCTTGTGAAGGTGTAGTTTTCCGTCAGCACAGCCGAGATTTTTTTCTTTTCCCAAATATGTTTATTTTCTTTTGATTATGTGTTGTAATCTTCGGGGTGTCAAATTCCCACAACCTCCCGACTCAGAGACAAGCTTATTAACCATTGGCTCACAACTGCTAGTTTTCCGAGATTCATAGAGCTGTACAGCACAGAAACAGACCCTGTGGTCCAACTTGTCCATGGTGACCGGATATCCTAAATTAATCTAAATGTTTTAATTGTCCCAGCCTCCTCCACCACCTCCTCTGGCAGTCCATCCCATATACGCACCACCCTTTCTGTGAAAAAAAAATTGCCCCTTAGGTCCCGTTTAAATCTTTCCCCTCTCACTTTAAACCTATCATTTCTAGTTTTGAACTTCCCTACCTTTGGGAAAAGACCTTATCCATTCCCCCTATCCATGCCCTTTATAATTTTATAAACTTTTATAAGGTCACCCCTCAGCCGCTGACACTCCAGGGAAAATAGCCCCAGCCTATTCAGCTTCTGCCTGTAGCTCAAACCCTCCA
Source organism: Rhincodon typus (assembly GCF_021869965.1). Classification (NCBI taxonomy): domain Eukaryota; kingdom Metazoa; phylum Chordata; class Chondrichthyes; order Orectolobiformes; family Rhincodontidae; genus Rhincodon; species Rhincodon typus. Next base: position 39,190,387 of record NC_063357.1, on the reverse strand, counting down.
ACCCTTGCAACATCCTTATAAAAATTCTATGTTTCACAACATCTTTCCTACAGCAGGGAGACAGGAATTGAACACAGTATTCCAAAAGTGGCCTAAGCAATGTCCTGAGCAGCTGCAAAGTTACCTCCCAACTCTTATACTCAATACACAGTAGTTGAAGAGATACTGGACCATGATTTGGATAGAAATACTGTGCAAGGGTATGGGGGAACAGCAGGAGATTGGCATTATGTAATGATGCTCATTTGAAGAGCTGGGGTGGGCATGATGGGGCAAATGGCCTCCTGCCCCATAACAAATTCTATGATTCTGTAAGAAATAGTAAGAGCTGCTGATGCTGGAGTCAGAGATAACACAGTGTGGAGTTGGAGGAACACAGCAGGCCAGGCAACATCAGCAGAGCAGGAACATTAACATTTCCAGTCCAGACCTTTCTACAGAAATTGGGGATAGGGGAAGGGAGCTCAGAAATAAATAGGGGAGGGGAGGGGTGGGGCTGGGGAAGGTAGGTGGGATGGTGATAGGTGAGTGCAGGTAGGCAGTGATGGGGATTGGTCAGTGAGGTGGGAGGAGTGGATAGGTGGGAGAGAAGATGGACAGGTTGTGTCAGGTCAAGGAGGTGGGGATGAGAGGAAGGGTTGGTCATGGGATGAGGCCTGGGGTGGGGAGATTTTGCAACTGGTAAAGCCCACATTGAGACCATTGGGTTGTAGGCTCCCAAGGTGGAATATGAGGTGCTGCTCCTCCAGTTTCTGAAGGAAGCCCAGGATGGACATGTCACCCAGGGAGTGGGAGGGAGAGTTGAAGTGGTTTGCAACTGGAAGGTGTTGCTGTTTGTCGCGAACAGAGCACAGGTGCTCTATAAAGTGGTCTGTGAGCCTCCAGTTGGTCTCACTGATGTAGAGGAGGCCACAACGGGAGCAGCAGATACAATAGACCACATTGACGGATGTGCAGGTGAACCTCTGTCTGATGTGGAAGGTTTCTTTGATTCTTTGGATGGAGGTGAGGAGGGTGGGGGAGGTGTAGGGGCGGGTGTTGCACTTCCTGCAGTTGTAGGGAAAGGTGGTGGGGCTAGTGGGGAGTGTGGAGCGGACGAGGGAGTCGCGTTGAGAGAGCAGTCCCTACGGAAGGCAGTTAGGGTGGGGAGGGAAATGTATCTTTGGTTGTGGGATCGGATTGCAGGTGGTGGAAGTGGGGGAGAATGATATGTTGGATGCGAAAGTTAATGGGGTGATATGTGAGGACAAGGGGAATTCTGTCTTTGCTTTTGTTGGGGGGATGGAATGTAAGGGCTGAGGTGTGGGAAACACAAGAAATGCAATCAAGAGTATTTTTGACCACCAAAGGGGGGGGAGTTGCGGTCCTTGAAAAATGAACACATCTGGGATGTTTGGGCGTGGAACGCCTCACCTTGGGAGCAGACACAGCGGAGGCAGAGGAATTGGGAGTAGGGGATTGCATTCTTGCAGGAAGGTGGGTGAGAGGAGGTGTAGTCTAGGTAGCTGTGGGAGTCGGTGGGCTTGAAATAGATGTCAGCTTTGAGGTGGTCACCAGAGGTGGAGACAGAGAGGTCCAGGAAGGACAGAGAGGTATCAGAGATGGTTCAGGTGAACTTGAGGTTGGGGTGGAAGGTGTTAGTAAAGTTGATGAACTGTGAGTTATTTGCAAGAGGGTTGATATGCAATTTCCATTGAACATGAAGATCATTTAGAAATGATTACATCAGATTTGAGTATTGCTTAAAAAGGAATCCATCTTGTTGAATAATTTCAGCTTGCACTCATCAGGACATTCCATAAGAGTACCACTTCAAGGACGAATCCAACATTTATACATCAGTGAGTGTACGTGTTCTTGTTGTCTGCAAAGAATAAGGCCCTATGTATTAATTTATGAATCATCCAGCAAATGTCAAATTGCAGAATCACCTTTAATGTTAGATACAGTGTTGCGAGTTTTGAATGCACATCAAATTACACTAACAATCAATTTAGGATTGTCAGTCAGGCTTACAGTCTGCTACACATGGGTGTGTTGGAGGCTACAGGGCTCTGATCTTTGTAGACAGAACATAAGGAGCTGATGTAGGCCATTCAGCCCATCGAGTCTGCTTTGCCATTCAATGAGATCCGGTTTTTCTGATAATCCTCATTCCACTTTCATGCCTTTTTCCCCGTAATCATCGATTCCCTTACTGACTAAAAGTCTGTCTATATCATCTTTGAATATACTTAACGACCCAGCATCTACAGCCCTCTGTCCTACAGGATTCTATACACTCACTACGCTTGGAGAGAAGAAATTCTTCCTCCTGTCTTAAATGGGTGGCCTCTTATTCTGAGATGATGCCATCTAGGTTCTCCTACAAGGGGAAACGATCTTTCCACATCACCCTGTCAAGTCCTTTAAAAATCTTGTAGTTTCCTCTATATTCCAATGAGCAAAGGCCCAATCTACTCAAACTCTCATAAGACTGTCCCTCCATACCTGGGGTCAGGCTAGTGAATTTTCCCTGGACTGACTCCAATGCCAATATATCTTTCCTTGAATAAGGGGCCAAAACTGTTCACTGTACTCCAGCTGTGGTCGGTCTAGTAACTTGTATAGTTTTAGCAAAACCTCCCTACTTTTATACAGCACTCCCTTTGAAACAACGCTCAACATCTATTTGCATTTCCTATTACCCGCTGAACTTGTGTGTTAGCTTTTTGTGATTCATGCATGAGCTCTCTCAAACCCCTCTGTTCTTTTGTATTCAGCAGTCTTTCTGCATTTAAATGACGCTCAGTTCTTCTATTCTTCCTGCCAAAGGGCATAAGGTCACATTTCCCCACATTACATTCCCTCTGCCAAGTTTTTGACCACTCGCTTGACCTGTCTATAACCCTGTGCAGATTCTTTGTGTCATCCCTACCATGTGCTTTCCCACCTACTTTTGTATCATCTGCAAACTCAGTGATAGTACGTTCACGTTCCTCAGCCAAGTCATTAACATATGTTGTACATCATTGTGGCCCCAGCACTGATACCTGTAGCGCACCACTAGCTACAGATTGCCATTCTGAAATTGTTCCCCTTTATCCCAATTCTCTGGCTTCTATTAGTTAGCCAATCCTCTATCCATGTTAATGTGCTTTCTCCAACATGGCAGGCTTATAAAGTAGCCAAAAGTGTGGTTCCTTAATCAATCACTTTCTGAAGATCAAAATGTATTACATCCACTGCTCCCCCTTTGTTTATTCTGTTTGTTACTCCTCAAAGAATTCCAGTAAGCCCATTAGGCATGATTTCCCCTTCATGAAGCCTTGCTGACTCTGCCTGCTCATCAGATATATTTCTAAATGCTTTTACATCCTTTCTAATATACTGTTATTGTTTTCTAATAACATGTACATTCAATGCACCTGTTTCAACTCCATAAAATAAATTTTATAGCCATTTGTCGGTTCATTTCTCAGGGGAATGCCCTGATCAATCAGAGTCAACCTGCCTGGTTTAAAATTTAAACAAAGCTGTTCATTGGCTTTCAATCAGCATTAATGGATGATTTCTCCATGGCAGTGTTGGCTTTCCCCTTGAATTGGTATTCTTGTGCAATGTGCTGATGAATGCAAGGTGAAGACTGTCAACAAAATGTGTCTTTTTTTGGGCAATACTCAAGTTCTGTACCAGCAAACAACTACTTTAGTCAGATTTCTTGAATGGTAAAAGATAGAGTTGATCAGATCTTAATTATAATAACTGCACTGACTTAAAAGTCTGATTCCAATTGCAATTAAAGGGAAGGTTTAAAATGTCCAGTGAAGAGGGTTAAATAAATCTCATGGACTCCTCAGATTTTGTTAACCATTTACTGTAGATGATAGCCAGTGTCTCACTTTGGAATGTAGCCGTTGGTTATAGTTCTGCAATTTGGCATGTTTGCTGTGACTGGAGTATCCCAGCAATATATTCTCTGATGTGTATTTGTTTTCAATGGGATTTCAGTTGCTCTCAACAGACGGGTTATGAGCAAGCTACCTTACTTATTTTTTTAACATGCCTTCGCTACCATGCAAGTTCAATTGTTGAGCCATAAAATTACAACATAGTTTTGTTTGCCAGCTTTTTAACAAAAACAACCTAACATCCACACCGTATAAATGAGGTCAGATATTTATGAACTAACTGGGGATATCACAGTGGATACTGACTTAACTGACACCAGGAATGAGGGATTTGTGTGGAAGAACAAGGGAGATTTTCTTGAGGTGTTCAAAATTCAGGGGCTTTTAAAGGAGGAAATGAGGAGAAAAGGGAAGGATAGTAACCACAGGTTTAAGAGAATTGGCAAAAGAATCAGAGGAGAGATGAGAAAAAACTCACACAGAGAAATGTTACAATGTAAAATGCTCTGCCTTGACGAAGATTGAGGAGTAACTTCCTGAAAGCACTTTGAATAAATGCTTGAACAAATATTTAAAAAATAAAAAATATGTTTGGGAAAAAATATCAGAGGGCTTCAGGAAAGACCAAGGGAGTTGGTCCATTTGTTTGAAAGAACCAACACAGCAACATCAGGATGAGGTTTCTAATCAACCTGTCTGAATTCAACCTGTTTCACAAACTATTGAATGGGTCACTCCAGTTGTGAAATGAGTGGAGTAGTCAAAATGATGAGAAAAAGAAACAACTTTACAAATATCGTGTAATTGATCAATAGAGTACAGTCGAATATTCCCAATGGGTTTACAGGACCTTTCATGAGTGTACACATTCTTGAGACTGGGCAGCAGAACTGATGAAATGATCGTCAGCTATTTCCCTGTGAGATGCGGGGTCTGAAATTCAATACTCGACATTAACAGAAATGCCTATCTGAGGAAGCTAGTTATCAAACTTGCTCACTGCATGGCTTCACAGCATTTATTGGAACTTAATCAGTAACCTGCATGAAAGGGCAGTGCTGAAGATATTTCAGCAGGCAATAAAAGGCAGCTATCTGCTATCAAGGTGTTTGACATTTGGCTTGACTACAAAAACACAATTATTAATGGGTGTCTGAACAAATGTGAAAATAAAATGTCTAACTGCTGAAAAAGGGCATGGAATATCAGTGTTCATAATCTGTTGTATATCATACTCATTTATTAATGTGATGGGCTGAAAGGCCTTTCTCTGTGCTGTAGATCTCTACTACATCGCTAGCTATGAAGAGAGGTTGAGTAGATTAGGATTATTTACATTAGAAAGATGGAGGTTGAGGGGGGACCTGATTGAGGTCTACAAAATCATGAGAGGTATAGATAGGGTGGATAGCAAGAAGCTTTTTCCCAGAGTGGGGGACTCAATTACTAGGGGTCACAATTTCAAGGTGAGAGGGGAAAAGTTTAAGGGAGATATGTGTGGAAAGTTCTTTACGCGGAGGGTGGTGGGTGCCTGAAACGCGTTGCCAGCGGAGGTGGTAGAGGCGGGCACGATAGCGTCATTTAAGATGTATCTAGACAGATACATGAATGGGCAGGGAGCAGAGGGATACAGATCCTTGGAAAATGGGCGACAGGTTTAGATAGAGGAGCTGGATCGGCGCAGGCTTGGACAGCCGAAGGGCCTGTTCCTGTGCTGTAATTTTCTTTGTTCTTTATTTGTTCTTACATTGTAAAAAGCACATTAAATTGGCATGTGATTATTTCTGCACGCAACCAGCATCACCTGTATACTCCAGCAGGGGGCATAATCCCATGAGTGGCTTGTGTTACTTAAAGACAGCCTAGGCCTCTTAAAGAGAGGTACAATGGGACTGGAAGAAGTGGCAGGAATATTTTCATAATTCAGTTTCCACTGTGATTCTTTTTATAACGGATGAACGTACAAGAGTGTTCCTGCCAAAGCTTTTAGACAAAGCACTTGGTGGAAGAAGTGGAAAGACAGAGAAACATTCTACAACAGCTAACGGCCGGAAATGCCTCCAGATGTATGATCTGGTAGATTTGAGAACAGGTAACAGCAGGGATCAAAGCCAGGAATGTTATTCCAAGTACACTGATCCAGTTGAAGAACAAACAAGTTGGAAAGGTGAATGTGTTCAATCTTCAAGTGGAATATCCTGCCAATTCTTTAGTCTTCTAGTTCTTTCCTATGATCTGTAATATTGGACGTTTTATTTCTTTACTTTTTTCTAGTTTTCTTTCCCCTAAGAATTTGTACTTAAGAATCTGCACCTTGGTACCTAAGATAGTGCTGTAAGTGGTGACTCGTAAACTTTACACTGTACTCATGTGAGTACATACGACAATAAAGCTAATTCTAATTCTAGCCCCCCACGGCTTAATTCACCATACCCCCACCATCCAACTCGTCTACAATCTATATGAATCTGTATTCAACCCTTCAATTCACTTACTTCACCACCACGCACTGAGCATCACTGATGCCTCATAAATAGCATTGTAGAAAATAGGAGTAGGCCATTCAGCCCTTCAAGTCTGCTTCATCAGTATTTTTTCCTGTCTTCTTCCCGTACCCTTTGAGCTCCAAGGACTATATCTACCTCCTCCTTGAAATCATTCAATGTTTTGCCCTCAGCTGCCTTCTGTGGCAGAGAATTCTACAGGCTCACCACTCTCCAGGGGAAGAAATTGCCAACAGCTCTCAAAGCTAATCAATAATGACTCAAACAATGTGCCTAATGCTGTACATCCCTGTTTCTTACACATAACAGGAGGCAGCAGGAAGACTGGAAGAGTGTATCTCCCTGTTATAACATAAATGGAGGGGAGAATGCTAGTCATCATGGGAAAGCGTATGCCTGAAACTACTGCTGGGGATTGAGGCTTTGATGCATTGAGGGTATCTACTACCTAATCCCCTGTCTCTCATCCCGCTTCTCCCTCATCATGCAATCTCTGCAACTGAGATGCTGCAGCGTTGTTGCATGCATTCTATACATATGTCCTCCTGTCCCTACTGCAACACAAGCCTCATCATTTTTTCATCGTCAATGGACTGGTCCCTTCCCAATCAGTGGATGAAGAGGAAGAAGAAGACAGTGATGAAGAAGAGACACTGTCTCTCAATCTTCTAGGAGCTACCAGCTCACAGAGACTGAGAGTAGCAATATTTTAAAAGCTGAAGTAGGAGGGACATTGATGTGGTGAGACATTGGGTACAAGGCCACAGGAGGGAAAGTGAAAGAAAACAGATAGCACAGACAACAATTAATTGGAGTGTGAGCGCAGGATTCAAATGAAGACTTCTTATGGGAGGAGTTGGGCCTCATGATGCAGTGGTAGTTCCCCTACCCCTGGACCGTGAGACCCAGGTTCAAGTCCCACCTGCTCCAGAGGTGTGCAATAATGTCTCTGAGCAAGCTGATTAGATTAATAGGTTAATTTAAAAATAAACATTTAGCTGTGAGCCTTAGGGTCTCTTGTGATCTACTGATAGTGTCCTTACCCCTGGATTGGGAGAGCAAGTTTCAAGTTCCACTTGCTCCAGAGTTGTGTAATAACATCTCTGAACAAGTTGATTAGAAAAATAGGTAGTGTCCCTACCTCTAATGAGGAAGCCTGGGTTCAAGTCTGACCAGCTCCAAAGGTGCGTAACAACATCTCTGAACAGGCTGATTAAAAACAATATGTGTGGAAATGGTGAGGATGCTTGTGGTGCAGAGGTACCTACCTCTCGGCCAAGAGGCCTGGTTCAAGTCCCACTTCCTCCTCCAGAGGTGTGTTATGACGTTCCTGAACAGGTTGATTTGAAAGTATTTGCATGGATCAGACTGTAGGGGGAGTCAGTGGTCTAGTGGTAATGTTACTGGGCTACTAATTCAGAATTTCAAGGTAAATGTGTTAGGGACAGGGATTTGAATTCCCCCTGTGGTAAATGTTGAAGGTTAAAACATAGAACATTAAACGCAGCAAAAATCTGGAATGCAATGTTACCCTCATGGCAACCACGTAACCAATACCAATTGTTGTAAAAACCTAATGCAGGAGCAAATTACTGCAGATGCTACAATCTGTACTGAAAACACCCAATGCTGGAGATCACAGTGGATCAGACTGCATCCATGGAGAGAGAGCAAGCTAATGCCTTGAGTCTAGATGACTCGTCATCAGAGCTATGGAAGGGCAGCATTTCTGCTATACCCGGGGTGGGGATTAGTGGAGTCCTAGGGGACAAAGTTATTGAGTTCAACACCTTCAAACTGTGAACCAGTTCCTTCCCTTTCTTTTAGCTTTGCTTGATGCATTCTCTGTCACCGTGTCATTTCTCCCCTCCTCCCACTCCAATGAGACTGTCTGTTCTTTCCAGTTAGACACACCATTGTTCTACCATTCTCACATTCCGATCACCTAATCTGAACTATCAACGTCCTTTCTCCCCCACGACTCCAACCGCACTCCACAACTTTTGCATAAATGCTGCCCGCTCTACACTTCACATCAGTCCTGATTGAAGAGGCACCTAGACTTGAAATGTTAGTCAGCTTTCTCCCTGCGGACGCCGCCTGACTCACTGTGATCTCCAGCATTTTTTGTTTTCACTTGTGAAAACCCATCTGGTTTGCAAATGCCCTTTGAGGGAGGAAAGCTGCCATCCTTATCTAGTCTGGTCGATACGTGACACGTTCTTAACTGAATAAGGAGAATACAGATAAAAGCTGAGGGCTGAGAGACAGTAAGAACTGCTGATACTGGAGAATCTGAGATAGCAAGGTGTAGAGCTGGAGGAACACAGCAGGCCAAGCAGCATCAGAGGAGCAGGAAGGCTGACGTTTCGGGTCAGGACCCTTCTTCAGAAATGGGGGAGGGCTGTACTTGCTTGTTGCACTGGTGTGCCTGTACTCAATGTTAAGGAGCACAGAGGAGTCCAGCATCAACCCGTGCTGGGGATCAGCAGGAGCTTGAAGCCCATCTTTTCCTGTCTGGTGGATGCAGTCACATCCAACGATGCCACCAGCTTCTATCTGAGAGCTTCAGTCCGCTCAGATCGCTGGCACCACGCTGCTGGATGCCCCGTTCAAAGGGGCAGCAATGTCAATCTGTTCTCCTACCCCGAGCAGTTAGACAGCTGAGGTGCTGGCCCAAGAGAGGGGCTGTGAATCCACGGCATTCGGGAAACCCGCTCCCCTCTCCGGGGATGTGAACATTCCTGTTCCCACCTCTTGCTGCAGGAGCTCACCATCGCTGTAAGACACAGGAGGCAGACGCTAGGAGAATGTACAGTGTGGATCGGTTTACTTTGTTATTGAGTAACTCATGACTTCATTTATAACATTGGGATCAGCATGTTCATTTTCTGGTGCATTTTACCTTCCCGTTGTCAGAAAGATGGTGATGCCCTGGTCAGAGTGTGGGACTCCTCGTGAAACAAGTGATACAGTTGAAATTATTGGCATTATTTCACCATGGGCACCCTGGACAGAAAGGTGTTCTTACAGAATACACTCTTCCTGTGTCTCTGCTTCAGCTTGCACTTCCTACTTCCCTCGTCCTCCTCGTCACACTCTCACAGAATATATCTACAGGTATTTCTGCTATAACGCGTGTTTTGTTAACATGAATTGGCTGTAATGTGATTGATGAATAGTGGAGGCTGTTTGAATACTGCAAACTTTCTGCTGTACAGGTATAGTGATTTTCTATGGCAATTTTCTATAGCTCGAGGTCACACAAGACAGCGACTATCGTGTTGTAGAACTACCTGTACCTCATGCAACATTCTACTACAAGTCTTAGACTCACTCAGCTGAGTGTTATGGGACTCCTCCAGAACAACCAGAGAAACATTGAGTTAAGATGCTAACAATCTGCTTAGTAACGTGCAGAGCTGGATGAACACAGCAGGCCAAGCAGCATCATAGGTGCTGAAAGGCTGATGTTTTGGGCCTAGACCCTTCATCAGAATAGCCATTTCTGATGAAGGTTCTAGGCCCGAAACATCAGCCTTTCTGCACCTATGATGCTGCTTGGCCTGCTGTGTTCATCCAGCCCTGCACCTTGTTGTCTCGGATTCTCCAGCATCCGCAGTTCCTACTATCTCTGCTTAGTAATGTCCTTTGTGGGAGTATCACTGTCATTGTGAGCTGCTGTGCGTTTGGGAGTTGGTTCCAGACTTGGGTCATGAGCTCTGTCGCTTGCTGTTCGGTAGCCAGTCTTTGACTTGTTGTGATGGGTTGAAAACGCAGATCACATCGAGGACTGCCACTGTCAGGAGATCACAGTGGGTCAGACAGCATCCATGGAGAGAGAGCAAGCTAATGCCTTGAGTCTAGATGACTCTTCATCAGAGCTGTGGAAGGGCAGCATTTCTGCTATAACCGGGGGGAGGGGGGAATAGTGGAGTCCTAGGGGACAAAGTTATTGAGTTCAACATCGAGGACCGCCACCGTCAGGAGAGGTCATGACTGTTACCAGGACAACAGTCATTCATCTGTGAGATAGTCTGCCTGTGGTCACACATTGGCTCCCCGTGGATGGAGAGAAATCCCTTTCAGTTCAGGAAAAATGACACACACAATGCAATATGCATGGTGTCATGGGCACAGTAAACAGGCAGAAAAATTACAACCCCTACAGATTCATCAGATATCCCTCAACGCAGCAGAATTTGATAAAACGTTGCACTGAATCATGAGGACATGAGGACAGGTAACCAAGAAGGCGTGGTTTCAAGGAGCATCTCTGGAGAGAGAAGCAGAGAGATAGATTGAGCTAGTTCCAGCAAGCAGGAAGGAGGTGAAGCTGCCTCTCTGTGTGCAGACAGTCTTAGTGCCCTCCCTTATGCAGCAGCGTACCGCAAACTACAAGATGTTGCTTGCATTTCTAGCAACACCCTGGAAGAAACCAGATGCATGATATTTACCATCCACAGTCACCTTGGCATGTGATCCTTACCTTGCTCTGCATTTGCAAGAGTGCCTGTACAACTGGTGAGTTTTCAATCTTGGCCTCTTTAGAAAAGTGAGGAGATGCTAAGCATCGATTCTTACTGAAACTGAGGTAAGCAATTTGTTTCCCAAATACCTTTTGTGGATGACATTTCCTGCTCTCCCCGTCCTCCTCCCTCTTCTAGCAGATTGCCCGACTCTGCTCTATTCTCTCTTCATTCTCTCCAATCTCCCAGAGGAAACCCTACTCATATTGAGGGAGTAAGCACAAGCTTTTAAAGGTTCTAAAAAAAAATTACTTTAGCACCAGCCAAACCACTTGCTGCAGAATGTCAGAGCGTTAGGTAAGTGTAGAGAGCTTGAAAAACACATAGAACTGTACCAGCCACTGGAAGAAACAATGCAGCCACTAACCTGTATGTTACTCATGATCCCTTTACATTTGGCAGGAGGTGGGTAATTGATGCCATTTAACATTTTGTTTGACCTTATGTGGTTAGGACGGGGCTGGAATAGGGAATTTGAAGATGGTTGAGATGCTGTCAAATCATTGGCTGATTTCAGAACATTCCTTCCCTGCACGTAGCCAAGTGTTGTTAACTGTGTCTCACCAATAATTTCTACCCTTCAGGACGTCTTGTACATCTACATAACTATCTTGTAGTACAAAACTTGAGTATTGCTGGGAAAAAGACATTTTTGTTGAAACTTTTTGTCTTATACTCATCAGGAGAATTCACAAGAATACCATTTAAGGGCAAAACAGCCTGATCAGACTGTATTCCCCCCTTCTGGTGTCTCCACCAATCCAAATGCACTTGCTAATCAATTAGCACTTTTCTGTCACACAGCATAACAGTTTTGCCTTTAAATCGGTATTCTTGCAAGTTGTCCTGATGAGCGCAAGATGAAAAGCTTTGAAAAAATACCTTTTTTCAGCAAAATATCAAAAATACTCAAGCACTCATTATTCCTCATTGTGTCCTTAACTATCCCAAGGACACCATTATGGTTATTATGGTCCATCCCCCTACTTCCTTTGACCTATTTTTGTCCTGAATCTAAACTCTGCAATCCCCAGACTAAGCCAATCTATCTCTCTGCTTCTCTCTCCTAGGAAGCTCCTTGAAACCACCCCTTGTTTGTTACCTGTCCTAATGTCTCCCTCGTTGGCTCGATACCAATTGTTGTTGGATTCTGTTGCTGTGAGGGACATCTGATGTGTTAAAACTACTGACTCCAATTATCATTCTGAGTTGCTAGTGTCTCTATTGTTGACATAATATGTATGTCCATCAATGAGTTCAGACCTGACTGTGGACAGAACGCAAACATTATCTTTCTCCTTATTAATGTGTCTATTTATTGCTAACTCTTCTAATTTTTATAAAAGAATTTCGTTACTGTTACTTTCATTGTTTCAGTTGTATTACGCCAAACATAAAAAACAGAATTGAAAGAGATCTCCAAATTAGGGCTGAAATGAAAGGATTCTGATGAGTGTTTACTTGGCACTATGGCTCATTGGCAGCTCTCCCACTCTGAGTTAGACACTGGTCCAGGATGAGAGCATGTCCTCTAGGCCAGTTTTTCTTATTGGGTGCAGGATCCCTTTTACAATGAATTAGCAACCATCGAGCTCCCATTCAAATGATAATATTTAAAAATGCTCATCCCATGAGGGGCTGCATGTAAAGAGTATTTTGTGATACTTTTAAGAAAACAGATATTTGCAGATATCAGTGAGATGGGCGCGCCTACTTCTCATTACATTGTCTGTACAATGTTAGCAACAGCACATAGAGAGAGCCTGAGCATAGCCATACGAGAAACCGGGGAAGATCAGGAACCCAGGGGCAGGAGCATTCGCTTCCTCTTAGATTTATTTGGATTTATTTAATATATTGTCAGTTGTACCTAGGTATAGTGAAAAGTGGATAATGTCGCCATGTTTCGGCGCCACCTTGGATTACAGAATAAATCACTGAATAAAATGTATAAATGGTAAAATACTGATTAAGTTAATATTATGTTGATATTACTGAAACTGAACCAGCTTCCGAAGTTCATCTTTCCCTCTCTGTAGACTTCACCCTCTCTGCTCCTCCAGTCGCCATTGTCTGATATTGTCCCTGAGGTCCTGGGAATGTGCTCCTTTTCTACCGCCATGGGCGCTGTCACTTCCACATCTGCCATCTCCGAGCTGGAGATGGTCACACTGTGCGGGTCCCACACTGCGTCTGATGCTGGACATCGACCATTGGGGTCCTGGCTCTGAGTGGACCGAGGGGCGGTCCTGGCTCTGAGTGGACCGAGGGGGTCCTGGCTTTGAGTGGACCGAGTGGGGTCCTGGCTTTAAGTGGACCGAGGTGGGGTCCTGGCTTTGAGTGGACCGAGGGAGGTCCTGGCTGTGAGTGGACCGAGGGGGGTTCCTGGCTGTGAGTGGACCGAGGGGTTCCTGGCTGTGAGTGGACCGAGGGGGTCCTGGCTGTGAGTGGACCGAGAGGTTCCTGGCTGTGAGTGGACCGAGGGGGTCCTGGCTTTGAGTGGACTGAGGGGGGGTCCTGGCTGTGAGTGGACCGAGGGGGGTCCTGGCTCTAAGTGGACTGGGGGGAGGTCCTGGCTGGTCGTCCGATCCCGCCATCTGAGATGGAGCCGGGATGGAGATACACAGGCCCTCAGCCTCCTGCAGGAGGACATCGTGATGAGGCCCCAGGGCAACCAAAACAAAAAAAGAAACATGACCGAGCTGGAAAGGCAACGATGAGGCCGTCTGGATGTGCCCACTGCATAAGCCATAAGCGGCCAAGACCTGGACTCAGGAGCCAAATGCTGCCCACCCTGCCGCTGCCATCTTGGAAGAAGATCATGGGACCGTGGGTGGTAACCTCCCCTGTGAGGACAGCCAAGCTCTCCCACCCCAGAAAGGCCTTTGAGATCCCCAAGGGTCAGCAGAGAGCAGTTTAAGAGCCGCTGTCTCGGTTAATGTTCCAGTGTAGTACCAGAGGATACTTCACTATCTTTTGTGAGATGACCCTGCCTTCCCTCTCAGTGGGTCTAAGTGATCCTAAGGAGCTATTCACGCTTTTTGAAAACGAGCAGTGATTTTTTTTTTCTCCCCCTGGACCTGCCTCTCCATCAGACAACTTGTCACGAAGAAATGATCTAGCCTTTGTTATTTGGTGGATTCCAGTGACTGTTGAGGGTTGTATTAGAGTAAAGATGACAGTTCATTTCTATAAGCTGCTTTTGGAACATCCTGAAATCATGAAAAGTGTTATAAAAATGCACGCTAATTCTATTTAAGACAACTCCCCAAACTGTGCTATATGTGAAGAACTTTTACATGATTTTGCTACACCGAGTATTTTGGGCAAGGTGAGTGTTCAAGTATATTGCAAATGCAATATAATGTGGATAAATGTGAGGTCATCCACTTTGGTAGCAAAAACTGCAAAGCAGTTTTTATCCGAATCGTGATTAATTTACAAAAGGGGGAGGTGCAACGAGACCTGGGTGCTCTTGTCGCTGGAAGTAAGCACTGTAGGTGCAGCAGGCAGTGAAGAAGGTAAGTGGTACGTTGGCCTTCATAGTGAGACGATTGAAGTACAGGAGCAGGGATGTCTTGCCACAATTGTACAGGGCCTTGGTGAGATCTCGCCTGGTGTATTGTGTGGGGTTTTCGTCTCCTTATCTGAGGAAGGATGTTCTGGCTATGGAGGGAGTATTTACCAATATGATTCCTTAGATAGCAGGACTGACATATAAAGAAAGACTGAGGACTGTATTCTCTGAAGAAGAATGGGGGGTGGGGGCTGGCGTCTCATAGAAACCTATAAAATTCTAACATGTCTAGACTGGGTAGATGCAGGAAGGATGTTCTCAATTAATGGGGAGTCCAGAACCAGGGGTCAAAGGATATAGGATGGGCCCTTTTGGACCGAGATGGGAACAAATATCTTCACCTCTTTACCACAGAAAGCCATTGAGGTTAAAATATTGTATGTTTCCAAGAAGAAGTCAGATATAGTTCTTAGGCATAAAGGGATCAAAGGATATGGGGAGAAAGTGGGAACAGGAAGTTGGATAATCAGCCATGATCATACTGAAGAGCTGAATAGCCTACGCCCACTCCTATTTTCCATGTTTTTAAATGAACTTGAGGCTATTAAAAAAAAAAGATAGTTTAACTGAAAGAACAAAAATCTGGCAGAGTATAAGTTGGGAAAACATGAATTTGTCCATTTTGGGAAGAAGTAAAAAAGCATGTTATTTAGATAGTGAGAGATTTTAGAAGCCTGAAATGTAGAGAGATCTGGGTATCCTAGTGCATGACTCACCAAAGGTGATTATGCAGGTACAGCAAGTAACTGAATAAACATCTAATTTTTTTTTTTAAAAAGCCACAAGTTGTACATTTTCAATTCATTAATTTAAGCCAGCTAGGATACAAGCCAAGGAAAATTACAAGGAAAACAAAATTATAACTAGGTACGTGAATCTCAAAGCTTTTAAGTCTTTCCTGGTTAATTGTGTTTGGCAAACCCTAGTTACAGGGTAGAGCAAAGTGAGGCTGATTGCTAGCTGGTTTCATTGGCAGGGCAGTACAGTGGCCCAGTGGTTCAATTCCAGCCTCGGGTGACTGTCTATGTGGAGTTTGCACATTGTCCCTGTGTCTGTGTGGGTTTCCTCCAGGTTCTCCAGTTTCCTCCCACAGGTTTGTTGGATTGACTGTGCTAAGTTGCTCAAACTGAACCAGTCCCATTTGCCTTTGTTTGGCCCATATCCCTCTAAACCTTTCCCATCCATTTACATGTCCAAACGTCTTTTAAATGTTGTAATTATACCAGCCTCCACCACTTCCTCTGGCAGCTCATTCCATACACGCACCACTCTCTGCATGAAAAAGTTGCCCTTTAAGTCCCTGTTAAATCTTCCCTCTCTTAATTCTATGCCTTCTAGTTTTGGATTCCCCTACCCTGGGGAAAAGACCTTGGCTATTCACCTTATCAAGGCCCCTCGTGATTTTATAAACCTCTATAAGGTTGCCCCTTGCTCTGGGGAAAACAGTCCCAGCCTATCCACTTCTCCTTACAACTCAAACCCTCCAGTCTCAGTAATATCCTTGTAAATCTTTTTTGTACCCTTTCCAGTTTAATAACGTCCTTCCTATAGCAGGGCGACCAGAATTGAATGCAGTATTCCAAACAAGGCCTTACCAATGTCCTGTACAGATGTCTTGAGGAACATTGCCCTATGCTTTCACAGCAGGCCAGCTGTCACAGAAATACACTCAAACAGAATTGTAAACCTGAGACAGAAACAGAAATTGCTGGAAAAGCTCATCAGGTCTGGCAAATCTGTGGAGAGAAATCGGAGTTAATGTTTTGGGTCAAATGACCCTTCCTCAGAACTCACCTGTTCGCCAGCTTGCATTCCATCTCCTCACGTTAAAGAGTCCCTGGGAAAGTGGAGAGATAAACTACAGGGGGCATTTGTACAGAATTTCACGATTCAGTCCAAACAAAAAGTCTCATTCGATAAAAAGAAGGGGCGGTGAGAATAAACTTGAGCACCGAGATCTACACTGACACTCGGCTGAGTTACTGAGGGAGCTCTGAATGTTTTTTTAATGAAATATTAAACTGCCCACTCAGTTGAATGTAAAAGATCCTAAGCCAATAGATTGAAGAGGCGTAGGACAGTTATCCCTCAATCAATATTACTCACTTGGATCATTTGATTGTAGGAACTTGCTGCTTCTTTCCTACAGTGAATACTCCTCAAAGGTATATTGGTGGTTGTCGTTTTCTGGGGTTATGAGAAAGATGAAGGAGACTGGAGCCTCTCTTTGCCTGGTTACATCTGTATGAGTCAGCATGGTGAGCTCATACGAGGGCTATTGAAGCTAATCGGGACAAACTGTTCTGCAATGACTTGACTCTTATGCATAATTTCCAATATACCAGATGCAGGTCTCTCTCAATTTGGAAAGATGTAAGTAATTAGGCCAAACTCAGCGACCTACTGATTCTAAGATTGAAATCATCCATCCAACTATGCCTGCCACTTCCTGTGTGGAATAAACTTCCTGAGGAAGTGATGGATGCAGGTAAAATTACAATGTTTAAAAGACATTTGGATAGATGCATGAATAGGAAAAGTTTGAAAGGATATGGGCCAGGAGCAAGGAGGTGGGACTAGTTTGGTTGGGGATTATGTTCGGTGTGGACTGTTTGGACCGAAGGGTCTGTTTCCGTGCTGTATGACTCTAAGACTTTTAGCCTATGGGTGAAACCTCTTCTATAGTATCACTCTGCCCCAGCCACGTCTATTCATTAGAATGATGGGACTAACCCATTATCCTCCACCTCCTCCCAAGTCTTTTGTTCCTTTAAAGCAATACTGTGTAACCAATAACAGTTATCTCAGGATTTAACCAGTGAGATATCTGTTAATGTTTAGCCACCAGCATTTTCCTGACTCCCCACCCCTGCCAACATTTCAGTTTCTTTTTGATTCTGTTCTGTCTTTGCGAAGAATGAACTATCAAAGATTCACTTGTTGGTGGTAGGAAGGTGGAAGCTTCAGGAGGCTGCATGTGTAAACTACCACAATCCCCAGCTACAGAGGCTGAAGATAACGACAGCGATGAAGGCTCATTTTCCCACATTCCCACAGTTAAGGATCAATCCCTGACACCCTCCTATCTCTTGTCCAAATGTTACCCTCAGTGACAGCATCCAAACACACAATGCAGATCTTTTCCGTGTGCTCACAACCCCCAGTTCCACCTCACCATCGCAGCTCTCAGCTCCCCCACTGTCTATACATTATCAGCTTGCTTGTCCGAGAGGATGAGCAGAGGTTTCCTCTAATTAAAAGTCGGAAAGGCCGAAGCCAGTTTTAGTTGGACCACAGTGCAAACTCCATTCCCTATTCACTGACAGCGTTCATCTCCTTGCCAACCAGATTGCAATAGAGCTGTACAGCACGGAAGCAGACCCTTTGGTCCAACTTGTCCATGCCGACCAGATATCCTAAATTAATCTAGTCCCATCTACCAGCATTTGGCCCATATTGCTCTAAACCCTTTCTATTCATGTACCCATCTAGATGCCTGTTAAATGTTGGAATAGTACCAGCCTCCATCACTTCGTCTCACAGCTCATTGTTTGATCCCTGTGATGCATTTTATCCCATGTATCCTTCATATCATGCGCACTACATCTATAACACATGCCAACTCTGCACTCCCACTCCATCTCATCTCAAACCCTCTCCTGCATTTTGTTGCCTCCGGACCTGACCGTGTAAACTGTCTAACCTCCTAAATTCTCCTCTCCAGAAACTTCACGGAAAATAAACTCTGTGGGGCCAGATCTTAATTGCGCACATCCCGTTCACCAATTAACCCTGTGTTCAGCATAATACATTCACTCCCACTTAAGTAGCACCTTAATTTTAAAATCCTCATAATTGACTTCAAATACCTCCATAGCAGTGTCCTCTCTATTTCTGCCATCTCCACCAACACCATGACCTTCCAAGTTATCTACACTCCTCCAATTCTGGATGCTCGTGGACAGTTTGTTGGGAGCAGGTGGGTAGTGATGGCCTAGTGGTATTATTGCAGGACTGTTAATCCAGAGACCCAGCTAACGTTCTGGGGACCTTGGTTCAAATCCTGCCACAGCAGACAGTGGAACTTGAACTCAATAAAATCTCTGGAATTAAGAATTTAATAATGACCATGAATCCATTGTCAGGAAATACCCTTCTGGTTCACTAATGCCCTTTAGGGAAGGAAACTGCCATCCTTACCTGGTCTGACCTACATGTGACTCCAGACCCACAGTAATGTGGTTGACTTTGAACTGCCCTCTGGGCAATTAATGCTGCCTAGCCAGCAACACCCTCATCCCATTATTGAATAAAGGAAAAAGAAAACTTAACTCTATTTCTTTCATTCTTAGTGATCATGGCTTCAGCTATCCTGGCCCTAATCTCTGGAATTCCCTACCTAAATCTCTGTGCCTTTCGAGCTCCCCTTCCTCTTTTGAGATGTTCTTTAAGAGTTGGGATAACTATCCATTCCTTCCATGTACTTGGCCTGCTGCAGCAAATGATTGGTTAGACCACACTTGGAATATTGTGTTCAGTTCTGGTCACCTCATTACAGGAAAGATGTGGAAGCTTTAGAGAGGGTGCAGAGGGGATTTATCAGAATGCTTCCCGGACTGGAGGACAGGTCATATGAGGAAAGGTTGAGGGAGCTAGAGCTTTTCTTATTGGTGTGAAAAGGATGAGAAGTGACTTGATAGAGGTGTACAAGATGATGAGAGGCATAGATAGAGTGGATAGCCAGAGACATTTTCCCAGCGTGGAAATGACTATTATGAGGGGGCATAATTTTAAGGTGATTGGAGGAAGGTATAGGGGAGATATCAGAGGTAGGTTCTTCACACAGAGAGAGAGTGGTGGGTGTGTGGAATGCGCTGCCAGCAGTGGTAGAGGAGTCAGATACATTAAGGGCATTTAAGCAACTCTTGGATACACGCATGGATGATAGTAAAATGTAGGGTATGCAGGTTAGATTGATCTTAGAGTAGGATTATAGGACGGCACAACATCATGGACCAAAGAGCCTGTACTGTGCTGTATTGTTCTATGTTCTATGTTTTATGTTCTACGTTTTGAGATGTTCTTGGTCCTGTTTGACCAAGCTTTTTGTCATCTGTCACTACATCTCATTTGTGGATCGGTGCTAAATTTTGTTTTATAATTCTCCTCTGGAGAACCTTGGGATGTTTCATGACGTTAAAGACAACAATAAATGCAGGTTTATTTCCATTGTTGACATTTACATGGTATTATGATGGCATTACATTCAAAATTCTATGGTCCTTGAGTTTGAAGAATTGTAGAGGTGCCTAGAATGTTTGTAATGAAAAGGGCAATGAAAGGTCTTTGAGACTTTTACACAAGGTACTTCTTGGAAACTACATGGATCCCCATAATTGTTGCTCTTGGTCCCTTGAACTTCAGGGAAAATGCCTAGTAATTTTACTACAGGCATTGATGTCTGCTCTGTTTGAACAGAGTTTGCAGGCCAGAAGTTTGTATTTGGGTTTTCAGTTCTGCTCACGCCTCCTGTTTCTGAAACACCTTTTCTGTGAGATCAGGGTAAAACCTCATTGTTCTTCTGGAAGAGTACTTGAAGTAGCTTCTCAATATTATGTTTTCTGAGGAAGCTGTGTCTGCCAAGATTCCAGAGACAAGTGTACACGATTAGTGATTCGACCACATGTGCAAAAACATTTGGAACTTTTCTGCACTATATCCTGGATTTTGGCCTTGGTGAATAACCAGCATTAGCCAGAAAGTGTTTCTCTTTTGGTTGCATTTATTGCCAACACAATGGTAAGGGCTACACTTACTCATGCAGTGGCAGTGCCTGAGATGCCACTTTTAGCGATGTAGCAGTAAGATGTAGCAATAAAAAGAATATTTGTAACATTCTTAATGGAATGCAATTCAGGGATTGTGATTTCCTTACTGCATCAACTCCAACCATTTGTCCTCAACATTCCTGACACTTCACTATCTCCCTACCCTTTACTGTTATGCCTCACTGGGAGGGAGGCAGTGAGAGGGAATGAGACAGTGACAGAGAGGGAGGCAGTGAGTGAAAGGGATGCAATGAGAGTGAGGGACACAGTGACTAGGAGTGAGACAATGAGTGGGAGGGAGGCAGTGAGGGAGAGGCAGTGAGTAGGAGGAAGGTAGCAAGGATGAGGCTATGAGTGGGAGGGAGGCAGTGGGAGGGAGCGAGGCAGTGATTGAGAGAGAGGCAGTGAGTGGAAGGGAGGCAGTGAGGGGGAGGGAGGCAGTGAGGTGGAGGAAGGCTGTGCGATGGAGGGAGTGGAGACCGAATGGGGTGAAGAGGTTACTGAGCAGAGCTGGGGAAGGAGTGAAAGTGATGAGGGTTCCTTGGACATCAGTGGCCTACAGGCAGAGTTAGTGACAGTTTTGGGATCTGGGGCACTTTGATAGTATCAATGATGCTGACTTCCACAGCCTGGAGAGTGGTAAGAGATATGCCATATTCTTTTTTAAGTGAACCTGGTGTGTTGTCCATGTGAATGTATGTACGCGTACTTGTGTGCGCGGATATGTATGTGTGCGTGTGTATTTGTGGGGGTACATGTGTGCACATATATGTTTGTGCATACCTGTGTGTATGTGTGTGTGTGTGCATGTAGGTATGTGTGTATATATATCTGTGTGTATGTGTGTGTGCAAATCTGTATCTACGTATATGTGTGTGCGTGTATTTGTATGTGTGTATATACATATATATACATACATGTGCTTGTATGTTTGTGTATATGTGTGTTTGTGTGTGTAGGTGTACTTGTCTGTGTGCGTATGCACATGTATGTGTGTTTGTGAGTGTATGTGGAGGTGGGGTCATGTTATTTACAGGGCCAAATAACTTTTATATTGTAGATTAACATCGTGCATGTTCATCAGTTCTGTGTCTTCATTAAATGGGTTTTGTTTGATAATAAATGAATATTTTTGTGTTTATTAAAGAAACCTAATTGGTGGATATTTTCATTTCATAGGCAAAGAATACGGAACTTTCCGTATACAATATTTTAAAATTCATGTCGTGACCCATGGAGCAGTGGGGACTGAAGAGACGGGGCATTCCTTCAGACTCCGTCATAACAAAACCACTGTATCTTTTATCCCAGATTAGTTTCTTACTCATGTTGCATGTTGCTGTTTGATCGATGCATTAATATGCTTGATGAAATTATGCAATTTTACCATCATAGCAACATCAATGAGTTATTTGACCTTTGATAATGACTATAATTTGTAGCACCTGGCTGTTAAAATGAAGGAATTAATAAACACCCAAAACTGTGGAAAAAAAAAATTCCATGTACCATACTAAAAAAGAATCCAATTTATTGGTCCATTATAAATGACAATACTGTCATCAGCCAATAAAAGCTGAATCAGGAGAACACAAAAAAAAATTAACTACATCTACAAAGTATGTTGAGGGCTGTAAGAAGTAACTGAATAAGCTGAAAAAAGCAGTTCACATAAAAGATAGAGAACCATTGGAAAGTTGAGAAGGTAAAACTTGGTTTTATTAAGTGCGTTTCACATCTGAGGATGTTTAACCAACAACCTACATTGGAAGTGTAGCAGCATTGTAGGAAGGATGCACTAGAGAGGGTGCAGAGGGAGTTTACCAGTACGCTGAGAGTGTGCATGGACGAAGTGTGGAGGAGCACAGTTTCTATGGAGAATGCAGGGACGCTGTGAAGACGACAGAGCTGGATGAAGCCAGCAGTGAGATGCTCCCGTCAGATAACTGGTCTGACATTCAGGTCAAGAATTGACATTTCTGAAGAAGGGTCCCGACCCGAAACGTCAGCTTTCCTGCTCCTCTGATGCTGCCTGGCCTGCTGTGCACCTCCAGCTCCACACTGTGTTATTGAGAATTGGCACTGTCTAGTTTCCCAGGGATTTCCTGCCTTTAATGTGCCATACTCTTCTCAATAAAGGCCAACGCTCCATTTACCTTCTAATTTACTTTCTGGACCTATACACCCAATCTTTTGGATTCAAGGATATCCAGATCTCTCTGTACTGCATTATTCTGTGGTTTGTCTACACTTAAATAACATGTTACTTTTCTGTTCGTCCTGCCAAAGCGGACAATCTCACATCGTCCCACATTATTCTCCATCTGTCAATTCCTTCCCCATTTGCTACTATCTATTATATGTCATATAATATATAAACAGAAACCCTTCTCATTCAATCTGCCCTCCCTGACCCCCTCTCCCTATGGTCCCCAAATCGAGAACCACAACTCCCAGAAGGTCATTTCCTCTCTACCTTGATCCTCTGGGATCTGGCTGTAGCCGTTACCTCCTCCTTGGCACTGTGAAATACAGCCTCTGGTTGACTGACAGTACTCACTGGGATTGAATATCACTCTCTCGGTTTTAACACCAGTGCCCAATTGGTATTAGATACAAGGCAACAAGGTGCAGAGCTGGATGAACACAGCAGGCTAAGCAGCATCATAGGAGCAAAAAGGCTGACGTTTCGGGCCTAGACCCTTCATCAGAATTAACAATCTAATGGTGACCATGAATCTGTTGCCAATTGTTGGGGAAAATACCCTCTGGTTCACTAAGATCCTTTACAGAAGGAAACTGCCATCCTTACCTCATCCATTTCTGATGAACGGTCTAGGCCCGAAACATCAGCCTTTTTGCTCATATGATGCTGCTTGGCCTGCTGTGTTCATCCAGCTCTGCACCTTGTTGTCTCGGATTCTCCAGAATCTGCAGTTCCTACTATCTCTGGTATTAGATACAGACAGTTATCAAACCTCCCGTTCATGAAAAGATTCCTTTTATTTCTCCAACAAAATCCCACGTAGTTTTGAAACCTCCAGTTAGGCCCAGGCGCTGCTTTCTAAAGACTACGCAGAGGTTTCTTGCTTGTGTAATTGATCCTGTGGCTGTGAAGATCTGGCCAATAAAGATAGAATGCAGCATTTCCCAAAAGATACAGCTATTTGGGAAGGGTCAGCCATTAGTCCTGTTGTCTCAATGCTGAACATTTCATATAATAACATGTTCCCTGGTGTTTTCACATGGGGAGATGATGGCCTAGTGGTATTATTGCTGGACTGTTAATCTAGAGACCTAGATAATATTCTGGGGACCTTGGTTTGAATCCCGCCACGGCAGATGGTGGAAGTTGAATTCAATAAAGTATCTGGAATTAAGAATCTAATGGTGACCATGAATCTGTTGCCGATTGTTGGGGAAAATACCCTCTGGTTCACTAAGATCCTTTAAGGAAGGAAACTGCCATCCTTACCTGGTCTGGCCTACATGTGACTTCAGACCCACAGCAATGTGGTTCACTCTGAACTGCCCTCTGGGCAATTAGGGATGGGCAATAAATGCTGCCTAGCCAGTGATTTCCTCATCCCATTAATGAATTAAAAAATGATTACAGTAACCTTGAAGCCACAGGGGTTATTATTTAGTTTGAGGACTGGGCATTTGTTCCACTGAGTTTGTTTAAAACTAAATATCAGTAAACTGCAAATCCTAAATGAGGCTAAGCTTAAGACAAAGCAGGATGTATGCATTGCTGGCTAGGCCAGCATTTATTGCCTATCCCTAATTGCCCAGGGGGCAGTTAAGAGTCAACCACATTGTTGTGGCTCTGGAGTCACATGTAGTCCAGACCAGGTGAGGGTGGCAGTTTCCTTCTCTAAAGGGGCATTAGTGAACCAGATGGGTTTTTCCTGTCAATGGGTTCATGGTTATTATTTGACTCCTAATTTCAGATTTGTTGAATTCAAATTCCACCATCTGCTGTGGTGGGATTTGAACCCTGTCCTCAGGATATTACCTCGGTATCTGAATTAACAGTCCAATGATAATACCACTAGGCCATCACCTCCCCTATAGATATACATTTAGATGGTAACATACACTTCATCCATGCACATCTTCATACTTGCTCTCAGACCAACTTGTACACCACCTCTGCCCTTCAGGGGAGGCGATGGCCTAGTGGTATTATCACTGGACTGTTAATCCAGAGACCCAGGTATAATGTTCTGGGGACCTGGGTTTAAATCCTGCCATGGCAGATGGTGGAATTTGAATTCAATAAAATATCTGGAATTAAGACTCTAATGAGGACCATGAATTCATTGTCAATGCCAGGGAAAAACCCATCTGGTTCACTAATGTCCTTTAGGGAAGGAAACTGCCATCCTTACCTGGTCTGGCCTGCATGTGACTCCAGACCCACAGCAATGTGGTTGACTCTTAACTGCCCCCTGGGCAATTAGGGATGGGCAATAAATGCTGGCCTGGTCAGTGACGCGTTCATCCCGTGAATGAATAAAAAAAGGACTTCACTGTTGGAGTGCAGGGACACATAGTACCAGCATCCTTCTATCAGTTCAGAAGCACATGCTCATCTCATTAATCTACAAAGAATGTATCTGAAAGCTCTTAGTTTCATTTTTTAATGCTGACTCACTTTGTGCTCACTTAGAAAATCTCAGTGACTTATACAGTCATAGAGTATTACAGCACGGAAACAGAACCCTTAGTCCAACCAGACCATGCTGATCTAGTCCCACTTTCCGGCACTCGGCCCATATTCCTCTAAACCCTTCCTACTTATGTACCCATCCGAACATCTTTTAAATGTTGTAACTATATCTGCGTCCATAACTTCCTCTGGCAGTTCATTCGACACACTAAACATTCCCTGTGTAAAAAAAAATGCCTCTCATGTCCTTTTCAAATCTTTCACTTCTCACTTTAAAAATACACGCCCTAGTCTTGAAATCCCCCACCTTAGGGAAAAGACCTTTTCTATTTACCTTATCTATGCCCCTCATTTTGTAAACCTCTATAAGATCACTCCTCAGCCTCCTATGCTCCGGGGAAACAAGGTCCCAGCCTATCCAGCCTCTCCTTATAACTCAAACACTCTAGTCTTGGTAACATCCTGGTAAATCTTTGTGTTGCACTTCTTCCTCTTTGGGAGCGTGAATTCAAAGAGGTCAGTTACATAATTAATGAAGAACAGCAGATTACATCAGAAAGGTCATTATGGGCCACATTGGCCTGGAAGCTTTGAACCTCACTCGCAGATAAAACTTCACCAGACAAAATGGGAAAACTCAGCCCTGGTCTCAGAATAAGGTTTGTGCTTTTATGACTGAGCTGATGAGAAATTTCTTCACTCAGAGGATATGAATTCTGTATTTCAGCTCACAGTCATTGGTTGAAATCTGGAAAGGGATGAAGTGAGACAACAAGGTGCAGGGCTGGATGAACACAGCAGGCCAAGCAGCATCAGAGGAGCAGAGAGGCTGACGTTTCGGGCCTAGACCCTTCTTCAGAAATGGGGGAGGGGAAGGGGGTTCTGAAATGAATAGAGAGAGATTGGGAGGCGGATAGAAGATGGATAGAGGAGAAGATAGGTGGAGAGGAAACAGACAGGTCAAAGAGGCGGGGATGGAGCCAGTAAAGGTGAGTGTAGGTGGGGAGTTAGGGAGGGGATAGGTCAGTCCAGGGAGGACGGACAGGTCAAGGGGGCGGGATGAGGTTAGTAGGTAGGAGATAGGGGTGGGGCTTGAGGTAGGAGGAGGGGATAGGTGGGAGGAAGAACAGGTTAGGGAGGCGGAGATGAGCTGGACTGGTTTTGGGATGCGGTTGGGGGAGGGGAGATTTTGAAGCTTGTGAAATCCACATTGATACCATTGGGCTGCAGGGTTCCCAAGCGGAATATGAGATGATGAAGTGATATAGGTTGGTATGAATTGTGAAAGAATTACCTGACATGCCCAGCGAAGCTTACTTTGACATCGGGAGAAACTGGCTGCATGCCCTTATATATCTGCTGAGCTTCCAGCCTGTGAGATCAAAGTGGGTACAGGTTTCAACTCTTCAGCATTGACACCTTCACTTTTCAGGGCACTAAGCTGACCCCAATTTTACATAAAAGTTGCACACCCCTCCTTTCTAATTTACATCGCTTCAAAGATTTCTAAAATAAAATTCAGTTCTCCATACAGTAAACTGCAACAATCAAAACTGGCAAAATAAAAGTCCATTTGATTCAATGCTTTCATTGTTTGTCTTTTTGCTAAAATTAGACATATTGTGATTTGAGATGATGCCCGGACAATTTGCTGATACTGGGAACTTGCACCAAGCGGAGAGCTTTTACCTGGGAAAACTAGCAACATTTGTATGGACCACAACACGTCCCTGAGCACAAATGAGCCAGGCTCTTGGCAGTAGCTGGTCTGTACTAAAGGCAACATCCCAATTCTCTTCAGTGCGATCAGTTCTCTGCTTTATTCTTTGATATTTGCCTTTGGAATCTGGCAGACAAAAGACTGCAGAAAACTGGCTTCTCACCTCAGATATGTATGAGATGGATTTTATTTTCTAGCTTTGGAAGTCAGAATCCAATCAGAGCTCCTTGCCCATTAAAAAAAAACATAACACTTGTTTTCACTTATTCTGCATGCAGAGGAATAACCATGGCAACATCGTCTACTGGTCATCAGCAACCCTGACTTAATTTGCCCTCATTTGTCCTCGCAGAAGCTGAGACGGCTAAATGCGTTAGGATCTAGTCTCTCCACAGTTCAGACCAAAGGCAGGGGGTTCTGGGATTGTGCCACACTGATAGACTTTGGTCCATTGAGGCAGCTCTCCCAGTTCGTCCTGAAGTATCAACAGCATTAGCCAGTGATAGGGCTCCTGCTGATATTTGCTGAACATTTTCACATCTGCAAGAGTCTGAAACATAAGTGCTCCCCTGTCCTAAATTAGGAGAGATTTTCAATCATTTTCTTTTGTCGCCAATATAGGAGTAGTATTACAGTGCTCCTGCAGTCCTTTCCAATTTTAATCATCTGCTTTTTTGATCTTAACACAGGGCAATTAGTCTCTATTCATTCATGGTACTGAGCAGGAATCTGCATTCTCCATGAACCCATGGGCTGGTAAAGCTGCTGCTCAAACAGAGAAACACAGAGCAGGGGCTTTCTTATTTAAGATGCACCTTTGATTTTTTTTAGAAAAGAGAATTTCATTCTAAACTTCCCGCCCTGAACATGTTCACTACCAACGTAGTGAACCCCTGCACCCTCACCCAAGGAGTTATTATCCACAACTTCTCACTGCCCCACTCCCTCCCACTGCTGCACCCCCCTCGTACTGTCCCACACCCTTCACACTGCCCCATCCCATCACTGCCCTACCCCTTACTATCCCACCCTTCACTACCCCACCCCTCACTACCACACCCCTCACGGCCCTATCCTCCCATTTGCCCTTTCAAAATGAACAACTTCACATTTTCCCACAATCTATTCCATTTGACAACATTTTGCCCAATTACCTAACCTATCAATATCTCTCTGCAAACTTTGTATCCCTCTCATAACTTGCCTTTCCACTTATTTTTGTGTCATCTGTAAATTTGGCTACAGTACATTCACATCCTTCCTCCAAGTCATTAATATGTATTGTAAACAGTTACAGTCCCAGCACTGATCCCTGTGGAACTGCATTGGTTACAGGTCACCAATCTGAGAAAGTACCCCTTATCCCCACTCGCTGTATCAATATAGTACCTCCAAGACCAGGGAGCTTATCACAACTTTATGACAACGCCTTCTGGAAGTCTAAACATAATGCATCAACTGTTTCCCTTCTACCAACTCTGGCTGACGCTCCCTCAAAAATCTCAAATAAATTAGTCAGACACGATTTCCCTTTCGTGAAGCCATGCAGACTCTGTTTGTTTAGATTTTGATTTTCCAAATGCTCTGCTGTTATCTTTTTAATAATTGATTCCAATACTTTTCCAACAATAGATGTTAGGCCAATTGGCCTATAGTTACCTGCTTTTTGCCTCCCTCCCTTTTTGTATAGGGGTGCCACATTAGCAGTTTTCCAATCCTCCGGCACTTCTCCAGAATCCAAGGTATTTCTGGAAAATTACAACCAAAGTATCTATTATTTGTGTAGCCACCCCTTTTAGAATCTGAGGATGCAATCCATTAGGCCCAAGGGGACTTATCTGCCTTTAACTCCATTAGTTTGTCTTCACTACTTCTCCAGCAATGGGGATGATATTTAATTCCTCCCATATTCTTTAATGGGATTTTCAAAATTTCTTCCATCGTAAAGACTTTTGCAAACAACCTGTTTAACTCCTCGGCCATTTCCTTGTTCTCCAAAATCATCTCCCAAAACTCATTTTCTGAAGGGCTTATGTCTACTTTAACCTCTCTCTTCCTTTTTTGTGTGATTAAAGAAGCACTTATTGTCAGTTTTTTACTCCTTGCTCATTTGTGCTTGTAGTTTATTATCTGTCTTTGCTATCTTTTTAGTCCTTCTTTGCTGGGTTGTGGATTAACCTGCGTTTTCAGGGCTTTCAATGACTTTTACCTCCTGCTATGCTTTTTCTTTCTACTTAATACTTCAAAGTTTTTGAGATGATTAGTAGCTCGGGTTGTGGATGAGGCTGTAGACTTGCTCGCTGAGCCGATGTGTTTGGTTGCAAATGTTTTATCACGCTGCTAGGTAACATCGTCAGTGCGCCTCCGGTGAAGCGTTGGCGTTCTATCCCGCTTGTTATTTATATGCCTCGGTTTGCCGGGGTGGTTGGTATTACTTCCAGTCCTGTTTCTCAGTATTCTGTACACTGGGTCTAATTCAATGTGTTTGTTCATGGAGTTCCAGTTGGAATACCAGGCCTCCGGGAATATCTTGGCGTGTCTCTGTTTGGCTTGTGCGATTATGGATGTGTTGTCCCAGCTGAATTCATGTCCCTCGTTGTCGATGTGTAATGAGGCCAGTGAGAATTGATCAAGTATCTTGGTGGCTAGCTTGTGTTTGTCAGTTTTCTTCCGGACTGGCCTATGTAGTGTTTCTCATAGAGCCTGCATGGTCCTGACAATGTTACCTAGCAGGGTGACAAAATGTTTGCAACCAACCCACCAGCTCAATGAGCATGTCTACAACTTCAACTTCATACAACATTTAACTTCCTGGATTAGTCACGGTTGGTTTATCCCTCTCTTAGAATCTTTCCTCATTACTGGGATGTATGTTTGGTAAGAGTCATGAATTACCCTTCTTAAATGTCACTGTTTGCTTACTCTTATTCATGTTAATGTCTACTTTAGCTAACTTTGTTCTCATTTCATTGTAGTGTTCTTTATTTAAGTTAAATACAGTTGCTTCCAACCCCGGTTTCTCACTCTTAAAATGAATATTAAATCCTACCATGTTATGATCACTACTTCCTAGAGGATCTTTTACTCATTAATTAAACCTGCCTCACTCCCATTACCAGATCCAAGACAGCCTACTCTGTTGCGCTCTCACAGCCCTACCCCTCTCCCTGCCATGGCAAGTTTTCAAAACACTGGATATCTCAAAGTGCTTCACTGCCAAGAAAATGCTTTTGAAGTGCAGAACTGTTGTGAAGTAGGAACAAGAGCAGTAATTTGTGCACAACGAACTCTCACATACAGCAATGTGATAAGGACCAAATAATCTTCCTTTTTGATATTGACTGAAGGGTAAATACTGACTCAGAAACTGGGAATGAATTCCCTACTATTTCTCAAAGTTGTGCCATCGGATCTTTTACACCTACAGCTGACATTTAGGGCCTGAATTTAAGGAAAGATGGCAACTTCAACCATGGAATGCCTCCTCAGTATGGAACAGATCCTAGAGCATGACTTGAACCCAAAAACTTCTGATTTAGACAACAATCAGTTACCAACTGAGCCACAGCCAACACTTAACTAAAGTGTTGCAAATGTATTTAATATAATTCCCCCTCCGAATGATGGCAGAGGTCAGCTATTGTTTAATATGTTGAATGGAAATGCATTTTCCAGTTGGGCTACACTGAAACAGCAGTGTGAAACTTAAACATGAAAGAAGATCTTCTCAAACTGAAAATCACAGCTGTACTCAATAAAAACAGCGCTTAATCATTGATCTGATCACAGTTAGAAAAACAAATCAAAATCATTAAACTCTCAACGAGATTTGAAACTGCAGAGAATGGGGATAGCTGTGATTTAATGACTGTAAATAAAAAACACCTTTTTATTACGAATTTAGTTTCAATGAATCAGTTGTAATTAAATATTATTCACTGGTATGATAGAAATGTTCATTATAATTAGCAGAAATGCATCAAAATCATTGCAATTCCTGTGGAAGAGTACAGATATACATTTATATAGCAACTTTCAAAACTTCAGGACATCCCAAAGACTTTTAAAGCTAATTAAGTGCTTTTGAAGTGCAGTCACAGGATGTAGCATTGTATCACTGCAGGAAATTTAGCAACCAATTTGCACACAGCTAAGTCTCACAGTCAGCAAAGTGGTACAGACCAGAAAATCTTCTTTTCTGATGTTGATTGAGGGATAAAATTGGCCAGGAGAAGGGGAGAATTCATACATCCTTCTTTTAAAATACTGCCAAGGGATTTTTCACATGGCGAGGTGAATAGCTCAGTTGGAGAGCTGGAGCATACACGAGGGGCTGAACAGTCTCCTCCTGCACTGTAACTATGCTGTGATTCTGTGACCTGAGTGGACTAAAAGGGTCTCTGTCAAACAACTCATCCAAAAGTTGGCACCTTTGAGAGTGCAGCGTCCCCTCAGTACTGCCCTGGGAAGTTAGTCTGGAACTATGTGCTTAAATCCATGGCTGTGTTACAGCATGGAATACAGTTCACTCCAGAGATAAATCATCTTTGAAAAGGACTAAGAAGGAACTAAGGCACTTACAAGAAGAGAGATTAACTCAGGTCACAGTTGCTCATATGGTGAGAACACTCCAGAATCTGCCCAATCTGTGCCTTTTTCTGAACTCTAGATAATTGTGTTTCGGTAACTAAATGAATAAGTATAGTAATACCATTTCCTATTACACATAAGCAGTGAATCCAGGTTGTCTCAGTTTCTGTTCTATGCGCCAGAAGGTTGCGAGCTCAAGTCCCATTCAAGGATTTAAGTTGATAATGGAATCCCAATACTGAGCAAGTTTGTGTTTAGAGTATTGTGTACAGTTCTGGTTGAAACTTGTGAAATCCACATTGATACCATTGGGCTGCAGGGTTCC
>NC_063357.1:39146832-39153749 GCF_021869965.1 Rhincodon typus | reverse complement strand
CCATCCCCGCCTCTTCGACCTGTTTGTTTCCTCTCCACCTATCCTCTCCTCTATCCCTCTTCTATCCGCCTCCCACTCTCTCCCTATTTATTTCAAAACCCCCTTCCCCTCCCCCTTTTCTGATGAAGGGTCTAGGCCCGAAACGTCAGCCTCTCTGCTCCTATGATGCTGCTTGGCCTGCTGTGTTCATCCAGCCCTGCACCTTGTTGTCTCGGATTCTCCAGCATCTGCAGTTCCTACTATCTATGATGGAGGAGAGTTTTTTTTTAATATATATGAGGCAAGCTCTATATTGTAGATTTATTAATTAAATTCAGGTGTCATTGTGGAATTTGAACTGTGTTGCATCTACAGAATTAGTAATCCAGTGATCTTATCCAACTTCCCTTTTGAAAATACAACATGTTCACACAGCAAGAGAGAAGCCTGAAAGGTAATATGATTGAGAGAGACATACAGCACGGAAACAGACCCTCCAGTACAACCAGTGCATGCCAACCATAATCCCAAACTAAACTAGTCCCACCTGCCAAGCTTGTCCCATATCCCTCCAAACCTTTTCTATTCATGAACTTATCCAAATATCTTTCAAACACTGTGACTATACCCACATCCATCACTTCCTCTGGCAGCTCATTCTAGGTACAAGCCAACCTCTGTGTAAAAAAAATGGAACCTCATGCTCTTTTTAAATCTTTTTCCTCTCTCATTAAAAATATGCCCCTTGGTTTTGAAATCCTCCACCTTAGCGAAAAGACACCTGCCAATCACCTTATCTATGCCCCTCATGATTTTATAGGCCTCTACAAGGACACCCCTCAACTTTCTATGCTCCAGTGAAAAAAAGACCCAGTCTTTCCAGTCTATTTTTATATTTCAACATCTCCATTTCCGGCAACATCCTGGTAAATCTTTTCTGAACCCTCCCCGGTTAATAATATCCTTTCTGTTACAGGATGGCCAGAACTGGACACAGTTCTCCAGAAGAGGCCTCACCAATGTACTGTACAACCTCCACTTGATGTTCCAACTCCTATTTTAAGAATTTCACAGAGCTTAGATAATGTAGGCTATGACAAGCTGTGTCACCTTGTCCAAGATGGTGGAACTAGCGTTCAGGGCCCACTCATGAAGGGTGATCGATACTAAACTAATGGGGGAAAATAGACTCAGTGAGCGTGTGGTCAATCTAGAGCACAAGATCCCTCAGGAGATGCTGGCTGGCCTAGTTTACATTCTGTGCTGAACCAGTGAATCCCATAATCCTAATGGCATGTGTAGTACTGCTTTAAAAAAAGCATCCTTACCTAATTTTATTTTACAAAAACTGCTATTGCTATGCCCTGTCAAAATGCCAGTTAATCAAATATTTAAAGTATTAATAACAGCAGTTTGACATGTCTTTATCTCTGTGGATAAGTATTGAGTCATTGACAAATGACCCACCCAGAAAAGAAAACATTGCCATATCATAAAGCTGCCAGTTAACCCTTTAATGAAAGCCTGGTATCAGTTCATTAGTTCCTTGTGGAGTGGATATTGGGTCAATGGACACAGAAGATAACAAAATTACATAGAGTGTATGAGAGGACATGAGGGAGGTAGGGCAACTTGGATTAACATTGGAGAGATGAGGGATGGCAAGATAACGAAGACTGGGACATGAATATTCAAGAGTACATGACGATCCATCAAGCCAGAGAGGTAGAAAAGGGTGGTGGGGTAGCTCCATTTGTTAAGGATGACATTAATAAATAACCTTCCAAAACCACAATCTCTTCCATTTAAAAGGACAATGGCAGCAGATATATGGGAACACCATCAATTCCAAGTTCCCCTCCAAGCCACTCACCATCCTGACTTGGAAATATATCGCCGTTCCTTTACTTTCGCTGGGTCAACATCCTGGAATTCCCTCCCTAATGGCATTGGGGGTCAACCCACAGCAGGAGGACTGCACCGGTTCAAGAAGGCAGCTCACCCCCACCTTCTCAAGGGCAACTAGGGATGGGCAAGAAATGCTGGGACAGCCGGCGACATCCACATCTCACAAAAAATGAATAAATAAGAACAAAATGAAAGATGACTTTAAAGTTGTAAAAAGCAAGATGTAGAATCATTTTGGTTAGAGATGAAAAAAACTAAACTAAGAAATGATTTGCCCATTTGTAGGATAGGATACAGGGAAAAACCAATGTGGGCTTATGAGAAATGTACAGCATTAATCATGGATAATTTTAATGAACGTATAATCTGGATGAGTCAGATTGGCAAAGTCAGCTAGAAGATGGGTTCATAAATTAGTTTAATTCGCACATTGTTGTCTAGAGCTAAGCAGAGCTAGGACTAATTTAGATCCGGTAATGTGCAATAAAACAGATTTAATTAATGACCTCGCATTAAAAAAGCTCCTAGGAGCAGTGATCATAACATGGTTGAATTTCTCAATCAGTTTGAGGGAGAGAAGAAGTGGGCCTAGACTGATGTCTTAAACTTAAATAAAGACGATTATGAGGGTATAAACTCATAGCTGGCAAAAAACTGAGCTGGGAAATCAGGTTAAAGGGTAGGTCAGCAGAGATGCAGTGCTAGATGTTTATGGAGATGTTACATAACACTCAACAAAGGTGCATTCCATTGATAAAGAAAGACTTTTCAGAAAGATGCACCAGCTGTGGCTAGCTAAGGAATTCCACGAAGGTTAGTAGAAGGTTATAAAATTATGTGGAATATAAAACAAATCATAGAATGCGTGAAAGAAAATAAGGTCAGAAGTCACACAACACCAGGTTATAGTACAACAGGTTTATTTGAAATCACAAGCTTTTGGAGCGCTGCTCCTTTGTCAGTGAAATGACCTGATGAAGGGGCGATGCACCAAAATCTTGTGATTTCAAATAAATCGGTTGGGACTATAACCTGATGTTGTGTGAATTCTGACCTTAGCCATCCCTGTCCAACACTGGCACTTTCACACCATGAAAGAAAATAAGGAGGGAGAAATTAGTATACACTAGAAATATAAAAACAAATTATGAGATTCTTGAACTTCTTCAAAAAAAGGGAAAAGGTAAATACAGCAGATGCTGGTCCTCTAGTGAGTGAGTCCGGGCAATTAATCTTGAGGAACAAGGAAATGGCAGACTCCTTGAATCGATTGTTTGCGTGTGTCCTCACCGTAGGAGATATAAGTAACACCCAGAAATGTGTAACACAAGGTGTGAAGGGGAAGGAGGGACTTAAAATACTTGCAATAACCAGGGAAAGAGTACTGAGAAAATTGCAGGAACTAAAAGCTGACAAAGCAGGAGGCTACAGGGGCAGTTAACCTACATCTGCCAAGGGGAAGGCAATGGCCTAGTGGTATTATCGCTGGACTGTTAATCCAGAGACCCAGATAATGTTCTGGGGTCCCAGGTTCGAATCCTGCCACGGCACACGGTGCAGTTTGAATTCAATAAATATCTGGCGTTAAAAGTGTAATGAATACTGTAAATCCATTACTGATTGTCAGGAAAAACCCATCTGGTTCACTAATGTCCTTTAGGGAAGGAAACTGCCATCCTTACCTGGTCTGGCCTACATGTGACTCCAGACCCACAGCAATGTGGTTGATAATTAACTGCCCGATGGGCAATAAATGCTGCCTAGCCAGCGACACCCTCATCCCACGAATAAAGAAAAAAAATGCTAAAATCTATTGATAAGGATATTATAGCAGAGCAGGTAGAAAATCTTAATTCAGTTGGGCAGAATCAACATGGGTTTTTGTGAAGGGGAAATTGTGTTTGACTAAGTTATTCATTATTTGAGAAAGTGACAAGCAACATAGATAAAGGGGAATCTGCAGGTACAAGATCCTTGGATTTCCAAAAGGTATTGACCAGATACCACATCAAAAACTACTTCACAAAATATGAATTCACAGTACAGAGGATAACATACTCGTAATGTTAGTGGATTGGCCAGCTAACGGGAAATGGTGGCTAGGAATATAGGTCATTTTGGGTTGGAAAGATGCGTTGATTGATGTGCCACATGTATTAGTGTTACAACCTCAAATATTTACAATCAGTACCAATTAATTGGAAGTTTTCATACCAAATTTGCTGAAGACACAAAGATATGTAGAGAAGTATTCTGTGAAGAGGACATAAGGAGTCTAATAAGGGATATAGCGAGGCCAAGTAAGTGGGTAAGAATTAGGCAGGTAGTGTATAATGTGAGAAGACGTAAACTTGCCCACTTTGCTAGGAATAATAGAAAAATAACAGAAAAACAGCAAAGTATTTAAATGGAGAGAGATCCTCATTCATAGGGATCTGACTATCCAATACATGAATGTTAGAATGTGGGAACAAGAAGTGATTAGGAAGGCAACTGGAATATTGTTGTTTATTGCAAAGGGGAATTTGGCAGGATGCAACATTTGCTGCAGTTGGCGTATTGGCGAGATGGCACCTGGAATACAATGTGCAGTTTGGATCTCTTTATTGGAGAAAGGATCTTATATTAGCAGGTTCACCTGACCCATTCCTGGGATGAAAGTTTGGATAGGGTTTGGCTTGTATCCATTGGAGTTTCATTTTAAAATGAGAGATATTAAAGCAGATGAAATCTTGAGCAGATTTAACAGAGTGAATACTGAAAGGACTTATTTTGAGAGAGACTGGGATGAACAGACACGGTTTAAAAATAAGGAGGACAAAGATGAGGAGAAAGTTGTTTTTAACGTCACAGAGGTTCATTCACCCGTGGAACTCTATTCTCCAGTGAGCAGTAGAGGCTGGATAAGCGAATATATTCGAGGTTGGTTAGATAGATCTTCAGATGACACAGGAATTGACAAATAATGGATGGGTAGGGGTGTGGGGGGATCGGTGCACAAGAAAGGAGAGATCTCAATCAGATTAGCCATGATTTTTCGACTAAGTGGACTTTGTCTTCAATTCTCATTTTTAAAATTCTTTTTTTCTCTTTATTACATTATCATGGAAGGTCTGTTATTCTGAACTTTTTATTTCTTTGTTTTTCTAATTTATTACTATGATTTTGTACTTTCAAAGGTCAGTGATGCTGGACTTTTTATGTCTTTATTTTTCTAATTTTGTTTTCCAAAGTATTTGCAATCTGTTACCTAGGTATCTTTGTACCTCATGCGAGTACATGTGACAGTAAAGCTATTTCAATTCAATTCAATTCAAGCAGTGATACAAGCCTAATAGGTTTGTAATTTTGAGAGAGTGCGGAGGTTGGCTGGGTGAGCGTGGGTTGGCATGCATAGGCCATGGGCAGCAGGAAGGGTGAGTGATAGAGTGTGAAACCTGGAGGGCCAGAGAACTGAGTTGACTCTTCCTGGCAGTCCACTCTGCAGCGTTCTGCCAACTGTGCCCTGGGGTTCACGGTCTGACTCCATCCTCCTTGAGGCACAAACAACCCCCGACACTCGGGTGTGATAAGGCACTTTCTCCCAAGGTGCACGTGGCGAGCAAGGAGATCTCCCAACTCTTGCTCTCTGCTTCAGCAGCAGGAATCCAGCAAGAACTTCTCTTGTTGTGAAGCTTCTTGTGTGTGAGGGAATGTGTGAATGTGTTGAATAAAGGAATAAAGTTATTATTCCCAGGATGACTCAAGGGTCGGGAGAAATAGCCTTTGATCTGACCCTCCACGTTATCCCCCAATAGTCCATCTAATGTCTCCAGATTTTGGAAAGTACCTGCATGAGTAAGGGGTTTGTCAGTCTTTCCCAGCTGGAGTTTACTGTGGGGGTCTGCTCCTGTGATCAGGCTACATTCATTGGGGAAAGCAGACACAACACAATCCATGTGTCCAGATGAACATGGACTTTATGAATAAGCAGTGTGCAAATTGCATGCGGTCACAATATACTTGATATTTCCAGCTTGCAAGAGTTGTGAGTGCCAATGCTTTGCACAGAACTGAGGAAAATTGTGGGATGGCTGATTGCTTGGTTCTTGCGGCAACCTGCCAACATGTTGTTGGTACTCACGGAGAAATAAGATTGTAAAAGGGCTGCACTTACCATGGCAATGGTCAGAGCCCAGAGAACTGCTTCTTTCTTTGCTCCCAGGATTGGATACTGTGTGGTAATACATTTTTCTCTCCCACAACTTTCCAACAAGCAACAAGATGTCGCTTGGTTAGTGGTGAGGAGGGCACTATCTATCAGAACCTTCATGTATGCCCGGTCTCTCTTTCTGCCAACACACACTCTCCTCGAAGCAGGTACATGTGGCGGGAGTCACACATCTCTTTCTGGAATGTGCCTTTGCAAAGGAAGTCTGGAGAGTGATGCAATGGCTTTTGTCAAGGTTCATTCCGAACAGCTTCGAAACGTGGGACTCTGTGCTCTATGGTCTGTTCCCTGGGACGCACCCCGAGACAAATATCAACTGCACCTGGAGGATCATCAACTTGGTGAAAGACTCTCTTTGGTCTGCCCAAAACTTGTTCATTTTCCAGAGCAAGGAGCTCACTTCGACTGAGTGTTGCAGACTGGCACATTCCAAGGTCCAGGGCTACGTGCTGAGGGGCGCACTAAAGCTTGGGGCAGCTGATGCCAAGGTGCAGTGAGGAAAGACCACTGTCTGAGGTCTTCCTGCCAAAAGTAAATGGGGCTCTGTTCAGTTCTCAGACCCAGAGAATTAGCCTGGCCCTCTGAGTTACTCTCCAATGACATTATCACCCTCTCCCATGCAGCAATGTCTGAAGTTGTGCTTAGAGCTGTACTCAGATCAGGTTTAGGGTTCATAAGCACAGTGGTGCTAGCCCTTCGCCAAAGTGTGAGAAGGGACAAAGACAGAGGAGGCTTAGAGACCGACAGGCTGGAATAAAAGTGAGATATAACACTTTTCCCAACCCCAGGACTCCCCAAATGCTTTACAGCCAATGATGTC
>NC_063357.1:39137120-39146732 GCF_021869965.1 Rhincodon typus | reverse complement strand
GAAACAGAGGTAATGTTTTGGTCCGGTGACCCTTCCTCAGAACATAGATTGCATTGGAATGTAAATAGTACCTGGTCATATTTTGTAAATTTTCCAATTTGTATTTGGATGGAGGCATCGAGGAGTGTGAGTGGGCTTTCGGTCTGGAATGTTGATTTTCCTGCTCCTCGGATGCTGTCTGACCTGCTGTGCTTTTCCAGCTCCACATTTATTCAGCTCTCCCAAGGATGATGAGACATTGCTCCAATTCAAAGCCCCTTCATGGCAGGGATTTTCCCTGGGGAGGCTGGTGGTTAGGGGAGGTGAGTTGGCACCTGAGAGATACCTACCCACTCTCTGCCACCTCAGGGATTGAATTCTGGGTAGGATGACCCACCTTGCTTCCAGAGCGAGCTGAGGACCTTACATGGTCAATTAGTGAGGGGCTCCCATCATCCCCAGTCTGTGGTGAGAGCGGCTCGAAACCATCCACCAGCCCCTCACCCTGACCCCTTCCTTCCCTGTGACCCAGACCTTGCCATCTCAATCCGAAGGTCACTCATCTTGGCACTGCCCCAGTCTCAAGTGCTGCTATGCCACCAGGGCCTTTGAAGCGGCTTCCCTCTTCAATCTCTTTTTGAATGATTTATTGTCACTCGCATTTTACAGCGAATAATACCGTGAAAAGCTTCAGGTGTCGCCACTATCTGGCACAACTTTGAACAGTTTAAGAATAAAAGGGTGTGACTGAAAGAGAGTCTATCTCCGTTCCACCACCTCCACCATGAGACCTGAGCCAGCTCACCAACGACACCGGGCCCACCAACATAGGAGTCACCACTCTTTAGGCACCATCTCTTTGTCGCTGGGCCCAACTCGCCAACACCGAGTCCCATGCTGAGCCCACACTCGCCCCACAACCAGGAGCCCCAGTGCCACCTCACCATGACTCCCGGCCTCTGGTGGGAGGTTGGTTGCGGGGGGCGGGGGCATCCCAGTCCTTGGAAGTGATTGACTGAGGAGGATGCGGGTTGATCACTGAAGGATCACTTGTGTCCAGCAGCTTCCCTCATTGGTGGTGGCAGAGGGAGGTGGGTGGGGCATTACCCACATCACAGTGACACCCAACCCTCCGTGCTTTAACTCCAAATTGGAAAATTCCAATCGATCAGTCGGATCTCTAAACCCGGACCCTCAGGGATTGACATTGGCTGATTTTGACGAGTCCCGGCCTCGTTCCCCTTTATTACTGGGACAGCTTTAAAAGGAGTTAACTAATCCTTTAACAAATCCTGGCAACAGATACGCCAGACTGTTTTAATTGCAGTGACTCAGTTTGCAAGGATTGTTCCAGGATTGTTAGTTCTGAGGGTAGAAGTTCTCCTTGGAAGGAAGAAGACTGAAATGAGATTTAATAGAGCTTTTCCAAATCATGAGTGGCCTGGACAGAGCAGAAGCTCGTCAAAGGAAAAAACAATAGGATGACGTGGATTTGAAGTGATGTGCAAGTGAAGTAAGGGCAATGTGAAAAGAAACTCTTTCATACAGTGAGTAGTTAAGAGTCTGGAATGTAATCCCTGGAAATGTGTCAGAGACAGGTTCAACTGGGGCATTCAAATGGGCTCTCTTCTGGCACAGTAGTCACGTCCCTACTGGAGTTCAAGCCCCACCTGCTCCGGTGGTGTGTAATAACTTCTCTAAACCGATTGATTAGGAAACAGGTTAATAGTAATAAAAAAAAGAGGACATTGGATGGTCATTTGGAGAGTAACTGTGTACAGCAATATGGGTAAAGGCAGGAAATTGACGCGAGGTAATAGAACCAGGATGGACTCGATGGGCCGAATGGCCCTTTTGGCACCAAAACAGTTCTGTGACTCAAACATATTTTATGTGGGAAGATCCGCACTTTCACGAAAGCTTTCACAAGAATCTTTTCCCAGGGTTGGTGAGTCCAAAACTAGAGGGGATCCGTTTAAGATGTGAGAGGAAAGATATAAAAGGGATCTAAAGGGGCAATATTTTCTCACAGGGGCTGGTGCGTGTATGAAATGAGCTGTCAGAGGACGTGGTGGAGGCCAGTAAAATCACAACATTTAAAAGGCACCTGGATGGGCACATGAATAGGGAATGTTTAGAGGGATATGGGCCAAGTATTGGCAGAATAGATCAATTTGAAATATCTGGTCGGCATGGACAAGTTGGACTGAAGGGTCTGTTTCCATGCTGTACTACTCACTATGATTCTTTGACTCTATAAGGGGACTCCAAAGCAATTTGCAGCAAACAAGTTACAGCCATTATTGTTATTTGAGGAACACAGTAGCCAATTTGCACACAGCAGAACCACGCAGCCTTCAATGCTATAATGGCCAGAAAATCTATTTCTGGCAATGTTGCCTGAAGAATCAATACTGGCCAGAATTCCGAAGAGAACTCCACTGAGCTGCTTTGAAATAGTGCAATGTGTTCTTTTATATTGAGCTGAGAGCACTCTGTGCTACAGTTTCACATCCCATTTAAAGAAATGGCTCCTCCGGTAGCACAGTGCTCACTGCATTAAGGAGTGAGCCTGGACATGCTCAAGGCTCTTGACAGGAGTTAGAACAGATCGATTTCTGCCTCAAAGGTAAGAAGGTGACAGACTGCACCATGACTTGATAGCTAGAGAGAGGCAGTCAATATGCAGCGTACACCCACCACGAGAGAATCAGCAAGCCTATTTCAAGTCCACAAGCATGTCCAACAATGAACAACGTTATTACCTGTATAATACCATACCAAAAGTATTCACTCTAACAAATTGAATGTCAACATTATTTGCAAAGTCACTTAGAATTAAACACATGGTTTTAGATCCATGCTTTTTTTTTAAGGTGCTTCTGGTGTTGTGTTGTCTGGCCTGCCAGTTTTATACTGCAATGCTGTTCAGTATTAATCAGAAAGACGTCTGACTGATGCCAGCTGGATCAACCACTTTCTTCATGCCCTTCATTAGGTGCCTTCTCAATGCAAGGAGCGCCACCCAGAGTCCTGGATGAGCAATGTCAAAGCTATTGGCTTCCTCAGAGTTTTCCCTCTCTTTTCAGTTCTTAGGCACTTCACAGAGAAAGTTATAAAGGAATTGACACTGAGTCTAAAAGGGTGAAATAATGCCATAGAGGCCAGTCTTTATCACCCAGTCACCCTCTATTTACGTGTGAAGAGTCCTTGACACTGATCCAGCGTCCTCAGGGCCAGCTCTCAGAGTGAATAGAACCTCTGACACTCCTGTTTATATCTGTCAGCCAGGGCTCCCTGATTGCACCACATTAACAGCCCCAATCAGGGAACTCATATTCTATGAGGTCGACCTGGCTGACCTTGTTACAATCAATGCAGTCGGGACATTGATCAAGGAGATAGACTTAAGGAGAAATAGAAACGATAATGTACTCAGCTGGTCTAGACCTGTGGATGGGGCTTGGAACTAAATAGATAAGGGGACAACTATGAGAAGGGAGTTGATTGGAAATTGGGGGGCCTAGTAGAGAAGATGGTAGAGCATCAGCAGAAGCTTTTCTGGGGCTGATTCAGGAGGAACAGCGGAAATTTATCCCAAGGAAGAAGCATCCGAAGGGGAGGTGATTCCCTATTGGTATTATCGCTAGCTGGTCTAGACCTGTGGATGGGGCTTGGAACTAAATAGATGGGTTCAGTTGAATGGAAAATTGTGGAAAAAGTTAAAGGGGAGAGGGCTCAGTAGAGATTATTAAAATTTCCAGAACAAGTAATAGGACAGAGAGGAAGGAAAGACGCCAGACTCAAAATTCAAACACAGCAGATAAGGGGACAACTATGAGAAGGGGGGCAGTCAATGCAGGACTGAGGGTGTTGAACTTAAATGCACGCAGTATACGAATCAAGGTAAGTGAGCTTGATGTTGTGGGTATCACAGAGACATAACTGCAAGGAGATCAGGGCTGGGAACTAAATATGCAGGGATACATGTCCTATTGAAAGGACAGGCAGATGGACAGAGGAGGCAGGGTTGCCTTGTTATTAAAAAACAAAAATAAATCATTTGCAAGAAGTGATATAGAATCAGAAGGTAGAGAATGTGTGTGGATAGAGTTGAGTAACTGTAAAGGAAGAAAGACCTCAATGGGAGTTGTGTACAGGCCTCTGAGCAGTAGTCAAGATGTGGGGCAGAAAATAAATCAGGAGATAGAAAAGGCAAGTCAGAAAGACATTATTACAATAATCATGAGGGACTTCAATACACAGGTGGACTCGGAAAATTGGGTTGGTAGCAGATCTCTAGAAAAAGAACTTGTGGAAAGTTGATGAAATAGTTTTTTGGAGCAGCTTGTGGTAGAGCCCACTATGGAAAAGGCAATTCTGGATTTGGTGATGTGCAATGATGCAGATTTGATCAGGGAGCTTAGGGTGAAGGTACCCCTAGGGGACAGTGACCATAATATGATAGAATGAACCCTGTAGGTTGGGAGGGAGAAGATTGAATCAGATGTAATGGTATTACAATGAGTAAAGGTAACTACAAAGACATGAGGGAGGAGCTGACCAGAGTTGATTGGAAATTGGGGGGCCTGGTAGAGAAGATGGTAGAGCATCAGCAGAAGCTTTTCTGGGGCTGATTCAGGAGGAACAGCGGAAATTTATCCCAAGGAAGAAGAAGCATCCGAAGGGGAGGTGATTCCCTATTGGTATTATCGCTAGCTACTAACCCAGAGACCCAGGTAATATTCTGGGGACCTGGGCTTCGAAAATTAAGAGTCTAATAATAACCATGTTGATTGTTAGGGAAAATCCATCTGGTTCCCTTATGCCCTTTAGGGAAGGAAACTGCTGTCCTTACCTGGTCTGGTCTACACATGACTCCAAACCTGCAGCAATGTGTTTGACTTTTAACCCCCCACCCCGGGCAATTAGGAATGGCCCTAGCCAGTGATATCCTCATCCTGTGAAAGAATTTAAAAAGATGAGATGGCTATGGCTAACATGGAAGTCAAGGACAGCATCAAAGCAAAAGAAAAAGCAGTGTGGTGAAGATTAACAGAAAGACAGATGGTTTGGAAGTCTTTAAAAAGCAACAGAGGATAAAAGAAAAGCAATAAAGGGAGGAGATGATGAAATACGAGAGTAAACTAGCCAGTAATTTACGAGAATATTGCAACAGTATTTTTAGATGTCTTAAAGGTAAAGAGAGGCAAGCATGGATATTGGGCCAGTGGAAGATGAGCCTGGAGAAGTTATAATTGGGAACAAAGGAACTGAATAGCTACTCTGCATCAGTTTTCACAGTGGAAGATACTAGCTGCATGCCATGAGATTCAGGAGACAGAGGCGAGTGTGGAGGCCATCACTAAGGAGAAGGTGCTGGGGGAGCTCAATAGTCTGAAGGTGGTTAAATCACCCAGACTGGATGGACTACATCCCAGAGTTTTAAAGGGGATAGCTGAGGAGATTGTAGAGGCATTGGTGGTGATCTTTCAGGAATCACTGGAATCAGGGAGAGTCCCAGAGGGTGTTACTAGTGTAACACCCCTGCTTAAGAAGGGAGGGAGGCAGGAGACAGGAAACTTTAGGCCAGTTAGCCTAACTTAGTTGTTGATAAGATTTTAGAGGATTATTATTCATTATTAAGTTCATTATTAAGGACGAAACTGGGGAGTATTTGCAAGTGCATGTTAAATAGGGGCTGAGTCAGTGTGACTTCATCAAGGGGAGGTCATGCCTGACAAGTCTGTTGGAACTCTTTGAGGGGGTAATGAACAAGTTAGGCAAAGGAGGACCAGTGGACGTGATCCACTTGTGTTTCCAGAAGGCCTTTGACAAGGTGCCACACAGGAGGCTGCTAAATTAGATAGAGCCCGTGGTTTGGGTAAAGTACTGGCATGGATAGAGGATTCGCTTACTGGCAGAAGGC
This sequence comes from Rhincodon typus, assembly GCF_021869965.1. Classification (NCBI taxonomy): domain Eukaryota; kingdom Metazoa; phylum Chordata; class Chondrichthyes; order Orectolobiformes; family Rhincodontidae; genus Rhincodon; species Rhincodon typus. The sequence continues at coordinate 39,140,824 of NC_063357.1, read as the reverse complement.
AGGGAGTAAGGATAGAGGGATCTTTTTTAGGATAGCAGCCAGTAACTTGTGAAGTTCTGCAGGGGTCAGTGTTGGGACCAAAACTATTCACATTACACATTAATGATCTGGATGATAGAACTGAGGACATTTTTACTAAGCTTGCAGATGATAAAAAGACAGGTGGAGAGACAGGTAGGAAGTAGAGAAGCTGCAGCAGAACTTGGACAGGCTGGGAAAGTGGGCAAAGAAGTGGCAGATGGAATACAGTGTGTGAACATGTGAGCTTATGCACTTTGGTCGGAAGAACAGAGATGTAGGTTATTTTCTAAGTGGGGAAAGACTGTGGAAATCTAAAGCACAAAGAGTCATATGAGTCCTAGTTCTGGATTCTCTTAAGGTTAACATGCAGGTTCAGTTGTAATTAAGAAGGAAAATGTAATGCTACCATTCATTTCAAGAGACCTAGAATACAAGTGCAGAGATGTACTGCTAAGGCTGTATAAGGCTCTGGTCAGACTGCATTTAGGATATTGTGAGAAGCTTTGGGCCCCATATCTAAGGAAGGATGTGCTGGCATTGGACAGGGTCCAGAGGATGTTTATACAGATATTCCCAGGGAGCAAGGGCTTGTCATATGAGGAGCGATTGAGGACTCTGGGCCTCTACTCGATAAAGTCTAGAAGGATGAGGGGGCATATGAATGAAACTTCCAGAATATTGAGCGGCCTGAATACAGTGGATGTGGAGAAGATGTTTCCCCTAATAGGAGAGACAGAACCAGAGGGTACAGCCTCAGAGTGAAGAGTTGACCCTCTAGAACAGAGATGAGGAGGAATTTCTTCAGCCAGAGGCAAATCTGTGGAACTCATTGCCACAGAGGAATGTGGAGACCCAGTCACTGAGTGTATTTAAGACAGAGGTGGATAGGTTTTTGATTGGTGAGGGGATCAAGTGTTATGGGGAGAAGGCAGGAGAAGGGGGGTTGAGAAACATATCAGCCATGACAGTATGGTGGAGCAGGCTCAATGGTCCGAATGGCCTAATTCTGCTCCTATTATTTATGGTCTTCTAGGGCTTGTGGCATCTGTGGAGAGAAAAAGTAACAACAGGTTATTTATATTAGGGATTTCGACTTGCCTTACGCTCATTGGGATAATTAAAGCATAATGTGTTTAAGAGGGGACAGATTTCTTGAAATATATACAGGAGAGCATGTTATATCAACGTGTAGATGTGACATACAAGTGATGGTGCAATGCAGGACTGAATTCTGGGAAATTAAGCCATTCAGATGCTCAAGGTGATGGTGAAAACAGTTTGTGATAGATGCACAATGTTGTGGCTGCTAAGGTTGTAATAGAAAAGAATAAAGACGGTCTGCAAAAAAAAGTTTTGGACTGGGCGAAGGCAGATTTTATTAAAATAAGGTAGGATCAGGCGAAAGTGGACTGGGAACAAATACTTGAGGGTAAACCTACAGCAGAGCAGTGGGAGGTGTTCAAAATAGAATGGGGGAAGTACAGGTCCAACATGCTCCTTTTAGGGTGAAATGCAGGAGCATTCAATTCTTGTCTCCCTTCCATAGGAAAGATGTTGTGTCAAACTTAGTTCAGAAAAGATTTACAAGGATGTTGCCAGGGTTGGAGGGTTTGAGCTATGGGGAGAGGGCTATTTTCCCTGGATCATCAGATGCTGAAGGGTGACCTTTTAGAGGTTTATAAAATATTGAAGGGCATGGATAGGGTGAATAGACAAGGTCTTTTTCTCACAGAGGGGAGTCCAAAACTAGAGGGCATACATTTAGGGTGAGAGGGGAAAGATTGAAAAGGGACCTAAGGGGCAACCTTTTCACACAGAGGGCGGTGTGTATGTGGAATGAGCTGCCAGAGGAAGTAGGGGAGGCTGATACAATTACATTTAAAAGGCATCTGGATGGGTACATGAACAGGAAAGGAATAAAGGGATATGGGCCAAATGCTGTAGATGGGACTAGATTAGTTTAGGATATCTGGTCAGCATGGACAAGGTGGACCGAAAGTTCTGTTTCTGTGCTGTACATCTCCATGGCTCAATGAACACACCCAGAGATGTCTAGGAACATTGAGGACTGGATAAAAAGTAAAAGAGAAGCATAAAACAGGTACAAAGGGAGAAAATCAATGGAGACATTAATGGAGTGTAGAAAGTGCAGTGGAACTTTAAAAGGAGCCAGAAAAGTGAACAGGCAGGAACTGCTTGTCAACCTTGCAAAGTCCTCCATACTAACATCTAGTGTCTAAGTTAAGAGAACAGTCTCCCAGGCTAGTCAAACCACAGACTGATCTAGTCATACTCACGGAAACATACCTTCCAGACAATGTTGCAGACACCACCATCACCATCCCTGGATATGTCCTGTCTCACCAGCACAGGACAGACTCAGGCACCCAGGCATGTTGGCATACAGTCGAGAGGGAGTTGCCCTGGGAGTCCTCAACATTGATTCTGGATCCCATGACGTCTCATGGCTTCAGGTTAAACATGGGCAAGGAAACCTCCTGCTGATTACCACGCACCTTCCTCCCTCAGCTGATGAATCTGTACTGCTCCACGTTGAACAACACTTAGAGGAAGCATTGAGGGTGGCAAGGTTGCAAAATATACTCTGGATGGGGGATTTCAATGTCCACCATGAAGAGTGGCTCAGCAGCAGTACTACCGATCGAGCTGGTCAGGTCCTAAAGGACATAGCTGCTAGACTGGGTCTGCGGCAGGTGGTGAGGGAACCAGCGAGAGGGAAAAACATACTTGACCTCATCCTTACTAATCTGCCAGCTGCGGATGCATCTCTCCATGACAGTATCAGTAAGAGTGACCTCTGCACAGTCCTTGTGGAGATGAAGTCCTGATTTCACAGTGAGAATCACCTCCGTCATGTTGTGTGGCACTATCACCGTGCAAAATGGGACAGACTTGGCACAGATCTAGCAACTCAAGACTGGGCATCCATGAGGCACTGTGGGCTTCAACAGCAGCAGAATTGTACTCCAGCACAATCTGTAACCTCATGGCCCAACATATCCCCCACTCAACCATTACCACCAAGCCAGGGGATCAACCCTGGTTCAATGAAGAGTGCAGGAGGGCATGTCAGGAGCAACACCAGGCATACCTGAAGATGAGGTGTCAACCTGGTGAAGCCACCAAACAGGACTATTTGTATGCCAAACAGCATAAGTAGCAAGTGTTAGACTGAGGTAAGAGATCCCACAACCAACAAATCAGATCTAAACTCTGCAGTCCTGCCACATCCACTTGTGAACGGTGGTGGACAATTAAACAACTCACTGGAGGAGGAGGCTCCACAAATATCCCCATCCTCAATGATGGAAGGGCCCAGCACATCAGTGCAAAAGATAAGGCTGAAGCATTCGCAGCAATCTTCAGCCAGAAGTGCTAAGTGGATGATCCATCTCGTCCTCCTCCAGTGGTCCCCAGTATTACAGGTACCAGTCTCCAGCCAATTGGATTCACTCCACGTGATATCAAGAGACGGATGGGGACACTGGATATTGCAAAGGATACAGGCCCTGACAACATTCCAGCAATAGTACTGAAGACTTGTGCTCCAGTACTTGCTGCTCCCCTAGCCAAGCTGTTCCAGTACAGCTACAACACTGGTATCTCCCTGACAATGTGAAAAATCGCTCAGATATGTCCTGTACATAAAAAGCAGGACAAAT
>NC_063357.1:39102533-39117120 GCF_021869965.1 Rhincodon typus | reverse complement strand
GAAACGTCAGCCTCTCTGCTCCTATGATGCTGCTTGGCCTGCTGTGTTCATCCAGCCCTGCACCTTGTTGTCTATAGCTTATTACATGTCAGCAGTCAGGTACAAGTTACATTGGCATGGTAGAGAGTTTTACTGAGAACATGAAGAAACCTCAATGTTGGGTTTCTCTCTTCCAGAACTGTTCGACCTTTCTACGTCTTCATTTTGGGTGGAGCTTAATGCAGTCTTCACCTTTCAGAACCATGCACCAGACCAGAGAGGGCAGAGGGAGCAGCAGTTTGACATCGCACGCTAAAAATGTGCCCTTGCACCTCGGTTGGTTGCTCACTGACAGGATGGAGAACCAAGGGACGAGCTGTGATTGGCCAGACTGCAAGATGGATGGAAGGAACGCTGAGGAAAGGTGGGAAACACTCTACAGCTGCTTCTGCACTCTCCCTAATCACAAGGGTAGACTGAAGACAGATTGAAGGTTACTTTTGGACTGGAGACTCTGAGTGCTATGCAGTCTGATGTTATGTAATCTTCTTCATCTCCATGAGTTTTCTGCCCTTAGGGAGGCTCTTGATAATCATTCAGGAAAAGATGGCAAAGTGCTGTGATGACATTTTTTCACTACATATAGCATGCAGAGGCATCTGCAGAGCTCAACCCAGTTGGAGCAAGGATAGAACTCTATGCTGTTCCCTTTAAACTAACTAGCTGGCTAGTTAACTGAGTTAAGCAGCCCACTGTATAATATTTTACTGGCATCATTGTATCATTTACACTGGAAGTACTGATAGAGCCTTGAGTCAATACAGCACAAAAGGAGGCCATTCAGCTCATTAATTCCGTGTTATCTCACTGGAGACCAGTCCAGTCAGGTCCACTCTCCTGCATCCCTTAGCCCTTGCAAGTTTATTTCCCACATTGATGGTTTCTGCTTCCATCCCTTGCTCATACATAGAGAGTTTCAGGTCATTACCACTCACTGGGTACAATTTGTCTTCCTCAAACAGCCCTCCCAACCCCACATAATGCCTGAAAACCTAAACCTGTGCCTCCCGGTCCATCTCCCATCGGCTGAGAGGTATGTCCTTTCTTTGTCACTCTTATCCAAACAAGTCATAATTGTGTACCTCTCTAATGAATCTCCTCTCAATCTCCTTTACTCCAAGGAGAACAAACTCTGCTTCCCCATCGAATTGTAGCTAATAGCAAATGACTATTTAATGAGGTCCTCACCTACTGTCATCCTCCTTAGATAGTACCAATTCTCCTCTCTCTGGGATTAAAAGAATCACTGAGGAATCAGAGTGGGGCTATTGACTGGTTATTTCTTGCCAGGCTGACCGTTCTTACAGCGATCACACTGGCTCTACTGTAAGGCCAGCAGTGTGCACAGTGCAACTATCAAACCAGGGGAAGTGCTGGTCTAGTGCTATAATCACTAGACTGTTAATCCAGAGACCTAGGTGATATTCTCAGAACCTGAGTTCAAATCCTGCTAGGGTTGGTGGAATTTGAATGCAATTTTTAAAAAAATCTGGAATTAAGAGTCAAATGACTATGATACCATTGTTGATTGTTTGGAAAAACCCATCTGGCTCATTAATGTCCTTTAGGCAAGGAAACTGCCATCTTTACCTGGTCTAGACTACATATGACTCCAGAACCACAACAATGTGGTTGATTCTTAACTGCCCTCTGGGCAATTAGGAATGCTGGCCTAGCCAGCCATGCGTTCTTCCCAGGATTGATTTTAAACAAGGCAAAGCTTGCTTTGATAAGCTTAAAATGGGCTTTCTTGAAAGGATTGCTTAGAGTGAAATATATTGTGTGACAAAAGAAGAAGCAGTTAGACAGAAAAGTATTGGAACAGTTAACCTAAACTAAGAAATTTGAAGATCATTTAATAATGTGAATAACGAAAATGTTCCAGTCAAAATTGTCCAGTACGCTTATATGTTTTTATTATTTGGTGTAACTTTGAAATAAACAACAAATGAATTCAGTACAAAAAGTATATAGTTGCACAGTGGAAGATGCTGCATCATTAATTAAATCAGACACATTTTCTGGAATTGGTGGATCTGGGAGTCTCACAGTCCCAACTGAGTTTTCCATGGCATGGAGATTAAAGAAACAGCCAACATGTCTCGTGGAAGAAACATACACACACACACATGCGTGCACGTACACACATGCATGCCACACACATGCACGCACATATATCACACATGCGCACGCGCACACACATTTGTATGCACACACACAAGTAGTAGCTACATAAAAAGCACTGTACCAATCATGAAACTACAGGATTGTGAAACGGCTCTTTGTTGCAATCATTCATGTGCTGTCTCTTTAACAAAAAATATTTCTATGAAACTTGAAACCAAAAGAGGTTCTGTCATTAGAAAAATCATTTCAAGCCACATTTCCAGTCTTCATTCCATTCAACAATTTTAAATGCAAATTTTTTCAATAGTCCTCCTCTTCCCCACACACCCTGCACCACGCACGCCCCCAACACTTTCCTGCCACTTCTTTCCCCCTGGCATTGAAGACTTGCACCTACTTCATGATGCCAGTCAACCACCATCCTATCACTCAACTTCCCATTCATTTGGTATGAATGTGGATAGTCAAGTTGGAAGAGTTTGAAATGTAAAGTGCTTTCACAGCCAAATCCAAACGTACACCAGCCAGCAAGCAGGAGCAGATATTCTGATTGATGGCTTTATTTTCCCAACAGACTCAGGGATAGTGAGCTCAGCAGTATTTCCAACTGCAATCAGACAGACACCTCAGCACAAACTGAGGACAAACCTTCCTCATTCTGAAGCATGCATTTGACAATTCAGTTTTTGGATCAAATTGCAGCCAGTTCCATCGTATAGATAATCTGGGTTTATCACACAGCCAGAAATGTGATTCGTTTTCATTGGCATATTCAAAAACTGCAGCACACTGTCCTTATTCAACCCTTATTCAAGAATCAGTGCATCTCCCTACATAAAGTACCTACCTTCATCTGACTGTCCTCACTGCCTCAGAACTCAAGATATTTCTTAGTTTCAATGGACCGCCTGTCAATTTTGTATAGACACTCCACCAGTAGAGGCTCTACCTTGAGCAGCTGAGGCCTGAAACTTTGGAATTCACTCCCTAGATACTCATTACGCCCCCTTTCTCTGACAATCCCCTGAAATCTACCAAACTGGTCACAATAACAAGCAACAAAAGACTCTAACATCAATGGTAAGTCATTTACCTTTAGGAATCTCATTACTTTTCTCATCTTGCACCAAAGCTTCATTGCTAAGGCATTAATGATAATAGGCACTAATGATAAAGCAATACAAGCTTGTCTTCTACTGTTCACACTCATATCCAATGCTGAAACCTTCCTTTACCCACACAAGTCCCACTGCAGAATAACAGGAAGTTTGTCGCCATTACTTTATCACATCCACAGATATTCGCTCAATTTAGGACTCATTTCCCCTAAATCTCTGTCTACAGTTACATTCTTATGGCTCTATATGCTCACCACTTGTGTATTAAAATCATTTATGTAGACAATTGAGGCCGTGAGAAGGGAAGAGAGAAACAGAAGGTTTCATTCTGGTTGGGTAGTCGTTCAGCTTTGCTGTACATTATCCACACCTTGCCCCAACTCTGTTTTCACTCTTCTGTTCTTGGGACATAAACATTGACAACACTGAGTCAGCAGCTACTATCAGAAAAGTTCCTTCAAACAGGTATAAAAGTGAAATGGTTGATGGGCCAGAGGGTTATTGAGCTCTTTAATTTCGTACGATGCTCAATGAATCACTTTAAGCTGGGGTACTATTGGAAATACGGTGACAACATGTTTTGCACAGATACCCTTATTGTCAAGCTGAAAGGCAGTGTCCAACCAGTCAAAGGGAAACTCTGAAATGTCAACAGCCTCAAAACAATGTCCTGACTTTGACTTCAATATGAATACCCCTCCATCATACTTTCCCAGAGGAGGCCATTCAGCCCACTCCACCATCCTACGTGGCTGATCCCCTACCTCAAGGCCATTTTCCCTCATTAGCCTCCAAAATCCCACCAGTTTCTATCTTGAACACGCTCAATGATTGATCTTCCACAGCTCTCTAAGTAGAGTATTCCTAAGATTCACCATCCCATAAGAGAAGAAATTCCTTCTATCCCTTCTGTTGAGATTAGGTGTCCTGGATCTTTACTCACCGGCCAGGTGAAGCTTGTTATCAGCATCCACCAGCTCACACCCTGTAAGAACTTGTAACTTTCAACAAGGTCACCTCTCATTCTTTAAAACTCAAAAGAATACAAGACCCAGTTTCCTAAATCTCTCTTCATAAGACCATCCAACCATTGCATGGGTTCACCCATGCATTCCCTCCTAAGATCCCTATCATTTTTGTTGCTGTTGTGCAGGTCCCCAAGGTACTATATGTGGCAGCAGTTTCTGCAGCTGGAAGTCAATGTTTCAGCACTTCTTACCCCATCCTCGGAGCGGATGTGCAGCTTAGAGAGAATGTCAATACCATCTATGACAAGTATACCCCTTCCTTGGATAAGGGGACCAAAAACTCAGGGTGAGGTCTAACTAGGGCTCTACGTAAGTGCAACAAGACATTCTTACTTCTGTACTCAAATCTCCTTATAATGAAGACCCACATACCATTTGCCTTCCTAATTACTTGCTACACCTATGTGTTGTAACTCACAAACAAGGAATTACAGATGCTTTTGGGTACCCACTTCCCAAACTCTCACTATTTAAGTAATATTCTGCCTTTCTGTTTTGCATTTGTGCCAAAGTGAGTAACATCACTAATATTGAATTCCTCCAGCCATGTTCTGGCACCCTTATAAGCCATTTCCTTGGTCCTGATGTAATCTTTAATTTATTTCATTAATGATTTCCCTTTCCCTTCAGGTGTTTGCACTCTCAATAACAGCTTAGAGACCTGTAACATGAATAAAATCCAAGGACACTGAGCGGTTCACAACACATTAGGCAGAATTTAACATAATGCACCCAGCTATGGCTCACAATTGCTGAGAAATGTAGTCTATAAATGAGCGACAATGGGAGGGGTGATTGTAGGGTCCGAGTCAAGGGGGAGCATGGACGGTCAACAGCAAGGCAGTAAGGAAGAATTTTGACCCAGCAACAAAGTGGGACCCCAGTTTGCAATAGCGGCTAATAAAAGCTGCAGGATTTCCAATGAGAGATCCCTTCCTGGTGGCCCATAGCCATCTCATGTGGGTTTTTGTTTCAGGTTGTCTGTATGGATAGTCTCTTGCCTATCACTGGGTGTATAAGAGATGCGATTGACAGTGTGGCCACAAACCTTCTCACGATGTAGCAAGGGAGAGACTGTGGGGTCCCCAGTTTTACCCCGAATCCTTCTGGTCAATTAAAAGTGCCTCCCCGCACCCGCAACAACCCAACTTGCCATGGGGAAATGCATTAAATTCTGCCCATTATGTACAGTGAGTGGAAAAGATTAAACCACTAGTTGTGGGTAGTGGCCTTGGCATCAGGTCAGAGTAGACATCTATAGGTGACAATACGTATTAATATTATTGAACCTTAATATTTATTGATATTGCTAATACAATTAATATTAATTAACAACAATAATTGCTTATTAATAATGCTAATATTGCTTATTCCTGGTGAAACAGTAGCCACCACATATGATCCAATGGAAGGACTTTGGATAATGTTCAGTCACTGACACTGCAGCTGTCTTCATTCTGTTGTTCATTAATTATTGGCCCTCAGAGGGGTTCTGTTACTCTGTTGCCTCTGATATTGTTCTCCACACACCCTCAGCTGACGCAGAGCAGAGGCAGAGACAGAGAGAATCCCCCACCGCTGCACTGCCACTTCATACACATCAAACCGATTCATCTCCCTGTGATAGGCAGGAGAGCACTGAGAGTGGGCATATTGGGGTTAGCAGGGTGGGTGGATGTCTAGTTAAAAATTGGAAGTCGGGAGAACGGGTGTCTAACTCTGTGCTGTGCATGTCCGCAGCAGTTTTTATAATGACATTTTTGGAGAGGAATAACTCTTCATTATGACCATTAAATCTGGCTCCCATGGCTCAATCTGGAAGCTAATCACTGTAAGTCCAGTTACCAAGGACTCTGAAAGCAGCTGACAAAATGGAGATGGGGAGCCAGAAAAAGTAAATACTTTCTGGAGCATTTGTGATTCTGGAATAGGCACTGACTCATTCTGGGCCACCTTTTCTTTTCAGGATATGGGCCAGCATTTCTTGCCCATCCCTAGTTGACTTTGAGAAGGTGGTGGTGAGCTGCCTCCTTGAACTGTTGTAATTCCTCTGCTGTGGGTTGACCCACAATGTTCTTAGGAAGGGAATTCCAGGATTTTGACCCAGTGAGAGTGAAGGAATGGCGATATATTTTCAAGTCAGGATGGAGAGTGGCTTGGAGGGGAACTTGGAAGTAGTGGCATTCCCATGTATCTGCTGCCCTTGCCCTTCTAGATGGAAGTGGTCGTGGGTTTGGAAGGTGCTGTCTGAGGATCTTTGGTGAGTTAACTCACTCAGCTGTATGGGAGGAGTTCAGTCTTGCAGGGTGGTAGGTGGCAGCCATTAAATGGGCAAAAACCTGGCAATTTTGCGATGTTGCTTAGGCAGAACAGCTTGCCCACTCCCAGGAAGCATGCTGGCATTTAAATTATGTTCATTAGGATAGAAACTTTGCAGGTTTAGCTACAGCTGACCAGGCCTAGGGAAACCTAGCAACTGCAATAAGGTTAAGACAGTCTTGGGACAAGGTCATTCTTTCTCCAGGTTTTACCAAACTCTCCCACTATCAGACCCGTACGAAACATCTCCCCTGGGACAGAGAACCTCCCCCCACTCCAAATAAACACACAACAACCCTGATCAGGCATATGGGCAAACCACGACGTCCAGCTTTGCTGTGTGACTGGACACGCCCACCCCTCACCTCCAGTGTCAAAGTGTAAATGGTGTCCTGATCCTCTCTGTGTGAGCCAGCACTGTGAATATCAGCAGATACTCAAGCTAACATTGCCTCCCTATGTGCACATCCTCGAGCAGCCAGTAATCAGGAGTACAATGCGCCTATTCTTCCTTAGCTGCAGACCAAGGGAGAGTGGCTAGGGGCAGAGATCAGCTCACTCAGTACACTCTGGCCCTTCCTCACAATGACTAAGGTTCTCTCTGGTAATTAAACCATTGGTGGTACTTTCAGATCCATACTTAAGCAGAAAGGTGAGATTAACCATGGGGCATTAATCTCATTGAAAAGTTCTGATGACAAATGACTTGTACAAAGTAGGAACAGTTTATAGCCAGAACTCCCCCTTCACATATTGTTCTCACCAACATGTACTCTGAAGGTCCAGTTAAAGTGTGGATTTGCTCTTGCTCTGGTCACAGCTGTCACAATACACTTCATGTCAATACTTCAAATGATAGTGGTGAAGGTTGGCAGGTCACTGGAAACTTGTTTCAACATGAGCAGGAACACAGGAGAGGTCTTTCAGGCTGTGGACCCTGAGTCATTATTCATTAGATCATGGATGATCTATATCTGAATTTATTCACCTGCCTTATTTCCATAACCATTAATAACTAAAACCAATTGATCTCAGTTTGATAAGTTTCAATTGACCCAACCTCAACAGTCTATGGGGGAGAGAGAGCTCCAGATTTCTCTCATTATCCCCCTAAAGATAAGGTAAATAGCAAAGGTCTTTTCCCTAGAGTGGGGGCATTCAAAACTAAAAGACCATTTTTAGGGTTGGAGGGGAAAGATTTAATAGGGACTTGAGGGGGAACTTTTTCACACAGAGCGTGGTTCATATGCAGAATGAACTGCTGGAGGAAGTGGCAGGTGCAGGTACAGTTACAACCTTTAAAAGACATTTGGACAGGTACATGAAATTGAAAGGGTTAGAGAGATATGTGCCAAACGCAGGGCAAGTGGGTCTAGTTTAGTTTGGGAAACTTGGTCGGCATGGACCGAAGGGTCTGTTTCCATGCTATATAACTCTATGACTCTATAATCTGTCCCTCCTAAAGTTTGCTATTTACAGATGACGTTAATGAGACAGAAATGAAATGGATGTGACAAAGATAAGGCATTTATATCTACTATCCTGAAATAGAATGGGCGTCCTCTAAAATACACTCTGAGTTTAAAAACAGGAGGAAGATATCTGTGTATACAGCACCACAGCAAGTGGTAAAAGGCAGGCTTTACTCAATTCCCCAAGTAATGTCTGCTAGCTGGTAGCTGTGAGAACTGTGCAGTGTTGCTTTCCATTGGGCAGCATGGTGGCTCAGTGGTTAGCACTGCTATCTCACAATGCCAGGGACCGAGGTTCGATTCCACTCTTGGGTGACTACCTATGTGGAGTTTGAACATTCTCCTTGTGTTTGTGTGGGTTTCTTCTGGGTACTCTGGTTTCCTCCCACAGACCAAAGGAATGCAGGTTGGGTGGATTGGTCCATAGTGTCCAGAGACGTGTGGGTTAGCCATGGGAAATGCAGGATTACAGGGATAGGGTGGGATGTCCTTCAGAGGATTGGTGTGGGCTGAATGGCCTCCTTCCACACTTTAGGGATTCTATGATTGATGAATAATCCGTAGGTTGCAGGGATTCAGTTAGCTCAGCAAGCTATTGTGGAACAGAATAAAACCAACATTCTGGGTTCAATCCCTGTACTGGCTGTGATCGCACATGGAACCTCTGCCTGCCTACTTGACCCTGTGTTTGTGGAGTGGTCACCCTTATAACCAATTAGTTTCTCTCCAGTAGAGGAAAGATTCCTTTGTGAATTAATCCTAAGATCCTAAGCAACTTGTGGTGCTGTCTGCCTCAGGAATCCAACACTGGTCTATATGAGTGCTGCTAAGAAACAGGGCCAAAGAAATACATCTTTCACCAGAGAGCACAGCTTTGCTGGTACAATGTTTTGGAAGGTTATACAAGTTATACCTGTAATGGGAGTTAATATTTAATATGTATAAAGTGCACATTATATGGGGATTTCAGGTTGGTAGTTTTGAGCTATTTACACATTTATAGATTTACATATATTCAATGTGTCTCTCTTCCCAAGCCGCCCCCTCCCCTCACCCAGATTGCCAATGGAAGGCACCTTCATTGAGATTGTTCATAATGTGCACATCACACTTGCATCTTCCGTATGGTCACAGTTGTGGACGTCCCAGTCAATATGGGAGCACTGGCTCAGCAAGCTCTCGTTTCCTTTGCATTTCACGTTGTCGAGGTGGATGATGCCCACGCCCTGCCCGAAGTACGCCCATGCCTTAGCAGCCAGGGCCCTGCCACAGCCCAGCTGCCTGCAGACCACCTTCGCTGCCCGCAAGTCCCAGGCGTCATCACAAACGGTGCCCCATTGTGCCATTAGGTAGATCTCCAGACGCCCCTCACATCGGTGCCGTCCATTCACAAGGCGGATTTGCGATTCTAAAACAGGGGATTGAAGAAAAAACACACACAAATGGCAACACGATACAAAACATTGCTATTTGTGGTAGCCATTGTCCAAGAACGTTCTGAGACAGTAACAAGTTAAATTGGTGTGCCACAAAAAAACATAAAGAGCTCAGAGACTTTGGTGCCTCCATTTGCCTGGTAACAGGAGCAGGCCAGATTTATAAATGGTTGGCTGGATCCCGATCTGGGATTCCCAACTCCGTTCCCGTCCTGGGAGATAGTTATGGCCCCAGGACATGAGTGTGGATAGTGCAAGCACACAAAGCAATCCCACCCTTGCCCATTTCTTGGATGCTGGGCATTTTCAACCTCCTCATCATTTTCCATACAGTCAGATTTCTCATGGTAGCTGACATGTTTCAGGGTTTCATAGAGGAGTTATGGGGGAGCTATCATCTGGAGCTGAGGACCTTTTCAGTAGAAATATTGACAACTCCACATAATGCTCTGTGATAACTTAAATATGACTTTTTCAAAAACTAACGAGTGGGCTTTGCTTTAAGAAGCTAAGTGACTGCGTTGTGGAAGTGTTCAGACAATTAGAGTGTTCTGTCCAGTGGAGAAGGTGCTCTTCTGCATTCAACAGTATTGAGATGAACATTTACTGTGTCACTTTCCCCCTGTTGTTTGATCCATCCTTAGATTGGCAGTTCAGGCATCTGTTTAGCTGTTTAAATCAGTAAAACAGATCACAAAGGTCTTAAAGTCTTCAGCTCCAGAGGCAAGTCTGACACATGACGTGGAGATGGCGGTGTCGGACTGGGGTGGACAAGGTCAGAAGTCACACAACACCAAGTTATAGTCCAACAGGTTTATTTGAAATCACAAGCTTTCATAGCGCTGCTCCTTCATCAGGTGAAGTCTACTGAACTCCAAATGTCACGATGGCTTTAACTCAGTGTGATATAGCCAACAAAGGGTCTATGAGATGTGTCTTGACGTACATTTTTATGAAAAAGTATTAGAATTTTGAAGAGGCATTGAAAGGCTTTTGTTTTGTTTTGACAATTTTATGAACACAGGAGAAGTTAATTTTCTTCAAGTTAAGTTTGAATCTCTGAGTGTTTGGCTGACTGTTTTATGATCTCCTAAAGCAATTCATTTTTCAAGATGGTTTGGAATGGCTGAAAAGTTTTGCAATATTATAATAAAGTCCATGAGTCCTATTCATAGTGTGTGAGTGGGAATGCAGATTATGAAGGGACATGGGGAAATGGAGAGGCTGTGGGGTAAAGTAAGGGGATAATGGGGATAGGAGGGACCATGAAGAATGGGCATGTGAGGTATTGAGGGAATATGGGGTATGACCTTCATTTCAAGAAAGTGCCACACTGATGCAATTGATATAATTCAAATATTCCAGCTGAGGGGTGCAGAAAACAAACACTGAACACTATAGGGCCTGCTTTGCAATGCCCTCCTCAGTTAATCACCACTGGGCAGTGGTGGAAATGATGCCTATTTAATCCTCCTGCTTGCTTCTTCCTGAATTCATGCAAGTGAAGGCTTGTGCAGAAGAAAGACATTTCATAATTTTCAAAGGTGTTGTTGTGTTTGCTTTCCCTAATCTATGTGGGCTCAACGTTTTTCCTTATTCTAACATGGGATGTGGGCATCATTGGCAAGGCCAGCTTTTGCTGCAGATCGCTAATTACTCTTGAAATGGTTTGGTCAGTCATTTTCAGTTAATAAACCATTTTGCTGTGGGTCTGGAGTCAAATGTATCCAGACCAGGTAAGGGCTGCGATAGGAATAGGGCTAGGGTTAGTTTTAGGGTCAGGGTCAGGGTTACGATTAAGGTCATCCCCAACGCTAATTTCATGTAGTCGAGGGGCTTTTAGAAGAATTGATGATTTTCCTGGTCACTATCACTGCCACTATTGTTGTATTCCAGAGTTGTGAATCAAATTTAGTTCCTGGCAGGATTTGAACTGGTGTGTGTACCCAGTGACATAACCACTACATCCTCCAACATTTCCCATTTTGTTTCCTCACAGACTCTAAATGAAATGATAACATAATGAGGTCAAAACAGCTGCCATAGGAATGCAAGTTCATATTCCCAGATAACTGCACACCTCCTCATAAACAAAAGATTATTTGGCTGTATATCTTCCCTCAATATCCACTCGTACATGGTCAGTTTTCCTATATCTCCTCCTTCTTGCCCTGTAATGAGCCCCATTTCCCACAGCTGTCTAGGTGAGGGAGTTCCTCCTGGAGTTCCTTCATTCATTCATAGGGTTTGACAAGCTGGGTCAACATTTACTGTCACTCCTGAGGTGGCACTTGAGAAGGTGGTGACGTGCTGCAAATCGTGATCAGATTCCTTGATTGCAGTCCTATATTGGTGGCCTCCAGTTACCGTCTGTCCACAAGACAACAGCCTCTCTCTGTCTCGACCGCCTTCTGTGATTTTACATACATGTCTACGAACATCTCTCAGTGCATTCAGTCAATCCACTCATTCCCTCCAGCTCGGCCTCTTTCCAACAACGATCACAGTCCCTTTCCCAGACACAGCTCTCTTTTTGCCTGCGTGTGTGCATCACAGAGTGTACGGTTCATGCATGAGCATTAATGGTTTTCACACAATGGGACAAAGAGCAGATTCTGGAAATGTGATCAGTGTTTACTCTGCCCAAGGTGGCATCTGGTGCAGAAATGCCAGTTAAACCTTCATTCAGTGGGAGACAATGTGGTATCAATACCTGAGTTGAACACCAACTAAAGAATCTAAGTCCAGGCTCGGCACTGATGACACTGTTTTATGTGGCCTCAGCCCTGTGCTCAACGGGATAGATTTATAATGTATCCAATACCCAAAAACATCTGAGGTCCATCAGCAGCAACATCTGAATTCAACCACATCCTGTAATCTCATGAACCGGCCTTTTGCCTCACGACCATAACCATAAAGCCTGGCGACCAACCCTGGACCAATAAGGTGGGCAGCAGAGTTTCCCAGCAAAACCTGAAGATGAGGTGTACACCAGGTGAAGTTACAGCACACAGTACATGCATTCTAAACTGTTGGAACAGGGCACTGCAGGCAAGAGACAGTGGCCGTGTATAGAATCTTAGAGGAGTCTGAATGACATGGGTCATGGAGAAGTTCAGTGAGGCCATTCTCAATGTCAGGAGAAAGTTGCTGCACTTTCCAATTAAGTCCCAGAGTCAAGCCCAGATTCTTGCTAGACAATGAGAGATTCCTATTAATGGGGATCATTGCTTGCTACTGATCTCATTAACTACACACCTCGCTTCATCAGCATGTAGCTTCCGATCCTACTGTGAGGTAACTGCACATTGACAATTCTCGACAGGAAAGTGATTGTGGCTACCAGGTGATCCCAACTGGCCACATTCTCCTGCGAATCTCCACCTTGGGCACCCAGTAACAACATCTCAGGGCACACTCTATAGCCACCAGCTGCTGGCACCCCGTGGGCATGGACGCTGTCTTTCAACATCTGCCAGCTTTGCAGGACCCTCATAGGACCTCTCTGACGCACTTGCACCTTGGGGGCACTGGTAACTGACATTGCAATGCTGTTGCGAGGACACTGTGCACAGGCTCACACCCCCAGTACACACATAGACCAGCTCACTTACTCTGTTAGCGTTCACTCACTTGGTACCTCCCTGCTTTCTCACAGAATACCAGCCTTACTTCTCCTTGATAGACTATGTCTGTTAGCACATTAGCAATTGACCATGTGGTGCAGACTCAGAGCCAAGCTGTTTGTTGTAATGGCCAATGCAGATCAGTCTAGGGAGTGGACAACTTGCTGTATGGCACATTGAGATATCAATCTCACAAATACAGCACGTGCCAGCTGCCTGTGTGCTAAGCACACTGCACATTTATTCAACTAAACAGCCATGTGGGGGCTAGTCCTTCAGCAGGTTAATGCAGGAAGGGGCTGCGGTCATTTAGGGAGGTCTCATTGTCATCGGCCAAGGGCAGACCTACACACAGTTCAGACGCTTGGCCGTGGTCAGTTATCCACTTGCGGTGATCATGGTCATGGGGGTACAGTCCAGGGAGTGGAATACAGTCAATCCAATAGGAGCCTCACAAGCAGTCAGGGGAACAGCGTTCTGTCAGGCAGGGAGCAGTGATCATGGCCTGGTCTCTCCTTCCCCGCTGCAGTCTGTCAAAGTCAATCAGGGGTCTCGAGACTCAGTCCTGGGAGGTCCATATGCTGAGCAGTGGAGAGGAGGAAGGGGGCATTCAAAGCCAGGGGTGATGTATTGAGGTGGGAGCAAGGATGGTGATGGGGACAATGTTGAAGAATAAGGGAGATATGTTGAGGAATAAGGGAGATATGTGGTACAGAACAGGAAGTCTTTGGGAGTGGGGGAGAGGGGATTATTGTCAGAGACCATGGCCTTCATGGGGGTGAGTGTACAGGAACATGGTCAGCACCATCAGACTCTAATGCCAAGTTTCAGGGTCAAGAAGGCAATTTAGAGGCAGACAGTTATGTGGTGGATGTCCACAAGTGTTGGAGGTGGGGGGTGGGGTGGTTTTGGGGAGATGGGAATGGGCTGTCTGAATAGATCAAGGTTAAACGGGATGTGGAGACACTGGGGTTGGGAAATACCTAGAGACCAGGCTGAGTCCGGTGCTGAGCAAGCCCAGTTTGAACGGCATTCTCTCACCGTTTACTAGATGTGACCTACAGCTGGGAAATGGCTGAAACAGTGCTCGGGGTGGACTGTTTGATGACTCAGAGGATGTACTCCACTTCTGCGTCCAACGTGTCATTGGCCCTTGAAAATCATACAGAGTTCTCAATGAAACAGAAGTTACTGCCACTGATTTTAAAACAGATGTATATTGATCATAACCAACACAAATCCCCTCTCCACCTACACTGAGCGAGTGTGAGTCTGTGTGTGTGTTCATGCATGAGTGTGTCAACATGTGTGCACATGTGTCAGTGTGTGTCAATGTTTGTGTGTGTCTGTGTATGTGCGCTGGTGTGTATTAGTGTGTGTCAGTGTGTGTATGTTGGTGTGTATTTGTGTGTGTCAGTG
>NC_063357.1:39073093-39102523 GCF_021869965.1 Rhincodon typus | reverse complement strand
TGTATTTGTGTGTGTCAGTGTGTGTATGTTGGTGTGTATTTGTGTGTCAGTGTGTATAAGTTGGTGTGTATTTGTGTGTCAATGTGTTTGTGTTATGTGTGTCTGTTGTGTGTCAGTGTGTGCATGTGTCAGTATGTTTGTATCAGTGTGAGTGTTGGGGTGTGTGTGTATGTGTATATATGTGTGTTAGTGTGTATGTGAGAGTGAGTGTTGGTGTGTGTGTGAGTGTATGTGTGAATATTGGTGCATGTCAGTATGTGTGTACATGTGAATGTTGGTGTGTGTGTCAGTGTGTATGTGTGAATGTTGGTGTGTGTGTGTGTGTGTTTGTGTGTGTGTGCTACACCCAGGATACATGGACACTCAAAATTTGAGAGTTTACATTTTGTTCCCAAGGTCAAACAGTGAGCGGTTGATTCATATTCAGAGACAGCTCATTCCATGACCCTTGTTATGAATGGCAGACAGAATGGCGACTGGTAACAGCACAGTTCTATCTCAGAGGCAAAGAGTTAAGAAATCAACAGCAGGTTAAATTGAGAAATATTTAACTATCTGGGTAAATGGATGAGACAGGCTGAGAGAGACCGGGAGAGATAGTATGAGACGAAGGTGACAAAGGAGACATAAATAGTGAAACAGAAGATCAGAGTGGGACAGAGGAAGAGAAAATAACCTAGGAAGTGACAAGGGGAGAGGTGAAGTGAGGGAGATATAAAGAGTGGAGTGAACATACAGAGGGAGCGAGTCAGAGACAGATAGTGGTGGGGGAGTGAAAGGAGAGAGAGTGTGATAGAGGAACAGAAAACTATAAAGAAACACAGTGAACAGGAGAGGGAGGTGGAGAGAGAGAGAAATAGAGGGAAAGAGGGATAGAGAGGGAGAGACAAGAGAAAAACATTTCATGAGAGAGGGATAGCAGGAAAAAGAGAACATAAACATAACAGTCCTCAGCACCTATAACAATCCAAGGAAACTGAAGATTTCTCTGCAGGAAATCAACTCCTGCTGCAATGTGGTCACTGCTGCCGTGTAGGAGATGTAGCTGCCAATTTGTGCACAGCAAACTCCAAGAAGTATCAGGAAGGTACAGTCAGTAAACCTGAGTTAGTGATGGATGATTGATTGGTAAATGTTTGCACAATATAGAAGCTTTCTAACACCTTCAAATATTGGCCAAAGAATATTTGTGAGGGTAGGGGAATCAGTAGCCAGAAGAAACACATTATAGATAATTGGGAAAACAACCGACAGAAGATGAGGACAAAATATTTCGACACCGTAAATTATTGTGACTTGAAAAGTGCCTGAAAGAACAAAGAAAGTATTCAATTCTGACACACAAGAAGGGAATTACATAAATGGTTTTCTTGAAAAGGAAAACATTGGTAGGACAAATAAAGAGCCGTCAAATTATACCGACACACAGAGCCAGTTGAGGTTGGCAAAATTTGACTGCAGAATGATTCCCACTTTAAATACAATGACGAAAGTCTTTCAGACTTTGTCAGTTCAGTCGTTACTTAGATTTGGCTATGTTAATTAATGGACAAAACAGACTGTGAGACACATGTAATGTTTGATTCCAGTTACCGTCCGTCTCAGGAAGGAATAATCCCTTCCACATGACCAAAGTAGACCCAAACCTCACTGTGTCTGTGTGATTTATAATCTATAACAGATTAACCTGTGTGTTTATTTGAAGAGCTCCTGTGCTCCAGCTCTCTCGTCATGACTGCGAGCAGAGAGCAGCAGAGAATGGGGAGTGCACTGCTTTTGT
Source organism: Rhincodon typus (assembly GCF_021869965.1). Classification (NCBI taxonomy): domain Eukaryota; kingdom Metazoa; phylum Chordata; class Chondrichthyes; order Orectolobiformes; family Rhincodontidae; genus Rhincodon; species Rhincodon typus. The sequence continues at coordinate 39,100,743 of NC_063357.1, read as the reverse complement.
TAATTGGGTACCTGGTCCTGGGGCAGTACGCCATTGCTGATGGAGCAGCCAGAGAATTTCGTGGTAAGTACAGCACCTTCTAAAAATATTCAGAGGAAAACAGGATGCTTTTCAGATACACAAGACTGTGTGCTACATTATATAATTATGACTGATATCTGTCTTAACTCCATCATCCCAGCTTAATTCATTAACCTTTAAAACGCTAGCCAACTATATAGATTTCAATCTCAGTTTTGAACAGTTTGAAAAATGTTGTCTATACAACCTCATCGATTATCATCCAAGGAGTGATCCTCAGCCACTTTATATATTCTCTCTACATGCTGTCCCTCAGTGATAATTTGCATTATTGTCTCTATATCTTCAAATCCCCTCATGGTCCTTCCCCTCTCTACCCCTGTAATCTCCTCCAGCTCCAAAACCCTCCTGAAAAGCAGCGTTCCTGTTTCACATGATTGTAAACAATTTGCAGTTGGTGATGATGTCATCAGCTATCTGGGCCGAAACAGTGGAATTCCTTTGGAAATCTACCTAGACCCCCCTCTCTCCCCTCCTTTAGAACAGTCCTTAAGACTGATCTCTTTGAGCAAACTATTTGTCAACTGCCCGTAATATCTGCTTTTATGACTTAGTATAAAATTATTCTTCATTCTTTTGCTGCTATGAGGCAACTCATGATATTTTATTGTGGCTACGACATGATAAAACCTGCGTCAATTCCCCCCTTCGCACACTTTGGGTCTCCCTGTACTTTGGTCAGACCATGTTTGGAGCAGTGTCTGCAAGTCAGGTCTCCATGTATCTTGGGTTTGTCACACCGGGAGTACGCTGTGCTGGAGAAGTCCACATTATTCTCATAGACCTTGGAAGCTCAAGGGATCCGAGTGGTGACATTAACATACTCGCACTTTCTAATTCATAGGGTATAATACCATTTGAGAGGATTGTGGAGGAATGTACAGAGTGAAATGTACCAACAAAGAGATTTGGAGAGATGTACACTGCTTCGGCGGTGTAGTATGTTGTATGCTGAAATGAGTGACAAAAAGGAAACGTGTACGACTGTGAGATCTGCTTGATGCTCCAACTGAAACTAACTGTGATTTCCGTAATTCAGGCTCTGCTCAGTTGTGTAGCTGCAATGACTCCGGACCCACCGATTTCTGAATCATCTGAATAAAACTCGCTGTTTTATTCAGCGCCACATTTTGTCTCATTTCTTCCTCAGACCAGTATGTGCCCATATTGACAGGGAGGAAGTGGGGGTTAGATAATGGCTGGGCAACATTGTCACCTTGTAGTTTCAGAATAGTCAGATTCACAACATTGTGCTTTGACACATGATTCAAGCAATGGGCTGTCTGAAGGTTATATACAGGGACCCTGTGTTCCAATTGCATCAAATCCCAATGTTAATGGACATGTGTGACTCAGAGAAATAAACTATTTGTAATGGACACAATGATTTATGCATGAGGACTTACAGGATTTAGATGCTTTAGAAAGGCAAGGACTGATTAAGGATAGTCAACATGGCATTGTGTGTGGGAAATCGTGTCTCACTAACTTGATTGAGTATTTTGAAGAAGCAACCAAGTTAGATTGATGAAGAGTGGTGTACATTGTCTATATGGACTTCAGCAAAGCGTTCAACTAAGTTCCATATGGTAGACTGATTAGCAAGATTTGATCACATGGAATCGAAGGAGAGCTAGCCATTCGGATGCAAAATTGGTTTGAAGGTCGGAGACACAGGGTTTTTTTCAGATTGGAGGCTGGGACCAGCAAAGTACTGCAAGGATCAGTGCTGGGTCCGCTGATTTTTGTCATTTATATAAATGATTTGGTTGTGAATAAAGGAGGTACAGGTAGTAAGTTTGCAGATGTTACTGAAGTTGGAGGGGTAGTGGACAGCGAAAAAGGTTACTTCAGAATACAACAGGGCCTTGATCATGTGGGCCGGGGAGTAGCAGGGGGAGCTTAATTTAGATAAGTTTGAGGTGTTTCATTTTGTTAAGGTAAATCTGGGCAGGACTTATACAGTTAACAGTAGGGCGCAGGAGAGAGTTGCCAAGCAAAAAGACCTTGGACCGCAGGTTCATAGTTCCTTGAAAGTGGAGTCACAGGTAGACAGGGTAGTGAAGAAGGTGTTTAGTAGGCTTGTCTGTATTGGCCAATGCATTGAGAATATAAGTTGAGATATCATGTTGCAGCTGTACAAGACATTGGTTAGGCCACTTTTTGAATACTGCATTCAATTCTGGTCTCCCCATTATAGGAAAGACATAGTTAAATGTGAAAGGGTGCAATAAAGATTTACAAGGATGTTGCCAGGGTTGGAGGGTTTGAGCTATAGGGAGAGGCTGAATGGGTTGGGGCTATTTTCCCTGGAACGCGGGAGGCTGAGAGGTGACCTTTTAGATGGTTTATAAAATCATGAGGGGCATGGATAGGGTGAATAGACAAGGTATTTGTCCCAGAGTAGGGGATTCTAAAACTAGGGGGCATGGGATTAAAATGAGAGGGGAAAGATTTAAAAGGGACCTAAGTGGCAACTTTTTCACACAGAGGGTGGTGCGTGTATGGAACGAGCTGTCAGAGGAAGCGGTGGAGGCTGGTACAATTACAACATTAAAAGGCATCTGGATGGGTAAATGAATAGGAAGGGTTTGGAGGGATATGGGCCAAATGCTGGCAAATGGGACTAGATTAATTTAGGATATCTGGTCGGCATGGAAGAGTTGGACTAAAGGATCTGTTTCCATGCTGTACAGCTCCATGACTCTCTAACTCCCAAATCCCTCTGCTGAAGCATTCTGCAGTTATTCACAACTTAAATAATATTCATTTCTTCTTCCCACTTTGCAGCACTTCCCAACTATTTTTATATCATCTGCAAACTTGGCTATAATTCATTCACTTGCCTTGCCCAAATCACTGACATATATTGTAAATAATTGTGGCCACAGCACTGATCCCTGCTGTACTCCCTTTGTTATGACATGTTGTAATAGTCCCCCTTATCTCAACACTCTGTGTTCTAATACTTAGCCAATCCTTTAATCATGTCAATATATTACCTACAACACTATGGGCCCTTATCGTATTAAGTTGCTTAACGTCTGGTACTTTAACAACTGCCATTTGAATACCCAAATATATTACATCCATGGCTTCCCCTTTATCAATCCTGCTTGTCCCGTCCTCAAAGAATATGAATAAATTTGTCAGGAATGATTTTCCTTCCGTGGAGCCATGTTGATGCTGACTGACCATGTTACATATTTCTAAATGCTCTGCTAATTCATTCTCTAGTAACAGACAATTTTCCAATATCAGATGTTGGGCTAACTGGCCTTTAGATGCCTGTTTTATTTGTCCCCTTCTTATAAGCCGAACTTATTCAAACTCTCCTAATAAGACAACCCCTCCCTTCCCAGTGAACCATAGTGAACTTTACCTGGACTGCCTCCACTGCCAATGTATTTTTCCTCAGATAAGGAGAACGAAACTGTTCATGGAATGCTAAGTGTGGCCTATGTAGTGCCTTGCATATTTTTAGCAATACTTCCTTGCTTTTATACTCCATTCCATTTGAAATAAAACCTAACGCCTCATGTACCTTGTCTTTACCTTGTGAACTTTTGTGCCAACCTTTTGTGATTTATGTATGAGGATCTCAATTCCTCTGTGCTGCAGCTTTCTGCTGAGAGACACAACACTGTACACAGTGTTTCAGAACTGGGTCTCACCAGCACCCTGTACAATAGAAACAGAACTTCCTTACTGCTGCATTTAATTCTCCTCGCAATAAATGACACTATTCTCTCAGCTTTCTCGTTGACTTGCTGTACCTGTTGTTGAGAATTCCAAGGCTGGAGCTGATCTTGAAGCCCCAATAAGAGTTGGATTGCATAAAATCACAATAACATACTGATCCAGAGTGCCACTTAGTACCAAGAAATCATAGAGTCACAAGGAATATACTGAACACAGTTAACATGTTTTTAAGACAGAGTCCAAGGATAGCCTTTACTGGTCAGTGTTTTATTCAGTTTGATACACCTTCACTCCCAACTCCACTGACTTCTTGTTCATGATCCCACCCCACCCCCCCCCCCCCCCACCCCCCCACACACACACACACACTCCCATACACACACACACAGACTCTCACACACACACACACACACAGACAAACACACACACACACACACAGACACAGACACAGACACACCGACACAGACACACACACACACACACACAGACACAGACACACACACACACATCTATAGGCCCAATCAGCTCTTTACCCAATTGCCCTCAGTTGACACAACCATCACCTGGTTAAGACATCCATTGGCTCTAGAAGTTCCTGCTGAGACTGCACAGGACAGTTACCTTACTGAAACAGGCTGTTTGGCCCAACCAGTTTGTGCTTCACTCACACCTCCTCAGGTCTTCCCAGCACCACAATCATCTTTTTCTTACTCCCTCATCTGCTTGACTCAATTTCGCTTAAACACATCAACAGTGTTCTCCTCAGCCACTGCCCGTGGTAGTGGGTTCTATATTCTCACCATGGTCTGGGTAAGGAAGTTTCTCCTGAATTCCTGATTGGATTCCTTCATGACTGTTCCATATTGATGGCCTCTAGTTATGTTCTCCCCACAAGACAACAACTTCTCCCTGTCCCCACTTTACAGAAACATTTCTTGATTTTAAATACATCAATTAGGACATACCTCAGTGCAGTTAGTCACTCCCACTGTCTCATGTTTTTACAACTGCTTTCCTATGCTGACCACATCCCTGTGTACCTGCATCATGGAGCTCAGGGCTGAATGTGTGAGCATTAGTGTCTTAAACAACAGGAGGAAGGTTCTGGCAACATGTTCAGTGCTCACTGTGCACAAGTTGGTTTCCTGTGCAGAACAGCAACTATAACCTTTGCTGAGGAAGAGATCCCATAATGGGTTTCAGATGGATATCTCTTAAAATGATCGTGTCCAGACATTGCACTAAGGACAACTTGCATTGTGTTGTGTGGCCTGAGCCACTGAGTATGAGTGTGTGTTAGAGGGTGTGTGTGTGTGTGTGTGTATGTGTGTGTGTGCGCGCACACGTGCATGCACAAGTGAGTGAGCGTGTGAGAGTGAGTGTGCGAGTGTGTATGCAAAAGTCTGTGTGTGTGTGCACGCGAGCGCGTGTGTTGTCTTCATGTAAAAGTCCTGCACAATATGTTAATGTGTAATGAATTTTATTGATGATCTCTGGACACTCAGTCATTGAGAGACTGACTACTGTCCTTACAGACGGGTAGTGAGCTGCTGGCTCCTATTCTGGGGCAGCTCATTCTGTGCCTCTTGCTAAAGAATGTCGGGCTGGATGGCAGCTGGTGACAGTGCAGCTCGACCTCCAAGGTAAACATTTTGCAAGTCAACAATAGTTTAAAATGACAACCATTTCACAATCTGCGCAGATGCCTAAAGCATGGTGAGACACACAGAGAGAGAGAGATAGCACCAGAGGAAAACTGAGAAGGAGTTAGTGGTTAGAGGAGCCACCAGCAGCGAAACAGGAAAGCAATGTGAGAATGAGTAAGGAGGGGAAGAAAAAGGGGAAGCAAATATGGAGAGAACGGAGAGGCGGGGTGAGAGAAAGATTCAGAGAGGGAGTGAGTGATCAGATATTGAGTGAGGCAGAGATAATGGGATGGAGAGAATATAAGAGAAAAAGGAGAAGAGCAGGTGAAAGGCTGTAAGAAAAAGGAGGGGAGGGTGAGCTGGAAATGTCAGAAAGGGTAGAATAAATGGTTGACTTTTCACTTGCACCTTTCTCAACCACAGGCTCTCCCATAGATCTTCATTGTCTGTCAGTTCCTGGTGACATGTATTCACTGCTGCAGGTGTAGGTAACCTGGCAGACAGCATTCACACAAGCTCCCATGAGCATTAATAAGGTCACAACCAGAAACTCAGAGCAAATGATACTGGTCGATTGATAAATTATGGTCCCAGGGGAACAAGGAGATCTCTCCAACGCTATTCAAATATTGGTTGTGGCGATTTTCAGAGTAGGTGATTTGGGGACCAGTAGAAGATAACTGGTAACAGAATTAAGTGGAAGATGAGGAGAATTTCTTCACACACCATCAGCTGTGACTGGAATGTGTTGTTTGAAAGGTTAACAGAAGCAGATCCAATCATACCTTTCATTAGGGGAAATTAAATGAATAATTATAAAGGGAAAACAATGGGAAAATGAGAAACGATTGTGTTGATATAATTCAGTAAATTCAAAGAGACAGAAAAGACATGATGTGCCAAACGGACCCCTTTTTCTGTAGAATGACTTTTACCTCAAACGGAGTGAAGATCTGCTTTCGACCTTCACCAGTTCAGTCAATACCCAGATTGGTTCCACTGTCATTTAATAAAACAAATCAAATGGAAGAATCATTTAATATTGATTCCAGTCATTGTTTGTCTCTGGAAGGGACATTTATTCTGGATGGGAACTGTTGCTTCCACATGCCCGAAGTAGAGCTAACCCTCAACGTGTCTGTGTGATTTATAACTACACACTAACCTGTGTATTGATTTCAAGAGCCCCTGTGCTCCAGCTCTATCATCTTGACTGTGAGGAGAGAAACAGAAAATGGGGAGAGCATTTGGTCTCTGGTCCTGGGCCAGTCCATCACTGCTATAGGGGTGTTCAGACGCAGGCCAATTCTTGGAGGTAAGTACATTTTAAGCAATTTTCAAATAGTGCCATCAGCTGTATGGGGCCTAGGCAGAGGAATTCCTTCCATTGTCTTCCCACACTTTTCCTCCCTCTTCTCCTTCAGAATAGTCCTTAAGACATAACTCTTTGAGCAAGCTTTTTCATAACTGTCCCTAATATCCGTTTTTGTAATTTCGTGTCAAATTTCATGTTATTCTTTTGCTCCCACGACGCAACTTGGAATATTTGATAGTGATCAAGTCTTGATAAACATTCCTCCAATTTCATTGTCCACAATTCAAGTCTCCCTGTATTTTGGTCAGACCACGTGTGGAGCAGCGTCTGCAAGTCAGGTCTCCAAGGTTGGTCACACTTGGGAACCCTGTGTGCTGGAGAAGTCCACATCATTCTCAGTTAGACCAGACTTGGAAGCTAACAGGACTCGCCTAGTGACATTAACGTACTCCCACGTTCTAATTCACAGGGATCGGTGTTGCTTGTGCGTACTATGGAGGAACATGCAGATACAAATGTGCAGAAGATGAGCATCGGAGACGTATACACTGCTTCAATGGCGTTTGTTGTATGCTGAAATGAGTGACACAAAGGAAACATGTACGACTGTGAGATCTGCCTGATGCTCCAACTGAAGCTAACTGTGATTTCTGTAATTCAGACTCTGCTCAGTTGTATAGCTGTAGTGACTCCGGACCCACTAATTTCTGAATCATCTAAATAAAATTCGCTGTTTTGTTCAGCGCCACTTTGTGTCTCATTTCTTCTTCTGATCAGTGTGTGACCATATTGACAGGGAGGAAGTGGGGGCCAGATAATGGCTGGGCAACATTGTCACCTTGTAGTTTCAAAATAGATTCACAGCATTGTGCTGTTACACATGATTCAAGCACTGGGCTGTCTGAAGGTTATATACAGGGGTCCTGTGTTCCACTTGCATCAAATCCCAACACTAATGGACATGTGTGACTCAGAGAAATGAAACTATTTATGATAGACACTGACGGCTATGTCTGAATCCACCAGGAACATTTGAAAGCTTAGCTCTTGATCGCATTCATCTGGCGAGGAGGGTTCAATTGATGGAGCTCCTAATTTCCTGTGACCAAGTTGAACCCGATGATTTGACCTTCCAGACCCAAAGGAAATGCTCCTGTCTGTGTGGCCTCTTGGTCTCAGGGTCAGTGGTCTGCCTTGTTCTCCAGCAGCTGGAGACCTGCATTACTGGCTCTGTCCTCAGCCTCTCCTTCTTCAACCCATGTTACTGGCTCCAAACCCCTCCCCCTCTATCAAACCTCCCACACTCAAAGTCTTCAGGGGAAATCCCCCAGTGTTCCTGTTGTTACCAGTGACCCCTGTGGAAATGAATGTCAGGTAAGGGTAACCAGAAATGTAATGTGTCAGATGGGTCACAGCCCATACGTTGATGCCTCTGTCTATGTTGTAACAGGGGCAGGTGGGATTTGAAATGGCGGGGGCGGGGGGGATGCGTACAGGACCGGGATTCCAGGATTGCCAACACTACTGCTGTCACGTCGGTGTTTTAGCACCCCTGCATAATGGAACCAGTCGGGAGAGTATGTGCAGTAATCCCACACTTGCTTTCTGCATTGGAGATGGGCACTTCAGCAGACCTTACAATTTGCAGAGGGTCAGGCTTGTTGTGGTCAGACATATGGCTCATGGCACCTCAGAGGGTTCGTGTCCATGGGAGACCCATAAACTGAGATTGAGGAGATTTTGAAAGGCAAGGTCCAAAGGTGCTACCATATCTTGTCATAATAGAACACTAACAATGATCAGTGAAATAAAAGGCCATGTTGCCTGCTTGGTGTCAGAGTTTGGGACATCTGCTCAGGGCACGAGGAGGACGTAGAGTGGGAGGGGAAGGATGTCACAAGCAATAGATAAAAAGCCACAGGAAAGTTGACATAAAGCACATAAGATTAGAGAAATGAAAGTGTGGCTCAAAGACTGATGTGACAGATGTGGGTTCCAGTTCATGGAACACTGGCACTAGTACTGGGCTCTGTAACATTGGGACAGGCTAGATCTGAAACACGCTGGGGGATCAGAGTTCTAGTGAGCCGCATAACTAGAGAACTCGAGAGCATTTTAAACTAAATACTGGGTGAAAGAGATCAAATTAAGGAAGATATGCAAACCAAAGAACAGAAAAGCAATGCAAGAGAAAAGATATTAAGATGGAAAATGATGAACAGTGAGAGTTAATCAGTGCATAATGCTAGATGGTAAAAATAAGAAGTGGAAAAAGTTAATGGTGTGTGCATGTCGCATTTGAAAGATAACGGGGAAATGATAGCCCAAATAGAATGAAATAAATATGACCTGGTATTCATTATAGAGCCATGGCAGCAAGATGGTATGCATTGGGATCTGAATATTGAAGGCTATATCACATTTAGGAAGCACAAGAAGATCAGAAACCATGAACACCTGGCCCAAATACTTAGCATTGTCATTAGCACAATAGAATGGGATGACCTGAGTTCAGGTAACTAGGGTGTAGAAACACTTTGAGAGATTGAGAGATGCGAAATGAATAGGGATGAAGTCATTTGTGGGATTGGTATAAAGAAGCAATGAACAGTGACCGCACAGTTAGAAAGATTGCAAAGGGAGAGATAATGGGAGTTTGAAAGAAAGTTGTTTACAATTCATACTAATGACTTGGAGGAAAGAAGTGAGTGTACTGCAGCCTTATTTGCAGATGACACAAAAATTGTCAGAAAGACAGGTTATGAGAGGGATAAAAATAGTTTACTGAGAGATATTGATAGTAGGCAAAAAGTTGGCAAATGTAGTAGAATGTGGGAAAATGCAAAGTTGCTCATTTTGGAAGGAAGAACAAAATAACAGGATATTATTTGTGAATGAATTTTTAAAAATTACAGCTGAGAAACTGCAGAAAGCTGCAAAACAAAGGGACTTGCACAAAATACAGGAAGTTAGTACACAGATGCAGCAGGTAATCAGGAAGGTTAATAAACACAAAAGCGGGTTGTGTTCTAGGAATATTATGGCAAGTAACTAACCTTCTGACTCCCCAGAAGGTGTTCACCATCTACAAGGCACAAGTCATGAGTGTGATGAGTGCAGCTCCAACTATACTCAAGAAACTTGAAACTATCCAGGACAAAGCAGCCGTCTCATTGGCACCACATCCACAAACATTCACTTGCTAAAACCATCTCAGTATCAGCAGTGTGTACCATCTACAAGGATGCACTTCAGAAATTCACTAAGGTTCTTTAGACAGCACCTCCCAAGCCTATGACCACTTCCATCCAGAAGGATAACGGCAGCAGATACATGGGAACACCTCCACCTGCAAGTTCCCCTCCAAGCCACTCACCTTCCTGACATAGAAATATAACACTGTTCCTTCATTGTCACTGGGTCAAAATTCTGGAACTCCCTCCCAAAGGTCATTGGGGGTCTACCCACAGCAGGTGGACTGCAACGGTTTAAGGAGCCACCTCTCAAACACTCGATTTGGGCAATTAGGGATGGGCCATAAATGCTGGCTCAGGCATCCCCTGAATTAATTAAAAAAAAATAAAAATGCATATATATTTTCTTCATTTAAAAGGGAAAGGGAACATGAAGCAGGAAACTACAGGACAATTAGGCGTGTACATGATAGTTCACATCTATCATGGGGAAACTTTTGAGAGTTACTATTATAAACATTATAGTAGAGCACTTAGAAAAACACAAGGTAATCAGGTAGAGTGATTATAATTCTGTGAAAGGGAAATTTTTTAATCAATTTATTGGAGTTCTTTGTGGAAGGAATGTATGTGGATAAGGGAAGCCCGTGGATCTACTGTATTTAGAAGGCTTTTAGACGGTGCCTCTTCAAAGGTTATTGCAGAAAACGAAAGCTCATGGTGTAGGGCATAGTATATTGGCATGGATAGAAGACTGACTAGTTAACAGGAAACAGGCATTACCCAGACATCTGGGGAGGCGATAGCTTGGTTGTATTATCGCTGGATTGTTAATCCAGAGGGCCAGATATAATGTTCTGGGGACCTGGGTTCGAATCCCACCACAGCAGATGGTAGAATTTGAATTCAATAAAAATACCTGGAATTAAGAATCTAATGATGACCAAGAATCCATTGCCAATTGTCGTAAAAACCCATCTGGTTCACTAATGTCCTTTAGGGAAGAGAACTGTCATCCTTACCTGGTCTCTCCTACATGTGACTCCAGACTCACAGCAATGTGGTTGATTCTGAACTGCCCTCTGGGCAACTAGGGATGGGAAATAAATGCTGCCTGGTCAGAGACACTCTCATCCCATTATATTTATGAATTTAATAAAAAATCTGCTAGCTGGAAGGATCTCATGAGTGGTGTACCATGGGAATCAGCGTTGGGGCACACCTTTTTATAATTTGTATAAATGATCTAGATGGAAGGACTGAGGTATGGTTGCAAAATGTGTGGATTACATAAGGATAGATAGGAAAATAAGTTATGAAGAGGACATAAGATGACCACAAAGTGATATGGATAGGTAAAGAATTGGCAAGTAGATTATATTGTCGGGAAAGGTGGGAATTGTCCATTTTGGCAGGAAGAATGAAAAGAAGTATATTACATAAATGGTGCAAGATTAAAGATGCAGAGAGATCTGGGTACAGAAAGTAATTTGGAAGTTAATAGAATATTACTTATTGCAAGGGGAATTTAATACAAAAGTAAGGTGGTTATGCATCAAATATAAAAGGCATTATAGAGACTATGTGTGGCACATTGTTAACTTACTGGATCAGATAGATGTCGTCTTTGGGTTGAGGCCCAGAACTCTTCCTTCAAGTGAAAGCCCTAAGTTCAGAAATTCCCTTGCTAAATGTTTCTCTAATTCTCTTTCCTACTTTCGAATACTCTTTTAAAAAAAGTATATCTTTGCACTAGCTTTTGGGGTCCTCTCCTAGCATCTTCTTAAGTGGTCTGGAGTCCAACACAATTTTTATTTTGTGCAGCACCTGAAGATATTTCACTGTGTTAAAATGTGCTACATAAATTATTCCTAAGTTACTGTTGCTACTATTGTAAAATTTATTCTGCCTGCTATTCCATTTCTCACTATGAATGTAGCACTAAGTCAAAAGGAAAACAACCACCATAGTTTTAAGTATCAATTGAAGAAATTTTCTTTTTCGATAGATTTGTAATATGAACAAGAAATGGAATGTATTTATTCAAGTATTCTGTAATCCCCTACCACTATAATGAAACAGGAAGTCAGATCTGCTGCCGTTGAGATATGCCTAGAACTGGGAGGCAGTGCCAAATCCATCAATATACCCATGGGTGGTGTACCAATACTCAAAGATGCCACGCCAAGCTCACTCCACTCGCTGCTCCGCTTGGCACACCATTCCCCCACTTGGCACCAGGCTTGCTATCTCCCTAGCCACCTCTTCCTCACCACATCACAGCACCTGTCCCGCTCATCCCTTCTTCCTTGTTCCTGAGAACAGTGAAGAGCGAGTGAGTAAGGCAGTGAGTGGGTGGGAAGCAAAGAGGGCTGGGGAACGGGTGGACAAGTGTTGGGAGTGCAGCAGTGAGTAAATAGTGACCCTGAGATTTGAATTGATTCTTAAGCATATGAAGCACATGGAAAACCCAAGAATTTGGCCATGTTTCAATATTGTCCATGAATGAACACTCTACAAGTGAAAATTGAGGGATGACTCAATTGAAATGTGTAAGATCCTGAATGGTCTTGGTAAGATGGGAAGGGACAGGATGTTTCCTTTTGTGTTGGGGTGGGGCGAATGGTTTTGAAATGAAGGGTCAAGGGCCATCCTTTCAGGACAGAGATAAGGAGAATTTGTTTCTCTCTCTCTCTCTCTCTCTCTCTCGATAGAGAGAGTTTGGAACTTACTGTTTCAGAAAGCGGTGAAGTTCGGGGTTATTGAGTAGTTGAAAGGTAGGTGAGGATAGATTCTTGTTCGCCAGGGGAATTGAGGGTGATTAGGGTGGATAGGAAATCAAAATACAAACAGATTGGCCATGATCTTATTGAATGGCAGAACAAGCCTGAGGGACTGAATGGTCTATCTTATACGTTCGCACATTTGTATTTTCTTGGTCGCATTCCTTGACGCGAGAATCCCATTGGCAGTGATGCCACAGGCAATGCGATTACATTGGGGTTATGTCTGCAAACACAACCATTTGGAGAATCCAATTTGCTGCACTGTGTGAATTAGTACATTCGCATTTACTTGCTGCCAGTCAATAACCTTGCGCACCTTCAGATTGAAAAAGGTCCAAACGCAAGATGTATGTATAACAAAAGCCACCAGGATGAAGAGAGAGAGTTAAAGTGTGTGTTGGAACCTTGCCACAAGAACCTGCCAAATCAAACATGCAACAACCTCCTCAACAAACGACAGTGACCAAGAAACATTCTCTACATCTCTGTAGAGGCATTTGACTAGCACAGCAAGGGAATCGAGTACACTCTCAGATTGTTGAAATAAGCAGATATGTCCAATGAAAACTGAAAGAACTGCGGATGCTGTAAATCAGGAACAAAAACAAAGTTGCTGGAAAAGCTCAGCAGGTCTGGCAGCATCTGTGAAGGAAAAAACAGAGTTAACGGTTTGGGTCCGGTGACCCGACCTCGGAACAGTTCTGGGGAAGGGTTACCGGACCCGAAAAGTTAACCCTGCTTTTTCCTTCACTGATGCTGCCAGACCTGCTGATATATGTCCAACACCTTGTGAAAAAAAAGTCAAAAAATGGACAAAAAATAGATTCCCGAAAGAATGCATTTTTTTTAGCATAATGCATCTTTCCACTTGCTTTTATGTCTTGAGCTTAAATATCAAAGCAAATTTTTGTTAAGACGTGCAACGTGTACATAGAGAAAATGGCAACTGTACGTATGCAGTCACTTTGTGAACACACAGACAGGCAGAGACAGACAGACACACAAACATACACACACACACACAATCAAGTCGATAAGAGATTCCCAGGTTGGGAATGGAGGCAGACACAGAGCACAATCAATCAAGGCACTTTGCTGAAGAATGACAGAGAGGTTAGGGGTGAGGTATGATAGCCATAATGGAACAAAAGATAGACAGTTTAGCAATGAGTATGAACCCAGTACTGATGCATTCATCACTTAATTCAAGAACATTGCCTGAACAAGATGATCACACTATGTTCCCATGGTTACTGGAGCCCACTGCTCACTGCTAAAAGCTTCTGAAATAGTTCAATAGTTACTGAATATTTTGTGTGTTACCTTCTGCTGTCTTCAGTGCTTGTGATGTCCTTGTCGTGGTTATTACTGGTGCTTGTTTGCCAGAACCTGTCACCTCAGGAGTTTTATACTCTGAAATGAAATACAGGTCTCCGTTAGTGACTCGTGAACTGTCTGGTGATTTGGGGACCTCAATTCCTATCCACACAGATTTGTTTGTTCATGCAGAATATTGAAACACAGCCAAATACTAGGCCTTCCAAGTGCTTCTTTTCTGGAATTCCCTGGGACAACAGAATATACACAGCAGATGCTGAAGCAAAATCCTGTATCATTTCCTTTCAGATGATTTGATCTTTTAGGGCTGTATTTCATGCTAGTCCCTTAGTTCTCTGGTTGTTTAGTTTTCTTACACTTTACTGGCAGGGTTCCTTGTTGTTACTTATGGTTAACCAAGCTATTTCGCCATGAATGACCTTTCGATGATTGTGGTTGATTTCCTAATCCACGCACACAAACTTCAACTTTCGATTCACAGTTTTTATATCCCCTCCTTTCTAATTTGCGGCTGCCTTACTATGAGCCAATCAGCAATGTGTGATAATGAAAGCCGAAAGTACATGTATCACTTACAGGAAGTGGGAAACATCCAGGCCATTTTTAAAATACATTGGTAGCAAATATCCCATGGTGTTGTTTTGATGGCCGGAAAACCATAGCATGTACAAGCAAAAGTAGACTATTCAGCCCATTGAGTCTGCTGTGTCATTCAATGAGATCATGGCTCATATGGTAATCTTCAACTCCACTCTCTTGTCTTTGCCCCTGATTCCCTTACTGATTAAAATCCTGTTTATCTCAGAGTTGAATATACTTAATGACCCAACCTCAACTGCCCTCTATGGTAAAGAATTCCACTGATTCACTACCCTCAAAGAGAAGAAATTCCTCCTTATCTCTGTCTTAAAAAGGTGACCCCCTTACTCTGAAATGATGCCCTCTGCTCTTAGACTCTCCCAGAAGGGGAAATAAACTTCCCACGTCTGTTAGTGCCCTTAAGAAACATGTATGTTTCATTATGTAAAGTGGGTAGATGTTCAGACTAAAGGGAAGGGAGCAAATTCCACAGGTGAGGAGAGGGTTGGGGACAGGACAGGAGATAGATGGGGCAAGAGAGGTGAGGGAGAGGAAGAATGAAGAGAGAGGGGTTAGGAAGAGGAAGGGAAAAGAGAGGAAGAACAGTGAGACAAGGGGAGGTGGAAAAGACAGGAGATGAGCGAGGGGATGAGTGAGGGGCACAGAGAGGAGAGAGAGGGGAAGAGAAAAGAGGGGAAGGATGAGGACAGGAAAAAGAGGGGCAGGGAGAGGAGGGAGGATGAAGGGGATATGGGAAGAGACAGGAAAGGATGTCATAAGAAAGGAGAGGAGAGCTGAAAGGAGTGGTGGTTAGTGATGTTGAGCCAGTAAAATGGCTCACCAGCCAATAATTTCTCCCCCATATATGGCACTTATGATGGCAAAGAGATATAAAACCAGACTCCAATGCACCACCTTTTCATTCCTGCATTGCAATGGCTGACATGAGCTAGATGCAAATGGACCCTTTGAATTCTGTGTTTGGCAGGAACCCAGGCAATGAAAAGAGTGAATCTCACTGACCTGCATCTGCAAACCAGGTCCACTGGAATTAATATACTAACTGAGAAACTTCATAAGGTGGTAAAAAAATCATTTTTAGAAGTTAAATCTCATGAACTCGAATATAATTCTGTTCCTTATTGCAAATGCTGCTAACTGCTAAAATAGACAGGAAGCTGAAACATTTGTCTTGCACTCATCAGACAGATACGAGAATGTCAAATTTCAAACAGCTGCAACAATTTCTACAATAGGAGAAAAGAGTGCTGATTTGTTAGCACGTTGATTCTAATTGGCCGAGGAATTTCCATGGAGAATGCAAAGGGAAAACAGAAGGCTCCCAAGGAATTCAAAAAGACACAAGGCTTGACCGTATTCCTTTGCTTGTAGAGAGTTGATCCCCATGTATGAGGGTATGCCACGTCTAGAGGGCATAAATGAACCAATCAGCACTCTTCCTGCTGTGCTATAAATTCCTATGGTAATTTGAAATTTGCCATTCTTGCATTTGTTCTAGTGAGTGCACGACAAAAACTTTCAGAAAGATGTTTCTTTCTTCAATAATATTCAAGTTCTGTACTGCAAAGTGACCATTTGTCCACAATTCATAGTCCTTATTTGTAAATCTCTCCATGTCCTTGCCTTTTGCTGTCACTGTGAACACCTCCAATCCCTAATTGCCACCTGAATGCTGTCTTCCCATAATGCCAGCCTTCCCTTCAGTCATTAGCCTGTCTACTCAGCTCATTTTGCAAGCCTTCAGTTACATCTGTCCCACTCCTTGACACTCACTCCTTACACCATTTTACAGCTTTAAAAGACTTCTCAACCAAGGTTCACCTCATGTCCTCATCTACGAATTCTACATTCAGAGTGCATTACAAGTCAGCATTTGTGAACACACAGATGTTTTCTGCATCAAAGGCACTCTGTTGATTGGGCTCAGTGGTAGAAGCCTCATCTATGAGTTCACACGATCATCATAGAACCCCCTAAACCGCAAATAGAAGCCATTCAGCCCATCAAGTCTGCACTGACCCTCTGAAGAACATCCCACCTCCTGACTCCATCCCTGTAACCCCACATTTACTATGGCTAACCCACCTAGCCTGCACATCCCTTAATGCTATGGGCAAATTAGCATGGCCAATCTACCAGACCTGGACATCTTTGGACATCTGTGCTCAAAGGTTATGGGGTCAAGCCCTACTCCAGAGGCTCAAGCACTAGATCTCCTTTGGCACTTGGTTGAGGCTGCAGGAATGCAGCTCTGTTTTGGGATGGGGGGGTGCGGTGCCGTCTTTTGGATGAAATATTCCACCCTCTGGGCTGCATATGGGAGATCCTGTCGCACTTCTGTCCAAGAGAAGCAAACTGTTGTCCTATTCGATACATATCCCTCAAACCAGTACTGACCGAGTGTGATGATGCTGTCACTTTAAGAGGTTATGTTGTCCTGGTTTTTTTTCAAAGACAGCTTGTTAGGCAGAGGTCTCTAAGAAAGTAAACAATTTGCGAGGCCTTGGGGTTTCTTTTCAGTTGGAATATTGGAAGCAGCCTGGGTGTGGCCAGCTCTCACAAACCATGCTTTCTAGTTTTTTTTAGTTTTTCAGTTTAGTTTTGAGAAGAAGCTTTTGGGGTCTCAAAAGAGTTGGAAACTTCAGTGAATATCTCCTAGCTGTTAATTTCTCTGAATTTTCTTGATGTTTTTACCCTCCTGGATTAGAGAACTGCATGTGAGAATCTGTGTGTTAATTTGCCTTTTTACCACAGGGTGTGTTTATGGGATATTACTATGTTGGAAACAGTTAATTAGTAATAGTTACTATATTTGCTATTCTGTTAAGTTTTCCAATAGTTAAGTTATTTTAAATTCCTCTTTCTTTTGTTTGTGTAGTGTTTAAATTATTTGTGTTTTGCTTAACGTCGAGTAGTTTGATCAGTCGCATTACATCTAGAACATGGCACTTCGCATCTACCTTTAGAATGAGAAAAAGTTAGGGTCGAGGCTGCCTTGTAAAAATATTTTGAGGGGTTCTGGTCTGGTCAATAGTAAGAGCATATTAGTTAGGCCTCCCTGGGTGCAAAATGGCTGCCACATTGAAGTGACAATTGCAACAGCAATGGAACATTGGGCACGAAGCACCTTGGGACATGCTGGCCTTGAAAGAACGCTGTGATTGGTTGTTTTCCAATCACAGTATGCTGCTATCGATGCCAGCCTTACCTACACAAATAGCACCAGCATCTTCGTGGTGTCTGCAGTTGTGCTTTCCCCAGCCTAGGTTAAAACAGTCTGACAAGGACGCCTCTGTTCCTTCACAGTTCACGTTGTCCAGCAATATCGGGCCACGGCCATAGCCGAAGTAGCTCAACTCGGTTGCTGTAATGGCGCCCCCACATCCCAGCTGCCTGCAGACCACCGCCACGTTTTTAATATTCCACTCGTCGTCACACACGGTTCCCCAATTGTTGCCGTAGAAAATCTCCACTCGGCCTTGACAGCTGTTGTTACCATTCACCAGACGGATGGATCTGGCTGAAAACATTCCCAGATGATTATCAGTGTTCAGTCCTCACTTTTAAATGAGCATTTTAAACACTGCTTTCAAATAAATCAACCAATAGATGATTGCAATCTTGTTCTTTAATCAGGAAAGGGAAGGACAGTCCCAAGGAAATTTATATTCACATTTAGCCTCTTACAACCGCCCAGCATTAATACATTTTCTTTTGCTTTTGAGTCAAGCACGATTCAGTTTAATGGTAGGACATGCTGAGGTCTAAATGTCGGTCCCACTGCTAAATGCACAGGGTTTTGTCCTCTGTTCGGATTCCCTAAAGTAGAATGAGGTTCTCTAAAAGGCTAGTGAGGGGCCTAAGGAAGGATGTTCCAAATGGGGCTTTGGGGTCTTAAGTGGGATTACAAGCTGTGATCTGGGTGGGTGTTCTGAGGCAGTAATGACCGTCGTGGAGCTCTGCCCCTCTCCCTCCTGACCCACAGCTTTTTTTTCTGTCTCTGTTCTCATTACTCTGCTCCTGCACAGCACCTGCTCCCACCCCAATATCCTCAGAGCTCTCAGCAACGGGTCATGACAATTTCCAAGCTCCAAAATGGGGTCACAGTGGGCAAAACGTTTGCCCTAAGGCTAGTTGATGGACCTCTTGAGAAATCGTTTCCTGCTCAGCAGGTTGAGGTTATCTTGATTTCTGGATTCAGAAAGGTTCAAATACTCCCCCCTAACTCCCCCTACCAC
This sequence comes from Rhincodon typus, assembly GCF_021869965.1. Lineage (NCBI taxonomy): Eukaryota > Metazoa > Chordata > Chondrichthyes > Orectolobiformes > Rhincodontidae > Rhincodon > Rhincodon typus. The sequence continues at coordinate 39,081,843 of NC_063357.1, read as the reverse complement.
CCCCTGCCATTCCCCTACCCAATGCAATAGGCCCAACTCTTGCCAGACCTAGCACCTCACCAGGGACATGCGAATCTTGTATGTGGAGGTGACACATTCATTCCCCTTGTGGGACGATCAGTCCATGGGGCCCTGACAGGTCATAACGGCTCATCTTAACATCGCAGCCCAGGCCTTAAGTCTGGGGGCTGCCTTTCTGGGCATGTTCCAGAACTCAGAAAACAGTCTCTGATTATTTGTCTCACACTTATGACTAATTCACCAAAAGGTGTAAATTGAAGCAGATCCTGCCTTACTGGACAGAGGTGAACATGCAGGTTCGGGGCAACAGACGTGGGTCAAACATTGTGGAAACATTACAAGTGGATGGACATGCTAGAGGTTTGTTTCATTATTTTCAATGTTTAGGAAGTACTTCAGCTGAGCATTTTCCCAGGAAATGAAATGGGTGCAGCAAGAATCTATAATAGGGTAGATTACACACGGCCCACAGAAGAAGCAGGAAGCTACTTACTCACTTCTTACAGTCTCAAGCCTTCACAATAATACGTTTAATTTGAGCCACAACTTATTGTGGCTGACATGACAACAACAACTTTAAATCTTAATTGAATGAAAAATTGTTAAGTTTACCAGTCTGGGGAGTTGTGAGTTTCGTGGTTGTAAGCTGTTCAGAAACATGGTCTGTCACATCTGTAACTAAACGGAATGAGATTTCATTAATTGTACTCCTTGAACAATTTGAAGAGACAGCAACTTATATGTAAAAAAGGGAGTCTGGATTCCTTTTCCCATCTTCTCTGAAGTCTGGAATCAGCAGGCTCTGTCTGTTTATCCTACCAACTGATTACAAAGGTCTCTCTTTCTCAGCCTCTCCCCTCTCCTGAGGTGTGGTAACCCTCAGGTTAAACCACCCCCAGTTGTCTCTCTCTATTGAGAGAACAGCCCTATGGTCCTGTGGGACTATGGCCACATTACCTTACCTCTCACCCAGCCAGGGTTGCTCAACCTTCAGTCTCTTGGTAAATTTCAGCCCCAGAAATAACTGGATTTGGGCAAAGTTAAACACTTTGAAGTTGAACCCGAGCAGAAGCAGTGGGCCAGGTTTGGTGAGGTTGGAGGATAAGGGAAATTGGGTACAAAGTGAATCACTGTTAACAGCAGGATTGGTTATTGAACCTTTATGAGGAGGCTGCGTGTTAGCATTTTTTAATAAAGTTTCAATAGAGGGCAGGAAAGGTCAGATACATAAGGACTGAGTCTAAGCAGAGCTGCCCGAGGGGGAGAACGCGTCTTTCCTCCAGGTCCAAGATGGTAAACATGTAAACAAATCCCCTTCCATGATGAGTCTGATCTGCCAGTTCCAAGATCTCCAATTGACCCCATTGCTATCACCACTCCTTCACACCATCATCAGTGACTGTCCCCAGCTCAATACTGCTCCTCCCAGCTCAATACTGTCTTCACCTCACGCGCCCCCCCCACCCATCTCAATCTCAAACACAATTGCATATCCCACCCACACTCCGTTCCAGCACTCCACCTCACCCCCACAAAACCAAATTGCAGCCTTTCCTATTGGACATTAATCAGGCTAGTCATTGGAAAACACATCAATAATGTATTCTGAAAGGCCCTCAAGTTAAACTTCAGACTGTTCAGGGAAACCTGCACTTCCAGATTTTCTGACCGCAGTTCCAGCTCCCAGCTTGGAGATGCTAACTCTGTACATATCTGGGACTGAGTGTCAATGGCTGGTTTCCTCACAGAGGCCTCAAAATTGACTGCATCCTGCATTGTACTACAGCCATAGGCACAATATTCTCAGCTGGGACTGGACAGTGACTAGACAGTGACTGGACAGTGATTTAGTTGAGGAAAATGGGCTGGATTTTAGTTCTCCTGCCTGTAGCTCTGGAGAAATGAAGACTATTGCTGTAGCTGGACCTTCCTCTGCTCTCAGAGCTCACTCACTGGGGAAGCAGGTAGGCATATTTCCAAATTCTGCTCCATCCTGCTTGAGGGGAAACAATGACACAGTGCCAAGATAACTAGACTAGCAACGTACAGGCCAAACTATCCATGAATTCAAATCCCACCAAGGCAGCTGGTGGTATTTAAATTCAATTAATAATCATGGCACTGTAAACAAGTGGAATTCCTTACTGCAGAGGCTGGGTCATTAAGTATATTCAAAACTGAAAAAGATTTTTAATCAATACTGGAATCGAGGGTTATAGGGAAGAGGTAGGAGAGCAGAAGTGAGGATAATCAGATCATGATCTCATTGAATGGTAGAACAGACTTGAATGGCCTAATTGTGCTCTCGTGTGTTATGGTCTAAGTCCTATGAAACTATCATTGATATTGTAAATGCCCATTTGTCTTTAGGAAGGAAGTCTGCCATCCTTAGCTGGTCTAGCCTACAAGTGACTCTAGACAGTAATGTGGTTGGCTGTGAAATGGCTTCAGCAAGCCACTCGGTTCAGGGCAATTAGGGATGGGTCATAAATATCGACTTTGGCAGTAATTCCCACAATGCAAAGCACTGAACTGAAAGACTGCCCAAATGTCACCTGACACAATCAGCTGACTGCTCGGAACAATAGAATGACACAGTTTAGGAGGAGGCCATTTGCACCATTGTGTCCATGCTGGCCCTTTGAAGGTGCTATCCAATTAATCCATTCTCCTGTCTGTTTGCTCACTGGCTCCTTCTTAAATGCTTCCCTTTTAAGTTTTTAGTCAATTCCCTTTCAGAAGTTATTTTTAAATCTGCTTTCACTAGCTAGGCTGCTCCAAAGCAATCTGAAATATAGACTTTCTGACCTCAACAGATGAGGGGGTGATTTTGCCACTTTCCACTCACGAGTGGTGAACTGATGGATCGTGTTGCTCGGCTACTACAGAAAATTTTATTGCTTTCAGTTGGAATTCAGCAAGTTTACTGAGTTTACATAAAGGGCTTCTTACTGTGAAGGGTACTCGTAGTAGATTCGGTCCCAGTGTGGTCTGCAGCAAGTGTAATGGACGAAACATCTGGAGCTGTTTTGGGAGCCCAAGAATCTTAAAGTTAAAAAAAGAAGAACTATCACATAATGAGTGGGATGCTGAGCACGAGAGTCGATATTTGACAGCAATGTACAGTCTAACTGCTCAGAATTACAGCAGTGGTTTGTACTTACATAGTACTTTTAATGGAAAAACGCACTTTGCAACATGGGGAAAAGGGACATTGGCAGATTCAGATTGATCAACACACACACACACACATATAGGGCTGCTGTTTGTGGGGGAGGGAGAGAGAAGTCATTCTGCTCAATAAGACAAAGCAGTAACAAGCTGTGGGTGACCTGAAGCAGGTCAGGGCTGGACTGCTGGCCTTCTGGAGGAGGAAGGCTGGCCAATCTGATTACATACTGGCAACTCCGGCAGAGTCAAAACTGCAGGAGTGGGCACTGCCAGGAGGATTTTAAGAACAGGCAGGAAGGAACAAAGAGGTTGGAACATCCTGGATGGGGAAGGGAATGTACCCCACCCCCCCAACAGATAGGGTTCCATCCCCTCCCCAAAAGAGGCATCCCACTGACCCCCTCCCACCCCCGACAATCTGAACTTTTCCACAAAATTATTTTTAAAAAACAGTCTCTGAAATTCACCCGTCTACCCACACCAGGCAGTTTGTGATGTGGACAGCATAGTGTTTGTGCTAGTTGGGTTTGTGAACAAGCTGAGTTGCTTATTAACTATTTAATTTTAATAAGTGACAGAAGGGTTACTGAATTTCCACTCCCCACTGGACCATGGCGAACAAGTCCAGCAGGGGTAGGAAAGTTGGGGAGAGCTGGCCGTTGACATGGTTTACAGAATCCCACAGCCTCACCGTAAACAAGCCCAGCAGGGAACATAAAATCCAACACAGTAAGATCCCATAATGGGCCTAAATACTTTTCAGTTTGTTTTACAATCCTATTTTCTCTAGCTTTTAAACGTGTGTGGATTCATGTTAACTTCTTGGCACCTGTGACATTTACAAGACTGTGAACTGCATTCTTTTTAAATTCATCCATGAGGTTTATTTTTCTGGCTGGACCAGCATTTCTTGCCCGTCCCTAGTTGCCCTTGAGAAAATGGTGGTGAGCTGCCTTCTTGAACCACTCCAGTCCACCTGCTGCAGGTAGACCCACAATATCGTGAGGGAAGGAGTTTAGTGATTGCTGCAAATACCAAGAGGAGGTTTGTGATAGATCAGACCAATTATGGTGCTTCAATAATGCTTCCAGGATCTGTGATGCTCTCGTAAGCTCTGCAGGACTCTGCAAAACGCATGTAAAGATTTGTGGTGGAGTGTGCACGTTCCTCAGCCTTGGCCTTATGACGGTTCCTAAAAGCTCACCCTGAGTCCTTTTCACAGGCCACACTGTGAGCAGCAGAGTGGAAGAAAGGAGGCATTTAACAAATGCCCTTTCTGTCTGGTCCATCCCAGAGCAATCAGACATCTGACTGAGGTACCAGTGAACACAATAACAATTCCTCAAATGCCCAACATCCAACACCTTCCCATCTCTCTTGTATCCATTTGCCACAAAACACAAATAAACATTCCAAATGAAATGTATTAATTCAACTACACCAAACATCAACTAATTATCCTTGTGCATTACATAATCACCCATGTTCCCTGTGCCTTTGCCCCAGTACTCCTACTAAATGTGATCCCAGTGACTACACTGTGGCTGGTGGAAAGTTGCAGAACGCTGGGATCCACAGTGATCCTGGCAGAAACCTGGGTTTACTTAGCAGTGAGCTAGGCATGTGTGACATCAGGCTGAGCATCCAGCACAGCTCCCAGTCTCTGGTGGATTCCGGGGGAAGCTGAGGTCCCAATCAGCAGATGCTGCATTGTGTTCGAGTCCAAGTTCTATGCCAATGTCCTGTGCCAAGTTGGTGCTAGACTCCTCCATGTTCCTTGACCCTGGACACAGGCTTTCTGCCAGACTGGCCAACACATCAAGCATTTCATTGTGTGAATCCATCAGCTTCTTTCTGTAACTTCCCCTCTCAAAGTGCTCATCTGATTCCTTCAGTAGGGCCAATGTATAAGATCAGGTCTCAGTGCTCCCCTTTCCTGATGTGCCGGCTCGAGACTGCTCTACATTCAATGGCGCAGATCTGATCTCAGAGATATTCTTCAAACTGTTCACAGTGACAGTGTCAGAGCCAACAGCTGAGAACGAGAGATTGAGTGGCGAGTGTTTTTCCTTCATTACTGCCATTTGGGTCTTCCATTTCTTCCTGTTCCACCCCTGCCTGGCCAGGAAGCAGTTCTTGGGTAGCTGAAAGGAGAAAGGCACAAGGATAGGAGTAAGAGGTTCATGTTGAATCAGCTTGGCAAGCAGGAAGGGTTATAGCCTGAGGGAGAAGTGGGATGGAAAAATGACAAGTAGGTTTGTACCTACTGTCATCTGCAATCACTTCAGCCCCATTGACACTCCAATGTTGGCAAACACCATCACTCATCACTTGAGTAGGTGGAGTACAGAAATGGAGCAGTCTCTATCCCCCACTGCAGGAAATCCCCTATTGCCTCTGGCGATGTGAGAGAGATGAAGGGTGTCACTTAGGGCCTGGGACAGGAGGGTACATCAGAGTCCAATCACCAGGGCTCTAGGAGGCCCAAGGTGCTCAGATCAGGGGCCTGGCCAGGAGCAGAACCTTGACTTTGTGATTAAAGGACATGTCCTGGTGTCAATGAACATTGTGCTTGGATGATGAGGCTGCCATGGTTGAACAGCTGGTAATTTGTGTAAATTGTGAGATGCGGAGTGAAGTTTTCATTTACTCATTCATGGGATGTAAACATTTCTGGGTCAGCCAACATTCATTGCCCATCCCTGATTGCCCAGAGGGTTTTAGAAGTCAGGAATATTGCCATGGGCTTGGAGGCACATATAAACCAGACCAAATAAGGACAGCAGAATCCCCTTCCCTAAAGGGCATTCATGTGTTTTTACAATATTTGACACAGTATCCTTAAATTGAACTTTTTAAAATCAAATTTCATCACCTGTTATGGTGGGATTTAAACCAACAGCCACAGAATATTCATCTCATATGCGGGATTTTATGAATCCAGCGAGCGAACCAATCCACCACCACCTCCTTCGCACTGCTAAGTGAATGAGGGTGAAATATGAATGTTTGGAACAAGCTGGGACCAGATATTGGTGGATGCTTGGGCCATGCTGCCTTAAGCAGTATCTGGGATATGACATTGAATGATACATTTACCGACCTCTAAGATTCACGTTAAGTTGACTGAACATCTTCTGGCACTGCATCCAAGTCCTCAAGGCATTTACTCAAAGGATATCTTCTCCTCTTTCCCTCTGAGGGCTTGTTTGGAGGGCCTGCTTGTTCTTTGCAGTTTGATTGCCTCTTTCCTCTTCTGCAGCTCTATATCAAGGCAGGGCAGCATCGTAGAGTCTCTGCCCATGTTATGCCATTTTATGTCACATCAAAATTACTTTTGGAGTGACTTCCAGCATCTGGTCCAGCCATAGTGCACCTCACCTTCCCCTTCAAGTTAAAACTTGTGCTAACCTGTGATGAGTTTGAGACCCCATGCTCAATTGTATACTCATCAATGTACTTAGCGCTTACAAGCACCCTGCATCAGAATAGACAAGCAATCCCACATGAGTCCCACAATCAGTCTCAGAGGATTTGAAGCATTGATGATCAAATCTTTTTGTGCAATGCATTTAGCTTCGTAAATTAACATTGCATTTACTAATACTCAGCATGCTTCATACTTCAGTGACGTATTCACCCACGAACACAAGAGGGGAAACCATATGAATTTAGTTGGAGAGCGAGAGAAAACTGGTATATTTTCATTTTAAGGGAGGGAAGGGATGATAAATTGAGTTGTGGCTTGCTTTACAATGAAATGACCACCATGCAAATTGTTTGGTGAAAGCATTACCTGCACAGATGGTTTGGTGAAAGCATTACCTGCACAGATGACTCCTGCATCTTCATGGTGCCCGCAATTATGTACACCCCATCCCAGACTGCTACAGCTCAATAGTGATGGCTCAGTCCCGTCACAGTTGACGTTGTCCAATAGAATCAGTCCTTTGCCATATCCGAAATAAGAGTTAGTGGTGGAAGATATCGCTGTGCCACAGCCCATCTGCTGGCACACGACTTTGGCATCATTCATGCCCCAGTCATCGTCACAAATTGTTCCCCACTGTCCTCTGTACTTAATCTCCACTCTGCCTTGACAGGAATTGTAGCCATTAACTAGTCGAATATTGCCTTCCCCTGAAAGGAGAAGGAACAGTTAATTTCCAAACTGAGAAGTTCATTTCGACTTATACATTTAAAGACTTCAGCAACTTCTTCATCAACCTTCTCCAGGCAGGTTGTTTGTCTGTTCTCTGTTACACTGAATACCACACAGAGTACAGTATGCAGTAATAACCCGAATAACAGGTACTATTAGCAACACAATGTGGTGGAGACATGTGGACTCAATGTGAATTTTCTCACCCCAGTTTATTCCCCTCCACTCTGCAATTGTTGAATGTTGCTGGAAAGTGGTCTCTTGGGCTGCCTGCCTCAGGCTGGTGAGCAAATTTTGTTAATGAGCTGGAATAATGTTTGGTGGTTGGTCTATCTACCCATGGAATTGCATGTACCAGGGCAGTCTGCAATTGCACGCACCAGTCCAGTCTGCAATTGCACGTACCAGTCCAGTCTGCAATTGCACGTACCAGTGCAGTCAGCAATTACACATACCAGTGCAGTCTGCAATTACACATACCAGCGCAGTCTGCAATTGCACGTACCAGTCCAGTCTGCAATTGCACGTACCAGTGCAGTCTGCAATTGCACGTACCAGCGCAGTCTGCAATTACACGTACCAGCGCAGTCTGCAATTACACATACTAGTGCAGTCTGCAATTACACGTACCAGCGCAGTCTGCAATTACACGTACCAGTGCAGTCTGCAATTACACATACCAGCGCAGTCTGCAATTGCACGTACCAGTGCAGTCTGCAATTACATGTACCAGGGCAGTCTGCAATTATAGATACCAGCTCAGTCTGCAATTGCAAGTACCAGTGCAGTCTGCAATTGCATGTACCAGTGCAGTCTGCAATTACACATACCAGTGCAGTCTACAATTGCACGTACCAGTGCAGTCTGCAATTGGATTTACCAGGGCAGTCTGCAATTACATGTACAAGGGCAGTCTGCAATTACATGTACAAGGGCAGTCTGCAATTGCACATACCAGTGCAGTCTGCAATTGCACGAACCAGTGCAGTCTGCAATTACACATACCAGTGCAGTTTGCAATTACACATACCAGTGCAGTCTGCAATTGCACGTACCAGTGCAGTCTGCAATTACACATACCATTGCAGTCTTCAATTACACGTACCAGTGCAGTCTGCAATTGCACGTACCAGTGCAGTCTGCAATTGCACGTACCAGTGCAGTCTACAATTGCACGTACCAGTGCAGTCTGCAATTGCATGTACCAGGGCAGTCTGCAATTACATGTACCAGTGCAGTCTGCAATTACACATACCAGTGCAGTCTGCAATTGCATGTACCAGTGCAGTCTGCAATTGCATGTACCAGTGCAGTCTGCAATTACACATACCAGTGCAGTCTGCAATTATACATACCAGCGCAGTCTGCAATTGCAAGTACCAGTGGAGTCTGCAAT
>NC_063357.1:39072177-39073083 GCF_021869965.1 Rhincodon typus | reverse complement strand
GCAATTGCATGTACCAGTGCAGTCTGCAATTACACATACCAGTGCAGTCTGCAATTACACGTACCAGGGCAGTCTGCAATTGCACGTACCAGTGCAGTCTGCAATTACACGTACCAGTGCAGTCTGCAATTACACGTACCAGTGCAGTCTGCAATTGCACGTACCAGTGCAGTCTGCAATTACAAGTACAAGTGCAGACTGCAATTGCATGTACCAGTGCAGTCTGCAATTATACATACCAGTGCAGTCTGCAATTACACATACCAGTGCAGTCTGCAATTGCATGTACCAGGGCAGTCTGCAATTATACATACCAGCGCAGTCTGCAATTGCATGTACCAGGGCAGTCTGCAATTGCATGTACCAGGGCAGTCTGCAATTACACATACCAGTGCAGTCTGCAATTACACGTACCAGTGCAGTCTGCAATTATACATACCAGCGCTGTCTGCAATTGCATGTACCAGTGCAGTCTGCAATTACACATACCAGTGCAGTCTGCAATTATACATACCAGCGCAGTCTGCAATTGCATGTACCAGTGCAGTCTGCAATTACACGTACCAGTGCAGTCTGCAATTGCATGTACCAGTGCAGTCTGCAATTGCATGTACCAGGGCAGTCTGCAATTACACATAGCAGTGCAGTCTGCAATTACACGTACCAGTGCAGTCTGCAATTACATGTACCAGTGCAGTCTGCAAATATACATACCAGGGCAGTCTGCAATTGCATGTACCAGTGCAGTCTGCAATTACACATACCAGTGCAGTCTGCAATTACACATACCAGTGCAGTCTGCAAATATACATACCAGTGCAGTCTGCAATTGCATGTACCAGGGCAGTCTGCAATTACACATACCAGTGCAGTCTGCAATTACATGTACCAGTGCAGTCTGCAATT
>NC_063357.1:39058475-39072167 GCF_021869965.1 Rhincodon typus | reverse complement strand
CATACCAGTGCAGTCTGCAATTACATGTACCAGTGCAGTCTGCAATTGCATGTTCCAGGGCAGTCTGCATTAACACATACCATTGCAATCTGCAATTACACATACCAGTGCAGTCTGCAATTACACATACCAGTGCAATCTGCAATTACACATACCAGTGCAGTCTTCAATTACACATACCAGGGCAGTCTGCAATTATACATACCAGTGCAGTCTGCAATTGCATGTACCAGGGCAGTCTGCAATTACACATACCAGTGCAGTCTGCAATTACATGTACCAGTGCAGTCTGCAATTACACATACCAGTGCAGTCTGCAATTACACATACCAGTGCAGTCTGCAATTACACATACCAGTGCAATCTGCAATTATACATACCAGTGCGTCTGCAATTACACATACCAGTGCAGTCTGCAATTACACGTACCAGTGCAGTCTGGATGACCAACCTGTTCCAGTACTTATAAAGCCAGCCAGTCCTCACCCTTATTGTCGTGATCTCTTGGCATTGTAGACTTGCATGTAAATGCAAAGGTAACAAAGATTATGCTGGTTTTGGAATTGGTATATAAGTATTACCTTGTTTATATTCCCAGGCAGATTCTTGGGTTTTATTTATCGGGTTGATTGGTGTTGAGCTGAAATCTAGAGACAGAAGAATCAGTTAACATTGCATCACAGAGAAACCACTGAAGTGAATCTTTGAAGTGCACTTACTTTATTTCCTGTATTATTGTGGTGATCTCAAATGTACAGCCTGGCTCTCTAGCTGTGACTGTGAGAGTTTACAATTGCTGGTGACTTGCATTCCTGACCCAGAGAGAGTTCCTGAGTTAAGATGGTGATTATTTAATTAAATAGTTCCAGTGAAATAACTGATGTTGATTTCACTGAGCACCATGATATACCAATACCATTTCATAAAGGGCTGCTTTAAAATGTTTCAGTGTTATGTTCAAGGTCCTTCATGTCACTGTCTTGTGAAACCTCACAAGTCTCCCACTTCCACCCATTCCTGTGGCATTACCGCTATCCACCACTTTTAATATTCACTGCCTCCACCACTGATGTGCTATGGCATCAGTGAGTATCATCTACAAGATGCTGTGCAGCACTTTAACAAGGCTCCTTCACAAGCATCTTCAATACCGAAGTCTACCAGCTTGAAGGTCTTGATGCATGAAACAGTACCACTTGGAATTCCTCTGCCAGTCACCTACCATGCTGACTTCTAATACTAATACTGATTCTAACCAGCCTCGCACTGTAACTCCAGCACTGACTCTAACCAGTCTCACACTGTAACTCCAGCACTGACTCTAACCAGCCTCGCACTGTAACTCCAGCACTGACTCTAACCAGTCTCACACTAACTCCAGCAATGACTCTAACCAATCTCACACTGTAACTTCAGCACTGACTCTAACCAGCCTCGCACTGTAACTCCAGCACTGACTCTAACCAATCTCACACTGTAACTCCAGCACTGACTCTAACCAGCCTCGCACTGTAACTCCAGCACTGACTCTAACCAGCCTCGCATTGTAACTCCAGCACTGACTCTAACCAGCCTCGCACTGTAACTCCAGCACTGACTCTAACCAGCCTCACACTGTAACTCCAGCACTGACTCTAACCAGCCTCGCACTGTAACTCCAGCAAGAAGCTGCCTGCATTACTTAAAAACTAGCACACATGGCCAGTATGCAGCAGTTACACTACTCCTTCTGTGATTGGGAACATTGAAGGCCATACTGTTTACACGACTATCCAGGAAAAAAGACATGGTAGTGCAGGGAGTACAATAAATCAAAATAAAAACAGAAATGCTATGGGGTCTTTATTCAGCTGCTCAACATGGCATATAACTCCGGACAGGATAAATAGTGCTGCCCCCATTAACAGTATCTATGTCATGTACACACAACAATATGTCCAGTTGGTCTAGTGTTGCGAGGACATGGAAGACAGACAGAGAATGCTGGAAAATCTCAGCAGGTCTGGTAGAAGCAATGGGGAGAAAAAAACAGAGTTAACGGTTTGAGTCCAAGTGTAACTCTTCTTCAGAACTGAAAGGGATGGGCAAATGATTTGTTTTTGTAATGAGGTGTTACTATTTGAGCATGTGCTGTGCTTCATTCGAACATTGCAGTAGGCTTAAGACAGAAATCTTACCATGACAGCAAGGTGGTTTATTGAAACTGAAAGCAACTGGGAGGTCAGAGTCATTCCTACACAAGTCGAGGTGGCTATGAAATCAAGTTTTAGCAAACACTAGGAGAGAGATAGAAAGCAATGAAAGTGAACAAGCCAAAAGGATTAAATTGGAAATCCTATCTGTAACATCCTGAAAAATTAAAACAGAAACACAAGCAAGGTGGCACTGGAGGTCATACACTCTCTACAGTGAGGCAATTCAGCCCATCAAGTCTATTCCAAACCTCTGAAGAGCATCCCACCCAGAACCACCCCATCTCCATAACTCCACATTTCCCATGGCTAATCCACCTAGCATACACATCCCTGGACACTATGGGACAATTCAGCATGGCCAATCCACCTAACCTGCACCTTTACATTGTGGGAGGAAACCAGAGCATCCGGAGGAAATATATGTAGACATGGGGAGAACATACAAACCCCACAAAGACAGTTGCCTGAGGATGGAATCAACGCTGTCAGGCAGCAGCTTTACCCGCTGAGCCACCATGCCATCCATGTCTTATAATGTCTCATAACATTATGTCCATCATGTCATTTGTAATAAAAGTCTTCAGTGCATGAGGTAATTCTGCCTGTCAATTTATTGCTTGATCTTTGAAAGAGTTATCCAATATGTACCACTCCCTTACCCTTACTCATAGCCCTGAAGTCTAGTACTGACTCTAACCAGTCTCACACAGTAACTCCAGCCTTAGCCTTACTCATTGTTGATTCTGTCATCTTTGCTCTTTTAAGCAGTGCATTCCAGTTCATAATTACTTTGATTACCACCTCTCCTGGAATGGAACATTTGTCCTTATTTCCTCTACATTACTGTGTTATGTTCTTGCCTGACTCAGAAGAGGTCTTCTATGCCAGCAATGCCAGAATGTCAAAATTTTCTATGTCAGAATTGCAGCTCAAGTGAACAAAGAGTAGGATGCTGGCAATGGGGCTTTCTACTTTAGCTTGCACACCAGACCATTTCAAGAGAGGGGCTGTGGACTGTAAAATGGATCCTGGAAGCAAAACGAATTATCAGTCAGAATTGAAATTGAAATTACAACATTGAGGTGGGTTAATTTCTTCACAGTCACTATGAATCTGACAAAGATGCTGTTTATCCACTGAGATAAACTATTACCAAATTGTTGAGGCATTTACAGTATTTGCGGTTCTGTCTAGGATTAAAACTAAATTTAATTTGGATTAAAACTAAATATTGTACCATTGCATATGACCGCCACATCCTCATAATGGTTGCAGTTGTGAATGGCCCAGCCCAGGCTTCCACACTCGCTCAGCGATGACTCTGTCCCTTTGCAATCAACATTATCCAGCAGGATCAGCCCTGACCCTTTGCCAAAGGGCAGTGTTCCTGCCGCAGAGAGGGCACGGCCACATTCAAGCTGCTGGCAAACAACATTGGCATCGACGATGTCCCAGTCATCATCACACACCGTCCCCCAAGTGCCATTATAAAGGATTTCCAAAAGACCTTGGCATGGATTGTGCCCATTGACCAAACGAACTCCTGGGGTCAGAATATAAAAAACAACTTGTGAAAAACTGTTCATTGTCTTTGTTTGACAAACAAATTCTCAATATTTGTAAATTCTCAATATCTTCAGTGCCTCTTCTCCATTAAAGGAATTGAATTATAAATTGAAGGGATAAGGAAGACTTATATTTAGTACAGCAAACGTTTTATTATCTGGCACCTATGGGACCAAGAGTGTGCTTATTGATCAAATATTCCAGATAATCAAGAGGTCCACATAATCAATGTACAAACACACACTAACTAAGAGAAATGTAATGCAAGGGGTACATACATCACTGTTATGCTTTAAATTTTTTAAATAATAATGCAACTTTGCCTTAAATAAAACTTACCGGCAGAAAGCCTTCCCACTTGTACCCTCAACTGACTACTCGGACATCATGGCAGAATGTGGTATATGAGGAGAAATTGACTTGATATTGAATCAACTGTTGATGTTTTGTGTGGCTATTCGATTGAACACCAAGTATATTTACACTGAGGTAAATAAACTAAAAAACTATAACAACTGGAAGGAATAACAGAGTGAACTTCACGGTATTTGAGGTGTATAATTTTTGCCTGTTTATTAAGAGTGCCGGTTCATAAGGTTCTGGTTAAAACAAAGTTGCTGTCCCACTGCCCACATTGTTAGGACATCCTAAAACACAATGCAATTACTTTTGATGTTAACTGCTGTAGCACAGGAAATGTGGCCGTTTATTTCTGCAATGGATCCCAACAAACAGCAACATGATAAAAACCAAACATTCAGTGATATTGGTTGAAGGATGGAATATTGATCATAACATGATGGCATGGAAATATGGCCAAGAAGAATAACTGGATACTCGAGTCAAGGCTAACTCACAATAGATTCATTACCATTTTGTTCCCTTGTATGACTCAGGCCCAAGTTTTCACAATCATAAGGACTCTTTGCCAAGCCAAAATAACAGAAGGACCCTAGATGCTAAAGTCCAGATCCCATTTCCATCATATCTTATTTTTACCAGTATAAAGGAGGCGGGACATTAGTCATACATTTGGCAACTCAACCCAGCCAGGGACATCTGAACATAATGCAGAGTTCAAATAAAATCCTAACTTTTGTTGGAACAAGTTCAATTTTCTACAATGTGTGACTTACCATTTTCAGGTTAGAGATTAATGAGTGAAAGAGGTACATAAGGTCCGTTGAACTTTCAAATTGACATGCTATTTAAATTGAAAATGTACAACCTGCTCTCTGTCAGTTGACAAAAAAGTGTTTTTTTCAAAACATCAAAAGAAATTTGTGGACATAATCCTGAGGGCTATCATTACAGTATGAGTCTGGCTTGACTATCAATCTATCATTATCACAAGAGTGGGCCAATAAGCTCATAGTTTGTCTAATAGCTCCAGGAGGTTATTGAGAAATCAGCTGTCTTTGATGTGGGCTACAAATACAACTCTTTGTTCTAATACGGGATTAAGTACTTGAACGGATTTAAATGTATTGAGTGTGCTGTTATCAATTAGAGTATTTTTATTAATATACTGTGAAGTTTGTGTTAAATACTTGGAGTGTTATTTTGTTTCATCACAGAGTGGCTCCTTGGAATGCCCAGGGTGGGTAGGGAATGAGTTGGCAAATGTAAGGGCAAAGGGTGGTGTGTGGCAGGATATGAGTTTCTACGAATTAGTACAAAGTAGGCATTTGGGTCTTTATCTACTGAGGCAGCTTGTGTTGAGTCAAGAATCTTTCTGCCACTGTTCTTCGGTCCAATTTCCACTTTAATTATAATCAAATCCAATCTTTTGAGATCCAGGATTCTGATTTTACACTGCACGCACTGAGAATGAGTCAAAGGTTCAGTGTAGTGGATTATACTGTCAGAAAATGATCCATCTACAAAAGTGAGCCTGTCAAATCGAAAAATCATGCCACACCCAGATTTTGGCAGTATCAGCTGTGGCTCAGTCTGAACATTCAGCCTTCATCTCCCACTCCAGATTCTACATACCAACATCTGAGTGGACCAACCAATGCAGTACTGAATCAGAGCTGCTATCTGTATTCTGGTAAGATAAGGCAATGCCCCATTTGACCTCTCAAGAGGGTATAAATGATCCAGTCACACTCTTGCAAAGAAGAGTAGGGATTCCAATATCTAACCCTTAAACAGCATCATAAAAACAGATTGTGTAGTTGTTAACACAGTACTGCACATGGATATTTGCTGTGTGCAAATTGATCACCACATTCCCCAGACCACAACAATTGCTCCATTGGCTGTAAACTGCTTTGGAACATCTTGAGGGCATTTAAAACACTTTTAATGCAGATCTTCTTTCTTTTTGCATTACCAAGGAAAGCTACTCTATTTGCCAAGATTGTTAGCTATCTTGGAGATAGTTGGAACTGCCGATGCTGAAGTCTGAGATAACAAGGTGTAGAACTGGATGAACACAGCAGGCCAGGCAGCATCAGAGGAGCAGGAAAGCTGACGGTTCGGGTCTGGACCCTTCTCCTCTGATGCTGCCTGGGCTGCTGTGTTCATCCAGCTCTACACCTTATTGTTAGCTACCTTAATTGATTTATATTGAATTCAAAACAAGTGCTCAACCTTCAGGGTGACTTCGATTTTTTGTTTAAAAAGTTTAATTCCAAATTGGACAATATTATTTGAGTGTGAGATCAACAGTACAGTATTAAAGATGCAATATGTCCAGCTAGCTCAATGTCGCTCTGTTGTACTTATGTCTAAAATTGAATTCAGTAATAGAGAATGGAACAGAATAGATAAGGCAAAAGTAGGGGAGCATCTAGGCAATAGTAACCATAATATAATATCACTTATGATTATAATTAAGAAGAATATAAGCACACCAAAGATCTGGCTAACGATTTGGAGAAAATCTGAATTTTGAGGTGCTCAAAATAGAACATTGTAAAACAAAATCAACAATGGTTTTGGCAAAAAATGAACTTCAATGGGAAACATTTAAAATGGTACTGACACTGTGGATGAATAAAGATATTTTGGAAAAACTGGGGCTAGGAAAAAGAAATACACTAAGAATATGCATAGCATGACAGTGCATGACACAGAAGGATACAAATTGATTAGGGGAGAAGTAAGAAAAATCAGTAAAAAGGAACAAAGAAATTAAGTTATTACAAAATCAAGATATTGTTACAAAAAGAAATATTTTGTTGAAGCCTTTTATCTTGCACTCATCACAACAAATTGCAAGAACACCAAAATTAAGGGAAAACAATATTCATAGCACGAGAGGAGAATGCTAATTGTTTAGCAAGTGGACTTTGCTTGATAGAGCAGTCGCCATGGAGAATGATGGCTGATAGTTAACCACCAAACATTGTTTACATTTTATATCAGGCAAGTCGACTCTGATTGGTCAAGAAATTGCCCTCCAAAATGAACCAGTGCATGGCTGTCGTGAGTTGAAACAGGTACATTGCATGTAAATGTTTTTTCTATCAACAAAGAACAGGGTCCCATGGATAAATATATGTAATTTCTAACATACACAAGTACATGGCACTTTGAGCCTGAATGAAATTTCTAAATTTATTGTCGGTACAGTTCTTCACACACTTAGGATTATTTAACAGATGTTGTCCAATCACAGAATCACATCTGGTGTTGAATAATGTGTTGTGAATTTGCAATTGTGGACTGGGTGCTGTTCAGCAATACTCAAGCTCTACTCTACCAAATGAAATCAAAATAGCAAACTATTCCGCCAACTTGAAAGTACTGAAGGAAATCCAGGATGGGAATAGGATCATGAAGGAGCAGACAAGATAAGATCTCCAGTAGTGAAACCAAAAGAACATAAATATTAAATTATGACTATACTTCAGTGTTTAACAAGGAAATAAGCCTTATTGATATGACATCAGAAAATGAGAATTGAAATTAAATAACTGTTTTTCTCATAAACAGAAAATAACCTAAAGAAACTCAAAGAGGGTAATGTAGACCAACAGGAGGCTGGAAGAACACGGCAGGCCAGGCAGCATCTAAAGGAAAGGAGAAGTCAACGTTTTGGGTATTACCCTTCTTCAGGACTAAATGTGGGGGTAAGGGGAGCTGCAGATAAAGAGAGGGGTGGAAGTGGAATGGTGGTGAACACGGGTGGTAGGTACAATCTGAATGGTTGATGGGAGGGATGAAACCAGTTGGTAGCTGGAAGGGAGGGTCAGAAGGTGGAATGGAAGGGATGAAGTGGGGCTGGAAGGGGAGGTGGGGGATGGGTGGGAAGGTTATTTGAAATTGGAGAACTGAATGTTGAGTCCTCTGGGCTGTAGGGTGCCCAGGTGGAAGATAAGGTGTTGTTCCCAAATTTGTGTTCTGAATCGCTGCGACACTGGAGGAGGCCAAGGAGGGACATGTCGGAGGGGGAGCGAGTGAGGCTGGGGAGGTGGAGTTGAAATGGGTGGTGATCGGGAGATTAGGCTGGCCGTTATGGGTCAAGCGAAGATGCTTGGCGAAACTGTCACCTAGTCTACGTTTGGTCTCACCGACGCAGAGAAGACCACATCAGGAGCCCTGGATGCAGTAGATTAGGTTGGAGGAGATGCAGCTGAAGGTCTATCTCACCTGGAAAGGCTGTTTAGGGCCCTGGATGGAGGTGAGGGAGATGGTGCATTGGCAGGTGTTGCATCTTTTCATTTGGTCTATCTCGGACACCTCCCTCCCCTTTCTTGATCTCTTTGTTTCCATTTCTGGTGACAGTTTACAGACCAACATTTATGATAAATGCAGAGACTCCTATAGCTACCTAGACTATATCTCCTCCCACCTGTATCCTGCAGAAACTCCATCCCGTTTTCCCAATTCCTCCAACTCCGTCCCATCTGCTCTGACAAGGAGAAATTTCACTCTGAAGCATCCCAGATGTCCTTCTTTTTCAAACAATGTTCTTTCCCCGCCTCTGTCATCCAGGCAGCCCTCCACCGCACCTCCTCCATTCCCCACTCCACATCTCTCAACTAGCCCCCCACACATAATAAAGATAGGGTTCCCTCTTGTCCTCACTTTCCATCCCACCAGCCTCCACATCCAACGTATCATCCTCAAACACTTCCGCCAACTCCAATTAGACCCCACCACCTGGAACATCTTCCACTCCCCACCTCTCTCTGCCTTCTGCAAGGACCATCCCTTAGTTTGTGCCACACTCCCCACCAACCACTCCACCCTCCCTGGTACCTTCCCCTATAACTGTAAAAGATGCAACACCTGCCCACACACCACCTCCCTCACCTCCATCCAGGGCCCTAAACAGCCCTTCCAGTTGAGACAGAGCTTCACCTATGTCTCCTCCAACCTAGTCTATTGCATCTGGTGCTCCCAACACGGTCTTCTCTACGTCGGTGAGACCAAACGTAGACTAGGTGACTGTTTTGCCGAGCATCTTCGTCTGGCCTAACTTTCCAGTCACCGCCCATTTCAACTCCCCACCCCACTCCACCTCCAACATGTCCGCCCTCGGCCTCCTCCAGCGATTCAGAGCACAAATTTGGGAACAACACCTTATCTTCCACCTGGGCACCCTACAGCCCGGAGGACTCAACATTGAGTTCTCTAATTTCAAATTCTGTCTCAAGGCGGGTAAGCCCTGGTCCTAACTAATTACATAGGCAGATATGGAGAGTCTGTACTATAGCTCAAGCACTTTCTAACAATTCGTTAGAAAAAAGCTTCAAGCCGGACAGAAGGGAAAAAACATATAGAACATATTCAGGGAATTAGAGACCAGTCATAGAGACCTCGTGATGTACAGCATGGAAACATACCCTTCAGTCCAACTTGTCCATGCCGACCAGATATCTTAAATTAATCTAGTCTCATTTGCCAGCATTTGGCCTATATCCCTCTAAACCCTTCCTATTCATATACCCATCCAGATGACTTTTAAATGTTATAATTATACTTGCCTCTACCACATCTTCTGGGAGCTCATTCCCTACATGCACTACTCTCTACATGAAAAAGTTGCCCTTCCCCTATGCCCTCTCACCTTAAACATATGCCATCTAGTTTTCTCCGCTACCGTGGACAAAATACCTTGAGTATTCATCCTATCCATGCCCCCCATGATTTTATAAGCTTCTATAACGTCATCCCTCAGCCTCCGACCATCCAGGGAACATAGCCCCAGCCTATTCAGTATCTCCCTATAGATCAAACCCTCCAACACTGGCAACATCAGTTTAACATTGGTGCTCGAAAAGATAATGGAAACAAAGGATCGAATAGAAAAACATCTAGAAATCAGAAATACAACGATGAATAGTCGGAAGGTTCTGAAAAGAGAAATCTTGTTTGGCCAACTTTATAGAATCATTTGAGAAGGTGACAGAGAGGATAGAAAAGGAAAACATCATAGATGTAATATAACTAGATCACCAGCAACCTTCAGTATGTTACCAGGCAATAGAGTAGTGAATAAGGTTGGAGTCAGACTGCAATTAGCAGATTGGATAAGCGGGTAGCTTTGAGAAAGAAAACAGAGATTAGGGTAAAAGGAACCTATGCTGAATGACAAGAGGTGAGATTCAGCAGGGATCAGTGCCAAGATCACTCTTGTTCACAATTCATACTAATCGCTTAAATTTTGGAATCACAAACATTCTTTCTGCATTTCTGAACAAGGGACTGAATTTTACCAGATCTTGGCTAGATGCCAGTTTTGGTGAGTTGCACTGAGGCTTTACTCCATGGGCGCCCTAGTGAGTTTTCTCACACTATGTTCCCTCAGTAGTCATGCACCATGACACTGTAGCACCCTACTCATTGCATTCTCCCACTTGCTATGGGTGGAAGTACTGGCCACTGCCTGCATTTCCCAGGATGCCTGGCACCAGTGTTATCATTAAAGCCCAGCTTGTGCATCCAGGCAAGAGCTGGCAGCCTGCAATATGACTGCCCTGCATGGTTCCTTTCAATTGCTCCAGACATGTTGGACAGAGAGAAATTGGCATTTTTTATTGCCATTGGGGACCTGGTGGGTGGGTTGCCCTGAGAGTTCGGTGACTGATGCCCAAGATGGAAGGCCAAAGGAGAAAGCTGTGATGTGGAGTCACCAAACCACTGCCCTGACATTCCTGTCAGGAATTGTTGGCGTTAGTTTCTATCTGGCAGATTGGAAAATGGAAAACTGCACATTAATAAAGAGAGATAACGTCATATCAAGGATGTTAACAAATAAAAATAGGCCACTAATACCTCACGAGTGAGAATCCCATCTCACTGCTCAACATTCTTTGGCAGATGGGACTTTTTGCTTTTGAATGCAGGATTCTCCTCACTACCAATTGCTCATGACTCTTGGACTTTCTTACCATTATCCATGTCTTTCAGGGGCTGGGTAGGTTCCGCCCAATGTAACATTTGGGGGAAGTCAATATTTAAGAAGACTCTAATCAATTACTGGATGATATTGACAATATTTCAGAATGAGTACATCATTCACAAATAAATTTCAATGTAAATATATGTGAGTTATCATATTTTGCTAAGAGCAATAAGCAGGTTACATGTGAGGTAGATAGTAAGAATCTAAATGCTGCAGATGGGGAAAGGATCTGGGAGTACGAATACACAAGTCAACAACGGCAAGGCCATAACAGGCAACCAAGCACGAGATGGAGTTATGCTGTTTGTGTAAAACCTTGGTTAGATCACAGTGTATTGTGGAAAACTCTAGTTGCCTTTTTTGTAATGTAGAGACTACTACATCAGCTGCAAACATTTTTCTGAAGTTAATATGAAAACTGAGAGATGCAAATAGGTCCTCCTTTCTCTTAAAAAGAGCTGATCTAATGGAAATCTGTAAAATCATGGAAGGTTGTGATAGAAGGTCTATTTTGCAGACTCTGGACAACTCCAGAAACCTTCAAGAATGGTGGATGGGACCTGGAGACAGAAGTGCCAGTCCATTTCCAGGTGACAGCATTTTCACTGGTAGGAGATAGAGGAAAGATTGAATCACCCAGGCATTAAAACTTGTATTTGTTGCACTTTTTGAAAATTGTGCTGAGTTTAAACAGACTTAATTTTCACTATTACAAATACCTGAACTCCCAATATGGAAGGCACAAGTTTATTGGAGACACAAACATTCTTGCAGAATGGATAAGGGCTGTCTAAGTATAATCATGTGAAATTATTAAAATCCACAGCCCTTGAAACTTGGCAAAATAGCCTGCAGATGTGAGAGTAAATAAAATACTGGCTGCTTCACCATTTTGACTGGCAGAGGGAACTTGCCAATTGGATACATAATTGGCTTAATGGCCAGAGACAGAGAGTGGTGGTGGAGGGCTGTCTTTGGGACTGGAGGCCTGTGGCCCAGTAGTGTTCCGTTCTCTTTTTTTTTGTCATTTAAATGAATGATTTGGATGAGAATATAGAAGGCACAGTTAGTAAGTTTGTGGACAACACCAGAATTCTTGGCATTGTAGACAGTGAAGAAGGTTTTCTAAGATTACAAAGGGATCTTGATCAAATGGGTCAATGGGCTGTAAAATGGCAGAAGGAGTTCAATCTGGATAAATGTGATGTATTGCATTTTGGTTCAACAGGGGCAGGACTTATACAATTAATGGTAGGGTCTTGTGTAGTGTGTAGAACAGCAGGGCCTAGGGATTCAGGTACATAATTCTTTGAAGTTTGCATCACATATAGAGACAATGGTTAAAAAGGTGTTTAGCACAATTGCCTTCATTGCTCAGTCCTTTGAGCTTAGGAGTTGGGAAGATGAGGTTGTACAGGACATTGGTGAGGCCTCTTCTGGAACACTATGTCCAGTTCTGGTCGCCCAGTTATAGGAAGGATATTATTAAACTGGAGAGGGTTCAGAAGAGATTCACCAGGATGTTGCCAGGTATGGAAGGTTTGAGTTATAAAGAAAGGCTAGATAGACTGGGACCTTTTTCACTGGTGCGCAGGAGGTTGAGAAGCAACCTTATAGAAGTTTATAAAATAATGAGTGGTGTAACTAGAGTCAATGGTGGTTGTCTTTTCCCTAGGATGGGGTATTTCAAGACAAGACAGCACATTTTTAAGGTGAGAGGAGAGCGATTTTTAAAAAAGACATGAGGGGCAAATTGTTTACATGGAGGGTGGCTTGCGTGTGGAATGAACTTCCTGAGGAAGTGGTGGATGTGGCTATGATTACGATGTTTAAAACATGTTTTGATAAGTACATGAAAAGAAAAAGTATGGAGGGATATGGGCCAGGAGCCGGCAAGTGGGACTAATTTAGTTTGGGATAATGTTCAGCATGGACTGATTGGGTCAAAGGATCTGTTTCCATGCTGTATGACTCTATGACACTATGGGTCTATCTGGTGCAAGTTAGAAAAGAAAACATTAGATCACATTAGATCAGTTCCTGCTGTTTCAATCGAGTTAATGGTTGACATTTCCTAAGGAGTGTTCTTACAGCTGATCTCTCAATGATGCTTGTCTGACATGCAAAAGTGACTGAGTTCACATTATTAATGGATACTTATTAAAATATTTGTTGTAGTTACTGAATAGGTTTTTTTTGTAATAGATTGATCACTTTAGGGAATTTAAAATATGTCTCATGCAATGACGGTTCTTTTTTGAACTAACTGGGAATGAGTGAAATGTCTCCTAAACCATTGGAAGTTTATTCTCTTCATTTCGAAATGGATCCTGTGGATCCTGGGTGAGATGACCTGGGGGCGGCACGTGGAGTAGTTGGGGGAGGGGGCGACAGTGTGGAAGGGATAAGAGGTAAACGTGCAAACAACTGGGACAAAGCCACAGACAGAAACAACGTGAGTCTTCTAACCAGCCTGACTCAGGGCTCAGAGATAGTAGGAACTGCAAATGCTGGAGAATCCGAGACAACAAGGTGCAGAGCTGGATGAACACAGCAGGCCAAGCAGCA
>NC_063357.1:39012217-39048475 GCF_021869965.1 Rhincodon typus | reverse complement strand
TGGGTTTATTTGAGATCACAAGCTTTCTGAGCGTTGCCCCTTCATCAGGTGATGAAGGGGCAACGCTCAGAAAGCTTGTGATCTCAAATAAACCCATTGGACTGTAACCTGGCATCGTGTGACTTCTTCTTTGTTAGTTATTACTGAATCTTTTTATATACCATCTTTAAGCCATGTATTCGAGGTCACAACAACTTGACACCTAAAAACTTCTTCCTGGTGTCTCCTGAGAATCTTTTCCAATTACCTTAAACACACAATTAACGAATATGTTGAATCTATGTGCAAACACAAGTCTAATGCACGTTACTGGCTAAGATGAGAATCTTAAAATCTTAAAATGATCCAGTGCAGGGCTTGCATCCTGCTTTTGCACTTTTTGAAACCACTATTCAATAGAAATAAACCTCGACATTTTCTCCATTCTCCTGTTGATTATTCATCTTCAGATATTAAAAGCTATTCTGGAACCCAATTCCATAACAATCTCAGGCAGGGAATTCAACATCATGACAATTTTTCTGTGAAAGTTCTTCATGTTGCCAGTGGATCCTTTGTAAGCCACACCCCTACCGAAAACAAGAGGAATATCTCAACCCTGCAACATGAGGCCGATACCCACCCCTACAGAATAAGAATACAAGACTGTACAATCATAAGGTTAATACACAATCACCCAAAATTAAGATTAATAAAGGACTCTAGTGTACATGAGACTAATACTTGATGCTACTTAACATGTGGCTAAAACAGAAATCTACCAAATAATAGAGTAACACACAATTCTACATAATATGACATTAATGCAAGAAATGTGACACTACAATATGACTCTAAGTATTATGTATCTAATTGAATAGTGGAATGATGAAACCTAGATAGAAGCTATTCACCTCAATATGCTTGTGCTGACTCCAATGTAGCATTTACAGACAATAAATCCACATAAGTTCCCTCCCACCCTTCTTCATCTAATCCCATCAACATATCCTTTGTCCTTGCACCATCATGTTTTTATTTAGCTTAATCTTAAATGCATCCACATTCTAACCATTCCTGGGCAAAGACATCTTTCTCCCTGTTGGATTGATGAGCGAGTATCTCATTTTAATGGCCTCATCTACCAGTCACCCTCCAAGTTGTTCCTCATGCACCTTATAAACTCTTTACAATCTTAGTTTGGCGCACTGTCAGGTCACCTTCTCAGTCATTTCCTTTCTAGACAAAAGAGCTTAGAATGTTCAACCTTTACAAAGTGTATTGTCTCTCTTTCGGGCAAAATCCAGAAAAGTTGTTTTGTTTTTCTCATGTTATCAATTACATCTTCATTGATGGCAATGTTATCTCTGGAGTTGACTATTCTAATATTCCCAGATTGCTTTCACACATTCCATCCTCTGTAAACTGGGACCTTATTGAAACATTTCAGATTTTTAGCAGACATGATAGGGTAGAGGTGGAGAGGTTGTTTCCCCTTGCGAAAGAGTTTAGGGCCAGAGGGCATAATCTCAGATTAAGGGGGTCACCCATTTCAGACAGAGATTTAAGAGGAATTTCTTCTCTGAGAGAGTAGCGAATCTGTTGAATTTTTTTACTGCAGAGGCCTGGAAAGGTTGGATTATGGAGTATATTCGAAGTCGGGACTGATAGATTTTTAATCAGTAATCAGCGTTTTCGGTAAAAGGCAGGAAAGTGGAGGATCAATAGGTCAGCCATGATCTTGTTGAATGGTGGAGCAGACTTGACCTAATTCACTCCTACGTTTAATGGTGATGCAGACACAACCAAAACTGAAGCCTGAGCCAAACATGAGTCTATAAACCCCTACCTAACAGGAGACTAATGCACAGCTGTACCAAACATGAGGATAATATATGACAATATCTTAAGTAAACCAGTGCCTGACTCCACCATTACATGAATGTAATGCATAACTCCAACAAATACAAATTGTTATGAAGATGTACAATCCAATATATTAATTTACAATATGATTGAGCGGACATATGTAAATACAGTATATCTCAAGCTTTTTACAAAGAACACTGCAAAGCAAAATACAATGTAAACAACGGCAACAATGTTGCATTCGCAATGAACAGCTTCGTGGATGGAGGTGCCACGTCTGCAGCACTTTTAGAGAGAAGTCACATGATTCTTATGGTGGGTGAAAAGTTATATTGAACTTGAAAATAGTCAGTCTAAGATAACTTACCTCAGGAGAACAGCCTTTGCCCTCTCTCTTTTTCTGAAACTCCACTCATTAAAGACTATGAATTACAACAACCACTTCCATTTAGAAGGAGGAGGGCAGCAGATATATGGGAACACCACCACCTCCAAGTTCCCCTCCAAGTCGCTCACCATCCTGACTTAGAAATATGTTGCCATTCCTTCACTGTCGCTGGGTCAAAATCCTGGAATTCCCTCCCTAAGGGCATTGTGGGTCAACCCACAGCAGGTGGACTGCAGTGGTTCAAGAAGGCAGCTCACTACCACCTTCTCAAGGGCAACTAGGGATGGGCAAGAAATACTGGCCAGCCAGCGACGCCCACATCCCATAAAATGAATAGAAAAAAAAAACCACTGGAAGAATTCACCACCACAAGTGGTGACTTTCCTAAACAAGAATTTGAAATCCACTTTACTGCCTCCAGAAAAGTGAACTCAGCCATGTATAGCAAGACACCCCACTGCCAACAGCTTGCATGCAAAGTGATTTTAGCTAAAGATCAATATTTGGGACAATCTTGCTGAATTTAACTGTTGCTAAGTCAAACCACTTTAAAGTAGAATGTAATCAGTTTTATTTTAGCTTTCCCATTTTGGAGGCTGCCTGTGTACTTGCATTGTGTGTCTGTGCATGTGTATGTTTGGGTATGTTAGTTTTCAAGAAGGAAACTTGTATATATTTACAAACTTCAAAACATTTGCCAGTAAGGTTTCCACCCTTATTTGAATAAGTCTTGTTTGCAACAAACTAGTTCTTAATTTGTTACTTAAGGAACCTGGCTGTCATTTTTCTTATACTGAGCTGGATAGATCTTAAAAATTGGCAATATCAAATGCCTTTTTTCAATTGCAACGAGGAAGGGTTAATTAATAATTTTGCTGTGAGAGGTCTTTCAGGAAAAGTGACTATAATATGATAGAATTCCACATTGGGATAAAAAATTAAGTTGTCCAATCTGACTAAATCTAGGGCCCTAAATCTAAACAAAAGGAACTACAACAGCATGAGGGTTGAGATAAGGTCAGAGGGGAAAGATTTAACATGGACCTGAGGGGTAACTTTTTCACACAGAGGATGATGCACATATGGAACAATGAGTACAATTACAAAATTTAAAAGACATTTGGACATGTGAGTGGATAGTAAAGGTTTAGAGGGATTGGGGCCAAATGCTGGCAAATGGGTCTAGTTCAACTTAGGAACCATGGTCAGCATGGACAAGTTGGGCCAAAGGGTCTGTTTTCGTGCTGTACGGCTCAATGACTCTATGACAAATGCATGCATTGAAACAGTTATGCACATCTTTTGAACAAAAGACGACAACAGGTAGGGTGTCCAACAATGGCTATCAAAAAAAATTAAGAACAATATCAAATCCAAATCATATAAAGATGCCATAAAAAACAGCCTGAGGTATGGGAGCAGTCCAGAATTCAACAAAGGAGGACCAAGAAGTTGATTAAAAGGGGAAAATAGAGAATGAAGGTGAATTCGCAAAGAACATAAACATGGAATGCAAGAATTTCTATAAGTATTTGCAAAGAAAAAAGATTGGCACAGACTAGTGTAGGCTCCTTACAGTCCGATGTGGGTGATTTGATAGTAGAAAGCAAGAAAATGGCAGAGCATTAAGCAATAAATAAATAAATAATTTGTAATTAATTTTTCAGAAATCCTAGGGAAGTAACGATCTATTCGGAAGGACAAATTGGTAGTAGCAAATAAAATGCTGGACAAATAAAGGATTTAAAGCTGATCATGCGTATCCCAGGGTACTAAAGGTATTGGCCACGGGAATAGTGAATACATTGGTTGTCTTTTTCCAAATTTCTGTAAATTTTGGAACAGTCCAAGTTTGTAGAGTGGCAAATGTGGCTCCACTATTTCAAAAGAGGAGAGAGGGTGTAAGGGACCCCCCATTTTTCATTTTTAGGATTAAAACCTGAAGTGGAAGTTGGCTGCTATAACTAGAATACGAGGAAAGGTTTGCAAAATGAAAATCAAGTGTTGTAAATATTGTTACATTTTGGAAGCAGCAACAGGGATAACTGAGACTTAGCAGCATTGGGAATCTTTCAAGTTAAGGAAATTCTCCCTGACAACAGCCCTCCAATTGGTTGAACTGCAGTGTGTTAAAAAGCTCTTAAGTCCAAGAATAGCAAAGGAAAACAAATATCCAAAGTTTGCAGACAGAAAACAGACAGCTGGTTTCCCAGTGAATGTTAATTTCACCATCTTGACCTCGCACCCGTATACACACCCACCCCCTTCCGTCTAAAGGATGAGCATCACCCTTCAGAAGACAACACATCACCATTGTAATAATCAACAGGACTGCGAGAAAAATAAATTTCCACCTCTTGTTCTGGATTTCTTATCTTCAGAGATTTGTTTCAGCAGCATATACCATTTTCTGCCCATAGTGTTGGTGTTTAATTTGTTTATCTTTTACTTGCCTTAATCAGAATTTTTTTATTCATTCATGGGATGTGGGTCTCATTGGTTGGTCCAGCGTTCATTACACTTCTCTAATTGCCCTTGAGAAGGTGGTGGTGAGCTGTTTTCTTTAACAAACACTGGTGTTAGGGAAGGGAGATTCAGGATTTTGACTCAGCAACACTGAAGGAAAGGCGATATATTTCCAAATGAGGATGTTGATA
This sequence comes from Rhincodon typus, assembly GCF_021869965.1. NCBI lineage: Eukaryota > Metazoa > Chordata > Chondrichthyes > Orectolobiformes > Rhincodontidae > Rhincodon > Rhincodon typus. The sequence goes on along the minus strand of NC_063357.1, from coordinate 39,043,582 downwards.
TCTCGGGACCCAAGTGAATCGTCTGTGTCCCTTTGCAGCCTGCCCCATTTGCATTATCCTGCACCGTGTTTTTACCATCTCACCAACTGGGCTAACCAAGCTGAACCTGGCTTCAGCCCCTCAGTTTCTGTGGGCACCCATTTTGCTTTACCTTGTGAGTTCCAGGAGCAGATCCCTTGGAACCAAGGCTCAAGTAGAAAACCCAGACCAACAGATGCTATGTCTAAACAATGCACATATGTGTGAAGTGGCCACCAACCTCCCTCAGGGATTTGCTACTCACAGTCTAACCACACTACAGTAATATGTGGAAGTTGCTGGTTTCCCAGTGAATGTTAATTTCACCAAACTTGACCTCTCACCTGCACACAAAGCCACACATTCAAGCAGTTTAAATTAGAGTCCATTAAAATTAGAGAATTAGACTGTGCAGAACAGAGACCAATTAGCCCTTTGTGCATGCTGTGCTTCTTAGAATCATAGAATCCCTAAAGTATGGAAGCAAGCTGTTCAGTCCATTGAATCCACACTGACCCTCTGAAGGGCATCCCACCCATACCCAGACCTGCCCCCCGCCCCATCCTTTCCCTGCATTTCCCATGGCTAATCCAGCCAGTCTGCACATCCCTGGGCACTTTAGCATGGCTAATCCACCTAACCTGCACATCTTTGGACTGAGAGAGGAAACTGGAGCATCCAGAGGGAACCCACGCAGACACAGGGAGAATGCACAAACTCCACAGTCACCCAAGGGTGGGATCAAACCCAGGACCCTAGCGCAGTGAGGCAGCAGTGCTAACCACTGAGCCACCGTGCTGCCCCTTTTTTGGAAAGAGATATTCAAATTATTCCACAAACCTGCTCAGTCCCCTGTGTGTTTTCCATTTTAGCAACATACTAAACTCAATTTTGCAAGTTATTGTTCAGCCATCTACAACCATTCCTTCAGGCAATGCATCCCACATCAGAACAACTGTCCCAATAAAAACTGTTTTTCTTGTGTTGCCTACGGTTCCTTTTCCAATTGCTGTGAATACAAAACTCTGTCAAACAGCAGAGTATAACACAGGTCTACTCGATACAAGAAAATGAGACCATTATACAAATGCACCAAACGTGAAAGTAATGTATGATTCTACTTACTCGAACGAGGAGGATAGAAGTGAAAAATCTAATAAATGTAGGCTCAAATGTGAATTGTATGAACAATAGACTAATAGCAAAGCTTATCTGAAATGAGTCTAATATGAAGAAACCTGAGAATAACAGAGGTCTGCTGGGTACGAGGCTGCTTCACATCTCTACCTGATACAAATGCAGTACATTGTTTCATCAAACATGAAACACTTACACTAATCCAATACACAAATTATCCACAATGAGGCAAGCACACGACTCTACCTAACATGAGATTCCTGAGAAAGATATTACCAACTGATCAACACTGAAAACCTCAAGTAAACCCATACGGATAAATAAGAAATGTTTAAATTAATTGTACCACTTATCCTTAAAAATGGAAAGTAAGTCAATTATCTAGAAACTGGCAAAATAGGTTTAAGAATACTGAGCAATCTCACTTCAAATTTTTCCAATTTTACATAATTTGGAAACTGTTAATTAAACTAGAAAATGTTGTATGTCATTCCACTATTTAAGAAAGTTGCAGGAGGGAAACCAAAGGTTTTGATTACAGTTAGGTTAAAATCAGTCATTGGGAAATTGCTGGAGTCTACAATTAAAGATTGGGTGACTGTACTACTTATTGATTCCACTCCACTGGAGGGATGGAAATCAATACATTGACAGATTGGAACAAGCTGTAGCTCAGGGCTGGCCACTGCCTCCTTGTAACTCACTCACTTACTTCTTACTAGCTGGTCACAATATCCCTGCCTTGTGTAGTTATTGGAACATTGACTGTGAGATCCTTGATTGGGGTTGTTAACCTGGGCCAGTCGGGGAACCCTGATTAGTAAGAGGGTGAAGGTCATCAACCTTACTTTGACAACGCTGGACATTTCTGTGGACAGTAAAGACCACACTGATCCAGATGGCAAAACCACTGACTAGGCTGATGTCCCAAGTTATAATACAAACAACCATTAACAGATCCCATATTCCACATTCTTTAAAAAATTCTACATGTAGAAATAATTACAAAGCAATTAAAGTAATCCAGATTCTTATAATGCAATATTACATGTTCTCATCTTAATATTCTAGTTCTTATTGTAACACAAGATGTAAATTTTCAACTTTTTCTCTGTGACAAACAATGTTAAATGAATATTGTCCCAAAGAAAACAATTATCCACACAATATTCTGTGGGTAAAACTTTTCTCAGTTTGCATGAAGAACTAGGTTTCCTTCAAACTATTAGACAAATACACTTCTATATATATTGCTTGTATTAGTGCCGGAGTTTCAGCAGCTAACATACTTTTAATTACACTTTTTGTTTTCTTGGCTTTTCAGGCCAATGGACAATTATTCATTTTCCTGATGCTGGAAATCTGAGACAAATACAGAAATTGCTGGAGAAACTCAGCAGGTCTGGCAGCACCTGTGGAGAGAGAAACAGAGTTAACTTCTTATGTCTGATCTGACTCTTCTTCAGGTGTTGGAAAACAGGTTCTTTTTTATACTTTTGACAGAGCCAGAGCAGCAGCAAGGGAGAAGATGATATAGAGGCTGAGTGCAAAAGGAAAAGGCTTATTAACAGTGGAGAAAGAATAAAAAGAGATATGAAAAAGGTGTAAACTAAGATGTGAGGGAGGGAATTGGTCCTTTCTACTGAGTGCAAAATAAACAAGGCACAAACACGGTCCAGCTGTGGGTGGGGTGTGGTGTGTGAGTAATGTAAGAAAAACAGAGAACAGACATATTGCAGTCAATTTCTGAAGCTATTGAATTCAATATTGAGACCTCAAGGCTGGAAAGTGCCAAAGCAGAAAATGAGGTGGATCTAGACTGAGTGCACAACCAGTTCAACAAACCAAACAAAATTCTAATCATGTTTCTCCCTTTAATACAGGATCCTCTCTTTTTGAGTGAGCCTGGCCATATTTTGTTGGGATACCACTGACATGTTCTAAGTAAGATTGTTACCCAAAGTTACTCTGATCTTGTTCTGCTTGATATCTGATCTTGTGTATTTACACCTGAAGCCTGACGCCTGAACTTCAGTTCCTATCCTTTTATTTTTTTCTGTCACAGCATGCTTGAATTCAGCTGAACCATCCATAAAAAATATCAACATGCATCGTAAAAGGCCTGCTAGTTTTTTGTTGCGATACCAATAAAATATTTATGGGTCTATTTCTAAATGAATGCAATCCACTTTCAACTGATGGACTTAACTGAGAAATATCATGGCCTTGGTGCAACATTCAAACCTTAAACACATTTGTTTAATTTCCACAGCTCCCATTCCATATTTCCAGCTTACTAAGGCAGTTTCAAAAAGTCTTCCAATCAATCTACGTTCACAGGAATATGATGGTAAAGAGCCAAGAAAAGCTTCAGGCTTACTGTAGCTCCTGCAGGGGAGTTGACTCTAATATTTCCATCACCAAGTCTCTCTTTGAAACCCTAAGCCCCTAGGCTGTCTTCAGCCTGATGCATGGGTCAGGAACCACTTATCTCTCTCTGTGATAAGGCCGGCTACCTCCGATCTGACACCTCAGTGTTTACAACAACTTCTTTCTAGTTTTCCAACTTTTTTAAATTTGGCATTCTACATAAATTTCTGAAAATGTCATAATATGTACTCAAATTTCGTTATCAAAAACATTTTTACTTCTTGTGATATCCGTGGCTTATTCTATGGTCCTTTAGAATCATAGAGTCATAGAGATGTACAACATGGAAACAGATCCTTCAATCCAACTCATCCATGCTGACCAGATGCTTTGCCTGCATTTGGCCCATACCCCTCTAAATCTTTCCTATTCATATGCCCATCCAGATGCCTATTAAATGTTGTAATTGTACCAGCCTTCACTACTTTCTCTGGCAGCTCATTCCATACACGCACCACCCTATGTGTGAAAATGTTGCCTCTTAGGTCCTTTTTAAATCTTTCCCCTCCCACCTTGAATCCAGGCCCTCTAGTTTTGGGGGGACTCCCCCACTCCATGGAAAAGACCGTGTCTATTCACCCTATCCATTCGCCTCATGATTTCATAAACCTCTATAAGGTCACCCCTCAGCCTCTGACGCTCCAGGGAAAATAGCCCCAACCTATTCAGCCTCTCCCTATAGCTCAAACTTTCCAACCCTGGCAACATCCTTGTAAATCTTTTCTGAACCCTTTCATAAAAAGTAAAAGAAAACACCTCAGAACTGACAGCCAGACTACTCAGACCACGAGGAATCATGACAGCACACAAACCAGCAGCACACTAAGACCAGGGCTAAAGATCCAATAGATACCACGGACAGGATGAATGTAGTTTACAAGATACCATGCGGAGACTGCACAAAACACTACATGAGACCAACAGGCAGACAACTAGCAACCCGCATCCATGAACACCAGCTAGCAACGAAACAACACGACCAGATATTGTTGGTTTCAATATACACAGACGACAAAAACCACACTTTCAACTGGAACAACACTACTATCATAGGACAAACCAAACAGAGGACAGCCAGGAGGCTTGGCATTCATCTGCGGACTCCATCAACAAACACATTGAATTAGACCCGATTTACCAACTATTACAATGCACAACTGGAACCTTCTCCCCTACACCAGCTCCTCAGCTGTGCACTCATCTCTATCCTCTTATTCTTACCCTCATTAGCTTGTGGCACCGGGAATAATCTAGATATTACTAACTTTGAGGACTTTTCCTTATCAAATGATAAGCTCTACTCGCCGTCTTATCTTGATCTGGACCACTACCACAAGATCCCCACTTCCTTTGATCTGAGTTCTTTTTACTAGTCCGCGATCTGTTCCGAGGACCATGCCCACTTATAAGTCCATAAGAATCAGTGCAAATAGTCTGAAGAATGTACACTTAACAGTTTGGATGCCATGCTGGTAAGATACTATGTTTCCGTCACAACCTGTAATCTTACTGAACCTTTCCATTCTTTATGCCTTTCTGATTTGTAAGTATACCGTGTCCTCTGGATTAAAGTTTATTTGTGCTGGCTTTGTACAATGCCATAAGGCTTACCAAATTCTCTCTGATACCTCAGTCTCAGTGAATACCAATCTCCCTGCTCCCCAAAACTGTTTGATATAAACTGCACCCCTCAACGTTTGAAGTGATTTATTCACATAGATTGCCCACAACAGGGCTGATATTCGTTTATAACTTGATTCTTCCACTAAAATTTTATGAAGCATTTCATCAATGACTGTATCACAAACTCCGTTGCTAAAGGGGTTTCCATATTCATTGCTACAATGTTCCCATTTTCACACAGCTCTTTAAACTCCTTAAACCAAACATTAACTCTGATTTCCCTCCACAGATGCTGCCAGTCCTGCTAGCTTTTCCAGCAATTTATGTTTTTGTTTCTGATCTACAGCATCTGCATTTCTTTTGGTTTTTTCTTTAAACTCATTGTTGGCAGGCTACATCCCCACCTTCCGCATTGTTGGGTAGATGCCAGTGTTGTAGCTGTACTGGAACAACTTGGCTAGGGGATGACAAGTTCTAAAGCACAAGTCTTCAGTTCAACTTTCAGAATGTCATAGCGTTACAGCATCAAACTCATAATTCCATTTGTTGCTGTCATGTGAAGTAAATTGAATTGGTTGAAGACCAGCGTCTGTGAAGCTGAGGATCTCTGGAGGAGGCCACGGTGGATCATCCACTCAGCAATGCTGGCTGAAGATTGTTACAAATGCTTCAGCCTTAGCTTTGCACTGGTGTGTTGGCCCCCTTCCCCTCCTCACTGAGGGCAGTGTATATGTCAAGCCTCCTCCTCTAGCGAGTTAGTTAATTGTTCATCAGCATTCATGACTGGACGAGGTAGGATTGCAGGTTGGATACACCTCAATGGCTGCCTCAGCCATTTCAGAGGGCAGTTGAGTCAGCTGTGGGTCTGGAGTCACATGTAGTCCAGACCAGGTAAGGATGACAATTTTTCTTTCCCTAAAGGACAACAATCGACAATGGACTCATGATCGCCATTAAACTTTTAACTCCAGATTTTTTTGAATTGAAATTCCACCATCTGATTTGATTCAAACCTAGATCCCAAGAACATTACCTAGGTCTCTGGACTACTAATCCAGTGACAATACTACTGTGCCATCACCTCCCTGTATATATCCATCATTGTAGATTATTGCTGATTGACTAGATCTAGTTGCCAAGTCTACGAGGTGCAAGATGAAAATGACTTCCCAAAGCAAATGCCTTGACGCGTTCCATATCTGGTTTCATTTGAGTTTTTTTTAAAATGCCTGCTCAACAGTAAAGATATTATAGTGACTATCCCAGCTGTTTTACATGAATTTACATTTCTTTTCAGTGACTTTAGTCTGCTGTCATCCCCAAACATGAAGTACATAGAACTCTCAACTGCTTAATCTAACAATGGTCCTCACTATTTAGAGAATCTATGTTGCATTGTAACCAATCCAGCCCAAATACTATGGTTGTGCACTCACTGTACAACATATTGTAATTGATTGAGTGGGTGACCAGAACATTTGTTACTGGGCTGGAGCTTTTTGTGACTAATACAATTCCTTGTGCTTCATCACCATTGCCCTCTTCTCCTTCTGAACCTTCTGCGACACACATCATTTCAAAAGCCTTGTTACTGCATTTAGGGGCACTCATTGCATAATATATTTAGAGGTGAACATGTTGATGATTCCTCAGGCTTTCCTGAGGTTCATTCTTTAGTTGTAAGCCCCGAATTCCTATCTTCAATCATAACTGCCAAAGGTGTCTCTATTGTCATTGTTTTTGGTTATGGTCCTTCTTTCATATCAACACTTGTGCTCCATTTCCAGACATTTACCAGTTGCTGCTAATGTTGAAACTTCTTTTTTTGGGTTACATTGGAATGTCAACATAAGTGCAGCAAAAGCAGCCAGAAATGAATATTGTCCAAGGAAAATTTTTAAGGCTTTCAACTTGTGTCCCAAAAGCGTGTTTCTTTCTGAAAATCCCCGACTCCTGTTGATATTTGGAGTCTATCCATGTTTGACACCTTAATCCAACAATTTAAAGGCAAAGGAATTTTTACCATCTTGCATACACACTGATAAATTCCTTTGATGTTCTTCAATGGAATAACTCTCTGGCTTTCAAAATGTATCAAAAGTCTGACCATGTCTTGTATTTGATTGATAGGTCATATTCCTTATAGATTTTGTCCATAAATTTTAATCACATTTCCAGCCTTCCTCAGTGTTCAATTGTTGAGACTTTAGCTCAGAGAATATGCTGAGAAAATGCCTGATCTTGTTTCTAGAAAGAAGGAACAATGTTAAAGCAGTCCCTTGGTTTTTTGGTAAGGCCACTTTTGGAATATTGCATACAGTTCTGGTCGCCCTTCCATAGGAAGAATATTGTGAAACTTGAAAGGTTGCATAAAAGATTTACAAGGATGTTACCAGGGTTGGAAGGTTGAGCTATAGGGAGAGGCTGAATGGGCTGGGGCTGTTTTCCTGGGAGCGTCAGAAGCTGAGGGGTGACCTTATAGAGGTTTATAAAATCATGACGGGCATAGATAGGATAAATAGTGAACGTCTTTTTCCTAGGATGGGGGAATCCAAAACTAAAGGGTATAGGTTTAAAGTGAAGGGGGAAAGTTTTAAAAAGGTAACTTTTTAAAAGGTAACTGAAGGTAACTTTTTCACACACAGGGTGATGCATGTATGGAGCGAGCTGCCAGTGGAAGTGGAGGAGGGTATAATTGCAACATTTAAAAGGCATCTGGATGGATATATGAATAAGAAAACTTTAAAGGGATATGGATCAAGTACATGCAATTGGGACTAGGCCAGATTGGGATATCTGGTCAGCATGGATGAGTTGGACTGAAGAGTCTGTTTCCCTACTCTACGACTCTGTAAAGATATCTGTGTCTATAAATCTGCTTTATTTATCCACCGATCATAAGCTTCAGCTTAATAAAGCATCAGTGGGAAGTCATGTCGCAAAACATTGGCACCTTGTTTCAGCTTTTCTTTAAAAGTAACTCCAATTACAATCTTCTGAAAGAAATCTTAGGACATAATACTCCCAGGCCTACGGTGATGTGGGCAAGGACAAGAAAGTTAGGAGAATACAGAGAGATAGATGTAAAGGTGTCCTGCTGTCAATCAAAAATTTCTAGATTTCCTCTTAAAGATTAAACCTCAATTTCTGATGCTTACTAATGGGCAGCGACTATCAGATGTCCATGCATTGGCATCTCATGAATACTCAATTTCATCTTGTTTCTGTTCAGCTCCCCACTCTCCCCTCCTCCTCCCAGAAATTAGACCCTGTCAATGCCCAATATAAAATTCAGAATGGTTACCCGATGCCACAGCTTGCCACTTGCTTCCATCTACAATGATTTGCATGCAAGGTCAGCTGCTTGGGGTAATTGTATTAATCATGCATCCGTTGAATCTAAAATATCATCCACCTGCCATCAGATTGGATTCTGCTGAAAAGTCATTCTTTTGACAGCAGTAACATTACAAACTGTGACGCGGAGGTGCTGGAGTGGGACGGGGGTGGACAGTCAGAAGTCACACGACACCAGGTTATAGTCTGACAGGTTTATTTGAAATCACAAGCTTTCATGGCTCTGCCCCTTCATGAAGTGAAGTCTTGGGTGACTTCACGTGATGAAGGGGAAGGGCTCCAAAAGCTTGTGATTTCAAATAAAACTGTTGGACTATAACCTGGTGTCACATTACATATTGTGGCCTCAAGCAACCGTCATTGTCACATACATAGCATCAGATGGCCCCTTGTCATGTCAGATATGCAAACTAATGGAGATGCCTCACTATTTCTGCATCACTTTTCACACCTGGCACTGGAACATAAGGCTTCAGAATTGCTACATTCCATACCTAAGCGTAAGTATGTGATGACATGTTTTGCGATGTTCAAGGGTTTTTGGAAAGGGTTGCTATCACAGCCGTGAAGTGTTATAATTTAACTCACTCCAGAGTGGGGACTCCTGGCCTAGCAGTGGAGCCAAGTTCTCCTGGTTGCAGTGGGCCCAGAGCGGGGACTCCGAGCGTTGGTGAAGCGGCAGTGGAACTGGGATACCTGGTTGCTGCATGGCCTGGAGCGGGGACGTCTGGTTATGGGCGGGGCAGTGGCGGCAGCGGAACTGGGATTCCTGGTTGAGGGGCGAGTGTGGGCTCAGCATGGGACATGGCAGTATTGGCCTGGTGGGCCCCCAGCAACAAAGAGATGGCACCAAAAGAATGACATTGGTGGGCCCAGTGCAGGCAGAGGAGAGGTGGTGGAGGACACTTTCAGTTACAGAAGGCTGGGTGCCAGCGTGGACTGGGTTGGAAAGACTGTTATACTGAACTTTTTATTTCTTTTATTAATTTATTCCTATGATCTGTAATGCTGGACTTTTTATTTCTTTATTTTTCTATATTTTCTTCTTAAGAATTTGTACTGAAGAATCTGTACCTTTGTACCTAAGATGGTGCCGCAATTGGCGACTTGTAAACTTTTCACTGTACTCATTTGAGTATGTGATGATAAACCTAATTCAATTCAATTCAATGTACCATTTACACATTGCTTCTGCAGGATGTAAGTACATCAGGATTCAGAGCTCAGAGCTCTTTATCCAGGCATAATATTAGTGTCCTCGCAAAGGCAAAACCTCCATGTCACAATGTGTGAGGCGATAACTTGTCATTTTATTGTGAGTGATGTGAGGGATCAGGTGTACTGTTAATGACATGCTGCTCTATTTCCAACATTCCTGATAGATTACCTGATCACTAATCTGAGATGGTACCAGTGCTAGGAGGATACCTTGTGGAATTGTTACAAATCAGACAGGGAGATTTTAACCAGAGACTATTAACATGTGAAAGTCAGCAAAAAGTCAATTGGGGAACTCCAAAGAAACTTCTTTACTCAAAGTGCGGTGAGAACAGAATGAGAGCCTTTTGAAATGGCAGCCTTTTAAGAAAATCATTCCCGGCTCACAGTAGCCGAGTGAGAAAGAAGCATTCTTGGGAGGAGATAAGCAGACCATAGTTAACCAGGGAAGTTTAGGTGGCATCAAAATTAAAACTGAAGAAAAGAACATGTGGCAAAGATTAGCAGTAAGCCAGAGGGTTGGGAACATTTTAAAAATCATTAAAAGATGAGCAACAAAAAAGGATCAGGTAAACTTGCAAGCAATATCAAGAGGGACAGCAAGAGCTTCTTTAAATATATAAAGAGGAAGAGAGAGTTCAAAGTGAACATAGGCCCCTTATAGAATGATGCTGAGGAACCAAGAAATGGCAGAGCAGTTGAATAAATGTTTTGCATCGATCTTCACATTAGAAGACAAAGATAACATTCTAAAAATACTAAATAATCAAGGGCAAAAGGGGAGAGGAAGCAAATACAATAACTACCAATAGAGAAAAAGTACTAGGGAAACTAATGGGACTGAAAATCAATAGGTCTCCCCGATCTGATGAGTGGAATCTTATGATATTACGGTAAGCAGCTACAGAGAAAATGGATGTACTGGCAATAATCTTCCAAGAATCCTTAGATTTTGGAAAAGTGCCAGTGTATTGGAAAACTGCTAATCTAACAACTTATTCAAAATGGGAAGGAGACAAAAATCATAACTATAGGACAGTTAGCTTAACATCCATTGTTGGGTAAATTTTAGAGTCTATTATAAAGGATATAAAAACAGAGCATTTTGAAACACATAATATGATCAAGCAAAGTCAACATGACTACATGAAGGGGGAATCATGCCTGTTGAATTTATGATTTTTTTAAAAGGGGGAGCAAGCAGGATCAGTGAAGGGGAAGCAGTGGATGTAATATATTTGGATTTCTGGAAGACATTTGCTAATGTATTACATGTTAGGCAACTTAAGAAGGACCTATAGTGTTGGAGGTAGTAAGGGTAGCATGAACAGATGGCTGGCTAATGAATAGAAGGCTGAGGGTTGGAAGAGTGGGGGCATTTTCAGGATGACCTGTAACTAGTGGAGCACCACAGGAATCAGTGCAGGCATCATAATTATTTACAATATAAATTATGACTTGTGTAAGGAAAGTGAATGTACTAGTACCAAGTTTGCAGATAATATATAAATAGATGGAATGTCAAGAGTCTGCAGAGAGATATAGACAGGATAAGTGAGTGGGCAAAACCTAGCAGATGGAATATAATGTGGGGAAATGTGACATTATGTATTTTGGCAGGAAGAATAGAGGAGATGAATATTATTTAAATGGAGAATGATACAGCACTGAGGATTTGGGAGTCAAAAAGCTAGCACCCAACTTGAGTGGGGAATACAGTCAGAGAGATCTACAGCATTGAAGAAAAGGCTGTTCGGCCTATTTTAGTCAAAAACAACTTCCTAACTATTCTAACGCCATTTTCCAGAACTTGGCTCATAGCCTTGAATTTCTTAGCATTGTATGTGCACATCTAAATACTTCTTAAATGTTATGAGGGTTTCGACCTCAACCACCCTTACAGGCAGCAGGTTCAGATTCCCACTCTCTGGGTAAAAATGTTTTGCTTCACATCCCCTCTAAACCTTCCGCTCCTTGTTTTAAATGTATTTCTTTCTCCCCACAGATACTGAAACATGCTGGTGTTCTCCAGAGATTTCTGTTTTTGTTTTAAGTCTTGGCCTTTGGTCATTGATCCCTCTCTCAGGGGGAAAACTCTCTTCCTGTCTACCCTTTTTGTGCCCCTCATAATTTTAAACATCTCAGTCATGCCGACTCTCTCAATCTCCTTTGGTCTAAGGAAAACAAGCCCTGTCTGTCCATTCTCTCTTCATAACTGAAACTCTCCAGCCTAGCAATGTCCTGGTAAATGTCCTCTACACCCTCTTCTGTGCTTTCATATTCTTCTGACAATGTGGATTCCAGAACTGCACACAATAAATAGGGAAAGCAAATGGGATGTTGACATTTATTTCAATGGGATTGGAATATAAAAGTAGGGAGGTTTGGCTAAAACTACACAAAAAAACTACACTAGTCAGACCACAGCTAGAACACTATGAACAATTTTGGGGCACTTATCTAAGGAAAGATATTCTGGCATTGGAGAGAGTCCAGAGAAGGTTCATTAGTTGATCCCAGGTATGGAGGGACTATCTTATGAGGAGAGTTTGAGGAGGTTGGGCCTGTATTCATTGAAGTTTGGGACTATGAAACACGACCTCACTGAAACAGATAAGATTCTTAGGAGCTTTGGCAGGATAAATGGAGAGAGGTTATTTCCCCTTGTGAGAGAGTCTAGGACCAGAGGACATAACCTCAGACTGGGGGATTACAATTTAGTACAGAGTTGAGGAGAAATTTCTTCTACCAAAGGAAAGTGAGTCTGTGGAATTTTTTTATACAGAGGGTTGTTGAGGCCGGGTCATTATCTATGAGATAGACAGATTTTTCATCAGTAATTGAATCAAGTCTTATTTTAGAAGAGACAAGAAAGTGGATTTGAGGATTATCAGATAAACCATGATTTTAGTGAATGGTAGAACAGACTCGATGGGCTGAATGGTCTACTTCTGCTCCTTCATCTTATGTTCTGTTATGGATCTCACTAACATTGGGAGTGCTTGAATTGGATATAGTACAGATGCATTTATTGGCAAACTAGATGAGCTTGTGTGGTGGAATTAGCTGAGAAAAGATGGAAGAAGACTGGAGTGGAGCATAAATGCTGACATGGACAGTTTGGGTTTGATGGCCTATTTCTGTCCCACATATCCAATGTAACCTTCTGTAGTGTAATTCAGATGGACTTCCAGAAAGCATTTGATAAAGTCTTCATAAAAAATTGCTAACTAATTTGGAGTTGACAGAATTGAAGATATTATTGACCTGCTGAGAAAATTGACTGAGCATTAGGAGACAGAGAGTGGGGTTAATAGACAGGTCCTCTAGATGGCAGGAGATGACTAGTGTCCCACAAGGATCTGTCTGGGGCAAAAGTGAGGATGTGGGTTTATGTTGCAGACTCTAAGCAGCACGGTGGCTCAGTGGTTAGCTGTGGGGACCTGGATTCAATTCCAGCCTTGAGTGACTGTCTGGAGTTTGCACATTCTCCCCGTGTCTGCATGGGCTTCCTTCGTGTGCTCCGGTTTCCTGCCACAGTCCAAAGATGTGCAGGTTAGGTGGATTGGGCATGTAAATTACCCATAATGTCCATTATGGATTAGCCATGGTAAATGTGGGGTTACGGGAATAGGGTGGGATGTTGTTTGAAAGGTCAGTGCAGACTCGATGGGCCAAATGGCCCCTATCTACACTGTATGGATTCTATGATACTATCAGTATGAATAGTGGAACAGCCTCATTGGTCTAAATAGCCCACTTCTGTTCCTCAGTTCAAAGGGCTATCATGCTGCAGCACAGTAGCACTGTAGATTCTCCCCTATGCTGAGCACCCATACAGGCCATCAATGGAATAGATCATCATTAAATCACCCTCATACCAGAAGTACTTTCTGTTGTTTTCAAATTCCATTCACGAGTAATCTTATTCATCTCTTCACTCCACAACACTTAAAAAGTTCTGTGCTGTCAAAGATTGTAAATCAAAGTCAGATTGCTGCATGGACCTGAAGTGTAGGTTTTGATTAGACTGAGAATGTTCTTGGCAGTGTAATAGCATAATAATATTGGTCTGACAGGCAAGGAAATGTTATTACACCCTCAGAGGTTTATGTGCCAGCCACTAAGATGATATTTGAGTCTGAGAGAAGGCTGTGTTAGCTCCGATCTCCACAGCTCTTGCTGTACTTAGATGTTGCTATGAAACAAATTTTCAGGTTTAAAAATGATTGCAGAGAATGCATTAGAACCGAGCAGCAAAGTGCTTTATTAAGTTATGCTATGCTGATACATAGGCAAGGTGCAGAGTGAGGGAGTGGGCAGGAAAGGGTAGGCATGTTTTATGAAGTTCTCCCCCTCACTTCCCTAACTTTGGTGCAAGGGCTGCTATATCACCTGGTATGCAATAAGCACTGTTAATGCCTTTTTAGGGAGGGGGTTTCTCACACTCTTTGAAGTTATGATGGATGAATTAAAAATATTTTGCCCCACAGGAAATGATTTTCAGTCCTTCTTGCAGCTTGCTTATGCTGCAAGGAAGCCTTTCTTGGAGCTGAATATACAGAATAACAACATTTATATGTCAACCTTTACTACAGTCTTGGAGGGGGATAGGAGCAGATGGTATGGGAAAGTATTTAATTGGGGGAGGGGGAATTATAATGCTATTAGGCAAGAACTGTAGAGCACCAATTGGGATCAGATGTTCTCAGGGAAATGCACGACAGAAATGTGGAGGTTGTTTAGGGAGCAGTTGCTACAAGTACTGGATAGGTTTGTCCCACTGAGGCAAGGAAAGGATGGTAAGGTGAAGGAACCTTGGATGACAAGACATGTTGAACATCTAGTCAAGAGGAAGAAGGAAACTTACTTAAGGTTAAGGAAGCAAGGATTGGACAGGGCTCCAGAGGTCTACAAGGTAGCTAGGAAGGAACGGAAGAATGGGCTTAGGAGAGCTAGAAGAGGGTATGAGAAAACCTTGGCAGGTAGGATCAAGGAAAACTCCAAGGCTTTCTATACTTATGTGAGGAACAAGAGGATGGCCAGAGTGAGGGTAGGGCCAATCAGAGATAGTGGAGGGAACTTGTGTGCAGAGTCAGAGGAGGTAGGGGAGGTCCTTAATGAATACTTTGCTTCGGTATTCACCAGTGAGAGGGACCTTGACGTTTGTGAGGACAGCATGAAACAGACAGATATGCTCGAACAGGTTGATGTTAGGAAGGAGGATGTGCTAGAAATTTTGAAAAACATGAGGATAGATAAGTCCCTGGGCCAGACGGGATATACCCAAGGTCACTACGGGAAGCAAGGGAAGAGATTGCTGCCCCTTTGGCAATGATCTTTGCATCCTCACTGTCCACTGGAGTAGTACCAGAAGATTGGAGGGTGGCAAATGTCATTCCCTTGTTCAAGAAAGGGAATAGGGATAATCCTGGAAATTAAAGACCAGTCAGTCTTACTTGTGTGGTAGGAAAATTATTGGAGAAGATTCTGAGAGATAGTATTTATGATTATTTGGAAAAGCACAGTTTGATTAGAAACAGTCAGCATGGCTTTGTGAGGGGCAGGTCATGCCTCACAAGCCTTATTGAATTCTTTGAGGATGTGACAAAACACATCGATGAAGGTAGAGCAGTGGATGTGGTGTATAGGATTTTAGCAAGGCATTCAATAAGGTTCCACATGGTAGGATCATTCAGAAAGTTAGGAGGCATGGGATTCAGGGAAATTTGGCTATCTGGATATAAAACTGGCTGTCCAATAGAAGACAGAGGGTGGTAGTAGATGGAAAGTATTCATCCTGGAGCTCAGTGACCAGTGGTGTTTCGCAGGGATCGGTTCTGGGACGTCTGCTCTTTGTGATCTTTATAAATAACTTGGATGAGGAAGTGGAAGGGTGGGTTAGTAAGTTTGCCGATGACACGAAGGTTGGTGAAGTTGTGGACAGCGTGGCGGGCTGTTGTAGGTTGCAACAGGACATTGACAGGATCCAGAGCTGGGCAAAGAAGTGACAGATGGAATTCAACCCAGAAAAGTGTGAAGTGATTCATTTTGGAAGGTCGAATTTGAATTCAGAATACAGGGTTAATGGCAGGATTCTAGGCAGTGTGGAAGAACAGAGGGATCTTGGGGTCCACGTCCATAGATCCCTCAAAGTCGCTACCCAAGTTGATAGGGTTGTAAAGAAGGCGTGTGGTGTGTTGGCTTTCATTGGCAGGGGAATTGAGTTTAAGAGCTGTGAGGTTACGCTGCAGCTCTATAAAACTCTGGTTAGACCACACTTGGAATAGTGTGCTCAGTTCTGGTCACCTCATAATAGGAAAGATGTGGAAGCTTTAGAGAGGATGCAGTGGAGATTTACCAGGATGCTGCCTGGACTGGAGGGCAGGTTTTATGAAGAAAGATGAGGGAGCTCGGGCTTTTTTAATTGGAGCGAAGAAGGATGACAGGTGACTTGATAGGGGTTTACAAGATGATGAGGGGCATAGATAGAGTGGATAGTCAGAGACTTTTTCCCAGCACGGAAATGACTATTATGAGGGGGCATAATTTTAAGGTGATTGGAGGAAGTTATAGGGGAGATGTCAGAGGTAGGTTCTTTACACAGAGAGTGGTGGGCGTGTGGAATGCGCTGCCGGCAGTGGTAGAGGAGTCAGATCCTTAGAGACTTTTAAGCGACTCTTGGATAGGCACATGGAGGGTAGTAAAATGTAGGGAATGCAGGGTGGATTGACCTCTGTAGGATAATAGGTGGCACAGCATCGTGGGCCGAAGGGCCTGTACTGTGCTGTACTGTTCTATGTTCCATGTTCTATGTTCTAACTTAACATCATAAAATGTGCTTCAGAGAAGCTGGAGCCACACAAGGAGAAATTAGCCTGAATTTTTAGAGTTCAAGGCCAGGAACTCAACCTGTAAATATGGCATACATTAGTTTCACCCGAAGGGCTGTTCAGGACAAGAGAGGGAATAGGGTGCGCTCCAAATTACACATCGCTGGTTCACAGAGGCAAATGCGTTCATCAAGAGCGGTCACCTTCCATTCAGTCGGATTTTTGTTAGCCAGGAGAGAGAAAATCAATATGTACACATTCAACCAGGTAGGAGCTGGTTCCAAACTTAGCTGAGTTGTATGGACGGGTAGAATAGGTGAAGTACCCATTTCGGTTTGGTCCTGGGACACTGTTGGATATGTCAGGTGACTTCTGGGGGAGGTTAGGTGCGCTATCAGAGAGGCAGGTTTCCCTTTAGGAAAGGTAAACTGTTCTTTGGGATTGTTCACAGTAAATATGAATGTTAAAAAATGCATACGTTCTTTTGAAATGTCAAGAGGAGCTGCCAAGGCATTTGAAATTCTTACCCTTTAAGTACTTGGGAAAAAATGCAGTGTTTAAAAAAAAATCAGTGTTTGATATTTGCCTTCGTTGACATAAATGACTGATACTGTTACTAGATTAATACTGCATGATTGAATTCACAACCTTCCGTTCTCACAGTGGGATGTCTCTCCGTTCACAGTTTGATTGACATAAACAACAAAAACAAAGTTTCTGGAAAAGCTCAGCAGGTCTGGCAGCATCTGTGAAGGAAAAAACAGAGTTAACGTTTCGGGTCCAATGACCCATCCTCAGAATTTGACATTGTCAAGTGGTCTCAACACTTTGAAGTGGATCTATGGATTCCAAGTTTTTCTTCTTTAAAAGATAAAAGCAAGCTTTTTTTCTAAATTAAAGACAGTGTTTTTTTGAAATATGAATTATTCAGTAGAAGCTTTATTTAATTGAAAGCATGGGTCCTGAGGTCAGAACATAGTGGATGCTGGGTGAGTGGACACAACAGGTATAATAGAAAAAAATGGGGTGGGTGGGCAGCATGGATTGGAATGAGTTGGTACTAAGTTGGCATAGGAACTATACAGGGACACAAGGGCAGCCAGAAGAGCACAGACTGACATGAAGGGTGTGAAGAGCGAGGGCAGTTAGATGAAGGACATGAAGTGGAACAGGATGTGGGGGTAGGGTGGTGAGGTGAGGTGGGAGGGTGTCAGGGGTGAGGGCTGGAGTGATGTTTTATGTGCTATTCTGTTGTTTACATTTCAATACATATCTGTGGACCACCGCAAGCCTCCATACCCTGTCTGTCTCCCCACCCAGCCTGCGTTCACACCTGGTCTGTCTGTACCCAGCTTGTGTCCACACCCAGTATCCTCTGCACCCTACACCTTCTGTACCTAGCACCTTTACATTCTGCACCCTCTGCACCCATTCTGCCTACCCACTGTTTCTGACTCCCAGAGAGTAGGCACCACCACAATGAGAACAAGAGGGAAGCAAATATCTTGGAGTGCTGTGGGACTGTTGCAACAGAGATTAGAAAGTAGAGGGGTGACAGAGAATGGCACTTAGCGCAAGTCAAGGCAAGGACAGCAAGGTTTTGAATGATCTCAAGCCATCTCTTTATCAACACACCCTAATGTTCAAAATTAATTAGTCAGCACCCCTTCTGTCAATTATTTTCTGGCAGATCATGGTGCAGCACGGTGGCTCAGCGGTTAGCACTGCGGCCACACAGTGTCAGGGACTTGGGTTCGATTCAAGCCTTGGGTGACTGTCCCTGTGGAGTTTGCACATTCTCCCTGTGTGCTTCGGTTTCTACCCACAGCCCAAAGATCTGCAGGTTAGATGGATTGGCCATGCTAAATTGCCCATAATATCCAGGGATGTGCAGGCTGGGTGGATCATTCATGGGAAATGCAGGGCTACAGGATAGGGTAAGGATGGTGGATCCGGGTGGGATGCTGTTCAGAGGATCGGCATGGACCCGATGGGCTGAATGGTGTGCTTCCACACTGTAGGGATTCCATAATCATATTGCTTCTTTTGCTGGGCTAACCCACTGGCTGTGTGGAGTAAGTGGAAAGTGAATGACTCAGAGTTGTAGTGCAAAACACAATTTCATTTTCCCAATATCCCACCTTTATAAAGCTGGGATGGGATTAAAGTGCAAAGACAGTAAACTCTGAACAACTGCTCTGCTCTGAGAACAAAGAGAAGCAAGTAACTGGGTGAACTATAATCACTGTGTTATAAGGTTCCAGGGAGTAGGAGTTAATCAATGGGTTGGTCTTCGAAATATCTACAAAAGTGAATAATGGTGAGCTGATAAGTAGAATAGAGATAATAGGAACTGCTGATGCTAGAGAATCTGAGACAACAAGGTGTAGAGCTGGATGAACACAGAAGGCCAAGCAGCATCAGAGGAGCAGGAAGGCTGACGTTTTGGGTCTAGACCCTTCTTCAGAAATGGGGGAGGGGAAGAGGATTCTGAAATAAATAGGGAGAAAGGGGGAGGCGGATAGAAGATGGATAAAGGAGAAGATAGGTGGAGAGGAGACAGACAGGTCAAAGAGGCGGGGATGGAGCCAGTAAAGGTGATTGTAGGTGGGGAGTTAGGGAGGGGATAGATCAGTCCAGGGAGGAAGGACAGGTCAAGGGGGCGGGATGAGGTTAGTGGGTAGGAGATGGGGGTGGGGCTTGAGGTGGGAGGAGGGCATAGGTGGGAGGATACGTCCGTGACACCACCCACGCCCTCCACCTCCTCCAGAACTTCCAAATCCCCGGTCCCCAACACCTCATCTTTACCATGGACGTCCAGTCCCTATACACCTGCATTCCCCATACAGATGGCCTAAAGGCCCTCCACTTCTTCCTGTCCCACAGGCCCGACCAGTCCCCCTCCACTGCACCCTCATCCGCTTAGCTGAACTCGTCCTCACCCTTAACAACTTCTCCTTCCATTCCTCCCACTTCCTACAGACAAAGGGGGTGGCCATGAGTACCCACATGGGCCCAAGCTATGCCTGCCTCTTTGTAGGATATGTGGAACAATCCCTCTTCCGTAGCTACACTGGCCCTATTCCCCACCTTTTCCTCCGTTACATCGATGACTGTATCGGCGCCGCCTCGTGCTCCCACGAGGAACTCGAGCAGTTCATCCACTTCACTAACACCTTCCACCCCAATCTTCAGTTCACCTGGACCATACACGATACCTCTCTCTCCTTCCTGGACCTCTCTGTCTCCATCTCCAGTAATCACCTAGAAACCAATATCCATTTCAAGCCCACCAACTCCCACAGCTACACCTCCTTTCACCCATCTTCCTGAAAAAGGTCATCGCCTATTCCTAATTCCTTCGCCTCCGCCGCATCTGCTCCCGAGATGAGGCATTCCACTCCCGGACATCCCAGATGTCCTCGTTTTTCAAGGACCGCAACTTCCCCTCCACAGTGGTCGAAAACGCCCTCGACTGTGTCTCTCGCATTTCCCGCAACTCATTCCTCACACCCCCTCCCCGCAATAACAACCAAAACAGAATCCCCCTCATCCTCATGTACCACCCCACCAACCTCCGGATCCAATGCATCATCCTCCGACACTTCCGCCATCTGCAATCCGACCCCACCACCAAAGACATTTTTCCCTCCCCACCCTTATCTGCTTTCTGGAGGGACCACTCTCTCCGTGACTCCCTTGTCCGCTCCACACTCCCCACCAGCCCCACCACACCCAGCACTTTTCCCTGCAACCGCAGGAAGTGCTACACCTGCCCCTACACCTCCCCCCTCAACCCCATCCCAGGCCCCAAGAAGACCTTCCACATCAAACAGATGCTCACCTGCACATCTGCTACTGTGGTATACTGTATCTGCTGTTCCCGATGTGGCCTCCTCTACATCGGGGAAACCAAACGGAGGCTTGGGGACCGCTTTGTGGAACACCTACCCTCGGTTCGCACCAAACAACTGCACCTCCCAGTCACGAACCATTTCACCTCCCCCTCCCACTCCTTGGACGACATGTCCATCCTGGGCCTCCTACAGTGCCACAACGATGCCACCCGAAAGTTGCAGGAACAGCATCTCATATTTTGCTTGGGAACCCTGCAGCCCAATGGTATCAATGTGGACTTCACAAGCTTCAAAATCTCCCCTTCCCCTACCACATCCCAAAACCAGCCCAGCTTGTACACACCTCCCTAACCTGTCCTCCCATCTATCCACTCCTCCCACCTCAAGCCCCACCCCCATCTCCTACCTACTAACCTCACCCCGCCCCCTTGACCTGTCCGTCCTCCCTGGACTGACCTATCTCCTCCCTAACTCCCCACCTACACTCACCTTTACTGGCTCCATCCCCACCTCTTTGACCTGTCTGTTTCTCTCCACCTATCTTCTCCTTTATCCATCTTCTATCCGCCTCCCCCTTTCTCCCTATTTATTTCAGAATCCCCTTCCCCTCCCCCATTTCTGAAGAAGGGTCTAGACCCGAAACGTCAGCCTTCCCGCTCCTCTGATGCTGCTTGGCCTGCTGTGTGCATCCAGCTCTACACCTTGTTGTCTCAGATAAATAGAATACTTCTTTTAGCTATGTTACCACAGTGTTTTTAGAATATATTGGGCTTCTGTATTTTCCATTTTAGATTCAATTAATTCCTGTTGTCCATGTGTTGCAGTTACTCCCACAGTACTGAAAAAAGTTTCAGGATTTTGATTCAGTATCAGTGAAGGAACAGCAACATCATTCCAAGTCAAGATGGCCTGTGTCTTGGACAGGAATTTGCAGAGGGTGATGTTCCCTGGGAGCATAAGTGTAAAACTCAACATGACAACTGGTGGAATTTAAATTCACTGAGTTAATTAAAAACGTGTAATTGAAAAGTCAGTCGGAATGCCAACTGTTGTAAAAATCCATCTCGGGAAATCCTTTAGGGAAGGAAATCCTACAGACCCACAGCAACATCATTGTCTATTAATTACTCTCTGACATTACCAAGCAAGTCACTCAGTTGTACCAAACTAAAAGAGGTATTAGATAGGGTTGACAAGAAGGACACAGTAGACAAAGTGCCACATAAAAGGTTCATCAATATAATAAGACCCATGGAATAAAATTGAACAGTAGCAACATGGATATAAAATTCAATTTGGATTGAATAATGATTTTCAAAGGAGTTTTGGACAATTATCTGAAGAGAAACAAATTGAGGGCTGCTGGGGAAAGACAGGGGTTTGGGATAAGCTGAGCCGCTTTTGCAGTGGGACAGAATGGGCACAATGGGCTAAATGGCATCCTTCTGTCCTGTAATCATTCCATAAATTTGCCATAAATCCTTTCCAATATGACCCTCTAACTCGCTGTGAATCATTTCTAATTGTGCTCTAATGTGCTTTGTTACTTACACACTCCTGGGCCACTAGGGACTATGTGGTGCAGTGGTCATATCCCTACCTCTGGACCAGGAGGCCTGTGTTAAAACCCATCTGCTCCAGAGGTGTGTGATAACATCACTGAACAGGGTAGTTAGAACAAGAAAGACACCCTAGCATCTTCTCATGGACAAGAAGCAATGGACATTAAATACTGGAGTTGCTAGCAATCACTCATACCCTTGGATTGAATATACAGTGCTATAATGATAGCATGCTTGCTCACCCTTCTATGAAGTCCCTTACAGTACATAGTCAGTTATAGTTACAGCATTCTATTTTTTGATAACTTTCTAAGTACATACTCTCTCATCACATTCGCTAGTCCCTTTTAAAGACAGTACTCTTAGTTACTATACAATACTGTGCATTCAAATGAGTGCTTCAAAACAACCACAGAATGAAATTGATTCTAATCATTGAAGAAAAGTGGCACAGATTAGGTTTGTAAACTCGAGTGTAGAAGATTAATCAGTGAACTATTGTGGTGTTTAAAATGATTACAGAATTGATAATGTAAATGAAAATAAACCATTTTTGTGCTGGAGAAGTCCAGAACAAAGGGTGACATAACCTTAAAATTAAAGCTAGCTCTTTCTGAACAAATATAGCAAAACGTTATTGCTGAAGATACTGGAATCCAGAACTCTATCTGTCAAAACATTGTTATGATTTGTTCAATTGAAAAAGTCAAAATTTCAGATAGGTTTTAGCCAGCTAAGTTGGGAAATTGGAGGTTGACATCGATCAAACATAAAAATAAGAAAACCCTGTATTTATAAGGCACCACCCGACATCTCAATGTGGTTTAAAGCCAATGAAGTACTTCTTGTTTGTAATAAAATCACACAGTCATAGAGATAGACAGCACAGAAAAAGGTCTTTCAGCCCATCGCATCTGTGCTGGTCAAAGATAGCCACCTAACTATTTTAAACCCATTTCCCAGCACTCAGCCACTAGCCTTGTATGCCTTGGCACTGAAAGTGTGTAGATATAAATACTTCTAAGTAATATGAGGGTTTCCCTGCCACCCTTCAGGCAGTGAGGTCCAGATTCCCACCACCCTCTGGGTGAAAAAATATTTCCTCACATCTCCTCTAAACCTTTTCCCCATGACCTTAAACGTATGCCCCTGGTCATCGATCCCTCCATCAAGGGGAAAAGTTCCTTCCTGTCTATCCTATCTATGCCCTCTGCCCAAGATAATGTAGGAAATGCAGCAGCCAATTTGTACTCAGCAAGCTCATAAAGACAACAATGCGATAATAACCAGGCAATTTGTTTTTGTGATCTTGATTAAGAAATAAATATTGGTGAGGACAGTTGGGATATCTCCTCTGACTCTTCTTTGAAATAGCATCATGGGATATTTTGCAAATGGTTAATACACATAACCAAAGGCCAAGATTTCACTTTTTAAAGGACTTTTAATGTAACAAATAAACTAAAATCAACATTGAGCAAACAAGAATAAATAGGCAAGTAATACACCAAACTAAAGAAAGAGTACTCTTGCATTAACTAACTAATGATACAGAAAAGAAATCAGCTCTTCACCAGCTTAGAAGCTCTCTCTGTTCTCGGCAGAAAAGCCCACTGTAAACCTGAAGAAAACCAGTTTATCTTTCCTTCAGCAATTGCAGTAAGCTGTGACTTTCAACTAATAAGACAGAGGCCTTTCTGTAAGTCTGAAGCAGACCCTGTGCCTCCCATGAACCAGTGAGCATCTCCAGGGAAGGAAGATCGAGAAGCAGTGTTCTGACCAGTGCAAGAATAAGAAAAATCATTTCAGCAACGCCTGTGAACAGGAACCACTGAACTGACTTCCCAGTCTTTCCCTCCACCCATAACACCCATTTTTTAAATCTTGTCTACATCTGTGTGAGTGTGTGTGAGAAAGGACCATGAGCCCTAAACTTGGATTACAGCATCTTGTACAGTAATTTATCAAAAGCCTTTGGATAATCCAAATATCATCCACTTGCTTCCCCTAGTCTATCACACTGGATACAACCAAAAACAAAACTTAACAAATTTGAGAAATGTGATTTCTCTTTTATAAAATACCATGACTGTTGAACCATGGTTTGACACAGCTGTTCAAACAAGGACAATAGTTTCCAATGGTTATCAAATCGTAGGCAGCAGTTATGTAAACTGAGATCCCTGGTCATTTTGATAAAATCATAGAATCCCTACAGTGTTGAAGCAGACCATTCAACCATCGAAGACATCCCATCCAGTGATATCCCCCACTCTATCCCTGTAATCTTACATTTCCCATGGTTAATCCACCTAACCTGCACATCTTTGGACTGTGGAAGGAAACCAGGACACCAGGAAAATGGAGCCTACAAAGTATGAATATGCTTTCGGGTTACCTGAAGACTCAGCATCAGGATATCTTGGAAGCAATTGGGCCTGAAGTTCAGATCAGGCATGAGAAAGAAGATATATTAACTTGGATTAAGGGCAGAAACTGAAAGTGAAAACAAACAGGTCATTTTCAGGTTTGTAAGGGCATAATGGGTGCAGTGCCTCAAGATCCAGTGCTGGGCCCTTAATTATTTACAATCCCTATCAATGAGGAGATGAGCTGGAGTGCATCCAGGTTTGCTAATACGAAAAGCTGTTAGCTTCTTGCTTTTGATGTAAACTTGTCAATCATATAACAGGAACTGAGAAATCAATAATATGAGCTCTTTATCAGAATGTAAGACTAAATAGAGATGCCATAACTGAAAGACCATATATACATGCCTGGTTTCAACTGCTGTTGCTGTAGATGAGTTCAAACTACAGGAATATCATAATATAGGTTGTGTCTAAGTGAAGACTGACTGCAGATTAAGAAGCACTTCCTTAAAGATAAAAACGCATCTTGCCACAACATCGCCTTTTCTTCTAAGCTGGGATTTTACCCTTAAAGAATCAAGCTATTTACACTTCAATAGAAAATGCCCCCATTGTATCTGAATATAACGTTGTGCAATTTGTATCTGAATATAATGTTATGCAAAACAATAGATTTACAAGTATCTGAAACGTATCGGTAGCTTGCTTGTCTATTCAGACTGATCCTGCCTGGATCCTGCTGTACATATTAGTAATGCAATTGCACTGGAGAAATGGGTGGGATTAAAAGCCTGCAAATCCACTGGATTGATAGGTATATTCTAAGGTTTTTAAGAAGTAGGTGCAATGATGGCGGATGCATTAATTTTGATCTTTCAGAATATCCTGGGTGTTATGTTTGTGTTGTCTTACACATGTTCTATTTGCAATAGGGTTACTTGGTATATCTTGTTGTGGTATTATTTTGATTTGGACCCTGACCTGTTGCACTGTTGTGCAATTTGATCTCCCCTACTTGGTAGAGCCTTGGTTCTGAGCACGTGCTGATGATTTCTGCTGGATTCTGCATACATTCAATTGGCTGTCGTACACAAACTTTTTAAACAAATATTTAGTTTGGGTAGTTCAGTACCAGCATGTTGGTAATGGGCATCTTTCATCTTGCCCTGTTTTTCAATTGGCACATCTTGTAGTCCTGGGAGTATCCATTAATCATAACTGGGCAGAATCCACATTGATCTGGTGAATAGTATTTCCACAGTCTAGTGACACTTTCGAGTTAAGAATGGATACAAGCATTCAGTTCTAACTGTGCTGTGTAACAGCTGCTGGCTTATGATCTGTGTTGAAGGTTTTGTCTGTCTTCTTCCAGTAGGCACACAGGGCTTCCAATGGCACTCCTTTTGATCAGTGTCATGGAGTTGATGCTGTAGATGGTAACACCTCTTAGGTCAAGTAGCATGCCAGCGGTCCTGCGATCTGGGAGTGTTCACGATACAAAATGCTGGGCATGACCCGAGTGAATTTGCAGTGGCATTTCTGTGGAACTGATCCCAAGGATGGAATCTCCAATCCATTTGCATGTTCTCCCCGTGTCTGCATGCGTTTCCTCCAGGTGCTCCAGTTTTCTCCCAGAGTCCAAAGATGTGCAAGCTAGGTGGATTGGCCGTGCTAAATTGCCTGTAGTGTTCAGGGATGTGCAGGTTAGCCATGGGAAATGCAGTGTTATGGGATAGTGGATTGATGGACTGAAAGGCCTACTTCCATACTGTAGGGATTCTATAATCAGGTGCAGTCAGTTTGGCAGCAGTTGATTGAATCATCATATGTCCACAGGTACAGTCAGTTCAGTACATAACGTGGAAGGATGCTTGTACCTGTACCAGATGTTCCTGTGTGGCTTTTGATTTTGGCTTCTCATGATGTCAAAACTCACTTGGTCCTGGCCTTTGTTTCATGTTTTGCTGCTTTAAATGTCCTTTATTGCCACATCCCTACCTACAGCAATACAATATGGGTATTTTCTCTGTGTGGGTCAGACTGCACTTCTCAGATTGCTTGCTAGGTTTTGCCTAAATTAACTATTGTACCATGCTCAATGAATTATACATGGGTTGTAGACTGTATACCCAGTGTAATGGCTTCGTACTTGCATCTTTTGCAGTAGTGTTTCTATGAATAGTTGTAGCCCCAAAACTGACTCCTTTGGAACGCCTCTAGTCACCGGCTGCCATCCTAAAAAAGACACCCCCCGACAATTGCATTTTATCCTCTGCTGGCCTTTAAAGGCTTCCCAATCCTCTGGCTTCCCACTAACCTTCACCACATTGTATGCTTTTACTTTTGTTTTTATGCTGTCCCTGACTCCTCTTGTCAGCCATGGTTGCCTCATCCTCCCCTTACCATCTGTCTTCTTCCTGGGGATGAATTTCTGCTGCACTTTCCAAATTACCCACAGAAATGCCCCAGGGCCAGCATGGACTTGGGTTCAATTCCAGCCTTGGGTGACTGTATGGAGTTTGCACGTTCTCCCCATGTCTGCATTAGCTTCTGGCAGGTGCTCTGATTTCCTCCCACCATCCAAAGATGTACAGGTTAGGTGATTTGGCCACGGACAATATGGTGGGATGGGCTGGATCTGGATGGGATGCAGACTTGATGGGCCAAATGGCCTCTTTCTGGGGAGATTCTGTGATTCAATGAAGCGCCTGCCATTGCTGCTCTACTGCCTTCCCTGCTATGCCCCTCTTCCAGCTTCTGGCCAGCTTCTCCCTCATGTCTTTGTAGTTACCTTTACTCAATTGTAATATCATTACATCTGATTCCAGGTTCTCCCTCTCAAACTGCAGGATAAATTCTTTCATATTATGGTCACTACCCCCAGGGGTTCCTTCACCCTATGCTCCCTAATCAAGTCTGCCTCATTACACATCACCGAATCCAAAATTGCCTGTTCCCTAGTGGGCTCTACCACAAGCTGCTCCAAAAAAAAAACCATATTGTCAACATTCCACAAATTCCTTTCCTTGGGATCTACTACTAACCTGACTTTCCCAGTCCACCTTCACACTGATATCCCCCACGATGATTGTAAACAGTGTCTTTCTTACATGCGTTTTCCATCTCCTTCTATTTTCTTCCCCACATGCCGAATACTGTTAGGAGGCCTGTGTATAGATCTTCTTTCCTTTGCAATTCCTCAACTCTATCCACAAAGATTCTTCCCCTTCCGAATCTATATCACTTCTTGCTATTGATTTAATTTCATTTCTTACCAACAAGGCAATCCCACCCCCATTGCCCATCTGCCCGTCCTTTTGATAGGACACATATCCTTGGATATTTATTTCCCATCCCTGATCCCCTTGGAGCCACGTCTCTGCATTACCCACAATATCGTACCCACCAATTTCAATCTGCGCTAGAAGCTCATTTACCTTGTTTTGTATACTGTGTGCAATTAAGTGCGACACCCTCAGTCCTGCATTGACTGGCCTCCTTCTCATAGATGTCCCCTTATCTGCCTGAAGTTAGATTCCTGATTCTTTCCATACTGTCTGTTCTATTACTTATTCTGGAAACTTTAATAACCTCCGCTGACTAGTCCTCTCCTTTAATATTTTCCATAATTTTCCATGCAATCAAACCCACTGCTCCCTCTCCCCAACTCCCATTATTTCGTTTAAAGCCCTATCCACAGCCCTAGTTATGAGATTCACCAGGACTGTAGCCCCAGCATAATTCAGGTGGAGCCCATACCATCGGATCCAATGAAGGAACTCAGGGCATTGTTGTTAAATTTGCAGATGGCATAAAGATGGGTGAAGGGACAGGTAGTGTTGAGGAGGCTGCAGAAGAATTTGGACAGGCTAGAAGGTGGGCAAAGAAACGCAGGTGGAATACAATGTGAGAAAGTGTAAGGCTATGCACTTTGGTAGGAAGAATAGATGAGTAGATTATTTTCTAAACGAGGAAAGGCTTTGAAAATCTGAAGTACAAAGGGACTTGGGAGTCCTAGTTCAAGATTCTCTTAAAGTTATTATGCAAGTTCAGTTGGCAGTTCGGAACATAAATGCAGTGTTAGCATTCATTTCAAGACAGCTACAATACAAGAGGTGTAAGGGTCTGGTCAGACTGTATTTAGACCAGTTTCAGGCTCCATATCGAAGGAGGGATGTGCTGGCCTTGGAGGGAGTCCAGTAGAAGTTTACAAAAATGATCCAAGAGATGAAGAGCTTATCATATGAGGAGCAGTTTAGGACTCTGGGTCTGTACTCGATCAAGTTTAGAAGGATGAGGGGAGTTCTCATTGAAACTTACAGAATACAGACAGGCCTGGATAGAGTAGATATGGAGAAGATGTTTGCACTAGCAGGAGAGGCTAGGACCTAAGTGTATAGCGTCAGAGTGAAGGGACAACTTTTAGAACTGAAATCAAGAGGAATTTCTTCAGTCAAAGAGCGGTGAATCTATGGAATTCATTGCCACAGAAGGCTGTGGAGGCCAAGTCATTGACCATATCTAAGACAGAGAGAGATACGTTCTCGATTAGTAAGGGGATCAAGTGTTATTATGAACAGGCAGGAGAATGGGGGTGAGAAACATAGCAGCCATGATCGAACGGTGGAGCAAACTCAATGGGCTGAATAGCCTAATTCTTCTTCTATATCTTATAGTCTTGTACAACCTTTGGATTGGCCAAAGAGATCATTTTGGAATGTTCCTATTGGGGTAGATGCCTCACAAGCTGAATTATTTTGTTGATTAGCTCTGACACTGTACAGTAGCAATTATGCCCCTGGTCTCTTGTATCTGCTCGTGAATTAATCAATGATCTCTTGTTGGTCACTGCTGAAAAGGCAAACACCAGATGTTGCATTCAGAAGTTGAGCATCACTGGTAAATAATCTTAGTGTTGTCCATATATTTCAAAGTCATCGTCAGACAAACTTGACGCGTTTGGTCAGTAGAGGCCTTCATTGCCTCTGGAAATTTTAATCTTATTGGCTTGGTTATCAGGTTAATAGGAATATTTAGGCCCAGAAAACAAATCTTGTGCACTGTTAAACATAGTAAACTCCAGTTGGAGGCCCATTGCCTTCCCATTGAATGTTAGAAAGTTTGGGGTCATCCTTTCCCTTTTTTCAGGATTATCTAGGACCTTATGTATGACAAAAGAAATTGTTCAGGCCAGGGATTCTCGAACATTTTGACACTGGGCACTTCAAGGCTGGAAAATTGCTGTGATCCCCTCAGTGATAACACTAAGAGTAGGGAATGGGAGTGGGGAGATGCAAGAGGAAAAGTCTGGAATAGAGAATAGGGACATTTTTTTTTCAAAAAATGTAAAGCCTGTAATTTTCACTGCTGCAGAAGCCAGACCTTCAGGTTGAGTCATTTAAGCTGTGCCCACGGTTTTGAAATAAAAAGCGAGGATCTAAAGCCCCACATTGCAGCCGGTCACTCAGTAAAAGCTCCATGGAAGCCGTTCCCACCTTGGACTATACCAGCCCAAAACTTTGACTCATGAACCCAGTTGGGGTTGCGACTCTCTCTTTGTGAAACCCTGCTTCAGAGTGTTTGCTTCCCCAAGCTGTAGAACCCTAAATGGCCACAACCTTTGCTAGTCATAAATTATTAGCTGGTCACAGACCCATCAACCTCCACAGTTACCTACACTATATATCCTCACACCCTGCACTCTATTCCATTCTCCCACTTACACTTTCTCCATCACATCTGTTTTGATGATGCGATCTTCTGTGATGGGGTGTAGGGTAAGCTCAGAAATGTCTACCTTTTTCCTCAACTGAGGATTCCCTGCCCTTAACTGTATCCAATTCATTTCCCACACTTCTGCCCTCACCCGTTCTATTCCTTACCAAAACACTGAAAGGAACCCCTGGTCCTCACTTACCACCCGACCAACCTGCACATCCAAAGGATCATCAGCTGCCATTTCTGTCAACTGTAGTGGCATGTCATCACCAGACACATTTTCCCCTTCCCTCCCTTGTCAGCCTTCTGCAGGGACCATTCCTTCTGGCACACCTTGGTGCACCCCTCCTCCATTCCCAACACCTCCCCACACCCCCAGGGCACCTTCCCATGCAATTACAGGTAGTGTAACACTTCCCCATTTACCTCTTCCCTCCTCACTATTCAAAGCCCCAGCCAGACCTTCCAAGCGAAGCAGCGATTTACTGCACCTCACTCAATCTAGTCTCTTGTATTCGCTGATCACAATGTGCTTTCCTCTATAATGTGGAGACAAAACAGAAACTGGCCAAGTGCTTTGCGGAGCACCTATGCTCTGTTCACAAAGATGACCTTGAGCTTCCAGTTGCCTGGCACTTCAACATATCACCATATTCCCTGGCCAACATCTCTGTCTCAGGCTTGGTGCAGTGCTCCAGCAAATCTCAACAATGCAAGTTGGGGGCACAATGCCTCATCTTCCACTGATGTAACTTGCTAGCCTTTTGGAGTGAACAACTTCAGAGCTTGAACACCTCTCTCCATTTTTTATTTATCCACTCCCACTCCACTATGTCCTGCCCTACATGGATTGCTGTCAGCAGCCAAACTATTTACTATTCACATCTCCCATTAGCACCCATTCAACATCTTTCTCACTATTGCTTTATCATCAGCAATCCCTTTGTCTGCTTCTCTATTTGTCTTTTCTCTCTGAGCACCACCTCCGCCTATTCAACTCACTCCTCCACCCAACATTTCTGCCATCAGTATAAATACCACCATTTCCCAGCTGTTTCAGAGATAGTAGGAACTGCAGATCCTGGAGAATCTGAGATAACAAGGTGTAGAGCTGGATGAACACAGCAGGCCAAGCAGCATCAGAGGAGCAGGAAGGCTGACGTTTCGGGCCTAGACCCTTCTTCAGAAAAATGAACGTCAGCCTTCCTGCTCCTCTGATGCTGCTTGGCCTGCTGTGTTC
>NC_063357.1:38996136-39011817 GCF_021869965.1 Rhincodon typus | reverse complement strand
CAGCATCAGAGGAGCAGGAAGGCTGACGTTTCGGGCCTAGACCCTTCTTCAGAAAAATGAACGTCAGCCTTCCTGCTCCTCTGATGCTGCTTGGCCTGCTGTGTTCGTCCAGCTCTACACCTTGTTATCTCATTTCCCAGCTGTTCTCAGTTCAGACAAAGGATCACCGGACTTGACATGTTAACTCTGGTTCGCTCTTCACAGATGCTGCCAGACCTGCTGAGTTTCTGTTTTCATTTCACATTTCCAGCATCTGCAGTCCTTTGTTTTATTTTATAGCCTTTCTGAGGTTTAGGCTAATTTCTATCCATAAAATAAGCGATTTTGGTGCAAATTGGAACTGCCTGCTCTGAAAGGGCAAGTTAAATAGCGAACTAAGCTTTTTTTTGCAGCCTGCATTCAGCTGTTAGATGTTGGGGGCTGCTATAGAATGCACCTTTCTCCCTCACCTAAGCCTGCAGTATTTCAAAAAAATAAAATACTGCAGGTATTGGAGATATAAATTAAAAACAGAAAATGCTGGAGAAACTTAGCAGGTCTAGCAGCATGTGGAGAAATAAACATTTAACAGTTCAAATCCAGTATGGCTCGGAAGAAAAGTTATATTCGACTTGAAACTTTAATTCAGTTTCTTTCTGCATAAGTGCTGACAGACCTGCTACTTCTCTCCTCACTTTCTGTTTCTATTGCATGGTTTAAGTTTCCCACTGAACTCCTCTGGATTCAGTAATCAAAGGTAATGGATTGCCTCCTGCCTGTGGCATTCTGCTTCAAGCTAGACTCTCTGGAGTCTATTATTCAATCGCTGTTTCTGCAAATTTTGCAGTCAGTGGATGTATACTAATTAAGTTCTCCGAAACTTGAAACTGATGCTTGCTGGATGGTTTGAGGTGCAATGTCCCAGAGCAAAGCTACAGTGTGTAGGATTCTAACACTGCTGTATAATTAATTACATCTGGGAGTTGGTTAGATAATAGCTTTACCTCCACAGTAGTTGTTCCTCTGGATGTGAGAGAGGTAAGGATTATATGCTTTGCAGGTAAATCCTCAGAAACCACGCTGCCAAAATGTTTTTCTGTCCAACGTAGATGTACTAATCGTATAACAAGGGTTACTATAATAATGTGAGTCCATAATTAAAATATATGTACATACTCAGATAGTGTAACTGTGAGACTGTATATACATATCTGACTTTGCTGCTACTGTAGACGGAGTTCAAATCATATGATTATTGCTCGAGCTCTTGTGTCAAGTTAGTAGTGTTGATTCCTAGCAATTGATGATGGGGCTATCAGAGGACTACAAAAACAAATTACAACACAGTATCAGATCATTCAGCCCAAGTCTGCATTGATATTCATGCCCCAAGGAGTCTATTTTCATTCTATCTAATCTAACCTATACACATATCCTCCCTTGGAGAAGCCAGTTGATAGGTTTGTGAATTTCCTTTTATATCCATAATTGGGCAGCACAATGGCTCAGTGGTTAGCATTGCTGCCTCGCAGTGCCAGCAACACAGGTTCGATGACTGTCTGTGTGGAGTATACATGTTTTCCCTGTATCTGTGTGGTTTCCACTGGGTGCTCTGATTACCTCCAACAGTCCAAAGATGTGCAGGTTAGGTGGATTAGCAGGGGTAAATATGGGGTTATGGTGATAGGGTAGCGACTGGGTCCGAGTGAGTAGCTCTTTGGAGGGTTGGTGTACTTGATAGGCCAAATGGCCTCTTTCCACATTGTAGGGGCTCTATTAGGAGGGATTAAACAGAATGGACATATGTCATCTGGAATTTACAGAATGAAAGGTGATCTCATTGAAACATAATATTCTTAAAATCTCGACAGGTTAGATGCTGGTTCCAAAAGCTGGAGAGTCTCAAACAAGGGCTCACAGTATAAGGTTAAGGTGTCAACCGTTTCTGACTGAATTGAGAAATTCCTCCATTCAGAGGTCAGCAAAGCTTTGGAATTCTCTATAGAGCAGGATTATGAGTTATGGAGGATTATGCTCATTCAATATTCAAGGCTGAATTTCAGTACCTAGGAAATAGGGAGGTATTGGGATAAAGCTTAAAAGCACAGCTGATATTGATTCAGCCATGATTTTATTGAAGGACAATTCAAGAGGCCATATAGTTTATTGTTGCTCATTTTTCTTCTGTTCTTTTACAGGCTTGAGTAGCTGAATAGCATATTCGGAATGACAGTTTTCTAATTTGTCACACAATGCAGTACCTTCTAGCAACAGCATTCAGTTATCACACTCAGCAATCTCTTTTATTTACACTGTTGGAACACAATGTACTCTACAGTCTATGCCTCTTTACTAGCTCATTATTCAGACACTGCTAATGAGTCCTTTAACATGCCACTCCATGCAGCCCACATGAATGACAGAACTCTTATTCAGCATATTATCATAAAATTAATATAAAACAAGAACCCATAACCATAACAATTATGGAACGTACTGCATATGTTGTTAAAGCTACATAGACAGAATTCACTTAATCTACTAAGTAGTGTATCTACCCAATGTTGTGATGCTGCTCAGACTTATATTTTAGAATTTGATTGTATTTCTTTGCAATATCATGTTCTGTTGCCTCAAAACCAAATCCTGTCATTAAAAACAGGATGGCATGCATGACCCGCGTAGTTTTCACTGTGCTGTTCACTTTACAACTACAGAATTTAGAATCATAGAGCACAGACAGATGCCATTTGATCCATTTGGGCTGGTGTTAGTTCTTTGAATAAGCGATTCAATTGTTCCTTTTTCTCTGCTCTTACCCAATAGCCTCGATACATAGGAACAGGAGTAGGCCATTTGACCCCTCAAGCCTTCTTAGCCCTTCACTAAGATTATAGCTGACATTGTTGTGGCTGGAGAACCTTTTTTCTACTTTTCTATTCCGCTGTTGAACAAAATCCTGTCTTATACAACCTTGAATACATTCAATTCCCCAGCCTTCACTGCTGTCTGGCATAGACAATTCCAAAGATAATGATGGTAAGTTTAGAAACTTTTCATCATCTCCAACCTTATTGGAAAATCCAACATTGCTTGTGTCAATGAAGATAGGCAAAGCTAATTTTTGACAATGTTTGCTATTCTATTTGCAAACAAGATAACTCCGAAACTTTCCGAGGGATTTTAACAAAACTTGGTGCACAGACAAGATGCAATCTAAGGAAGAACTGATTTATTTTGAATCTGGATCTGGATCCTAGAATTCTTTAAAGGATTGATTAACTTTAAGAAATTTGTGTTTTGTTTTGTTTAGAGCTGTGGTGATTGTTTTAGAATGTTGCTGCGAAAGCATAGGCAGAGTTTTCAGAGCAGATTGATTGACATGGATTGAAATGCAGCCTCTTTGAGAATAGAAAAAATATGCAGTTACAAAGCATAAATCAGATAGGGAAAAGCTTCAGTGAAGAGCTGTGAAATTGTAATAATGTTGAATTAAGGAAGCTTGGCAGAAGTATATTTCTCAAGGACACTCTTAACTTGTTTGGAAAATGTAAACCCAGAGGGGAAACATTCTCTCAACATCTACCCTGTTAAACTCATCAGAATCTTGTAGGTTTTACTGAAATCGCCGCTTATTTTTCTAAACTCCGATTATTATAGGCCCAACTGCTCTACCACTCCTCTTAAGACAACCTTTCATTCCTTTTTCTTTCAAGTATTTATCCAATTTCCTTTTGAAACTTACCACCTAATTCTACCACTCTTTCGGGCAGTGCATTTAGAGCACAGCAACTAGTTGCATTTAAAGAAACTCCTCATGTCACCACCCGTTTTTTCTTTCATGTGGCAGATTCACGCCAGTATTACAAAATTTCAGGTTCAAGCCCCACTCCAGGAATTAAGGCTGACTCTGCAGTGCAGTACCGAAGAACTGCCACGCTGACAGAGGTACTATTTATCAGGAAAGGCTTATAACTGAGATCCCCGCTTGTCTTTTTGCACAACATAAAATATCAGGTGGCACAATTTCTAAGAATAGCAGATGAGTTATCCCTGGTTCCTAGTTTTTCCTTAACGTCATCACTAAAACAGATAAGCTGGTCATTAGCACATCATAGCTTGTGGGAGGTTGCTGTGGGAAAATTGGCTGCCATATTTCTGATAGCACAATAGTGACTATAGTCCACATGTAATTTGTTAGTTGCAGAGGGCTTTGACATATCTTGCAGTCAAGAAAGATACATTGGCCTGTATTTCTTCCTGGCCAGACAGTCGTTATTCCAGTATGGATAGGAAGAGTGCACGGGGACATTGTGGAATCCCATTGTGACAGAGTCTGAAGGAATTACCAGGGAAATTGAAGATTCTGCTTGAACCCCCCCAAAGTCTTCATTTAAATCAGAGACTTGGGAGCTTTCCAATGAACTTGAGTAAATAATTACTCATGGAAAGTTAAGACTATTAAATACATAGTCTAACTCTTGGGTGACTATTTAACAGACCCTAGACTCAACTCACGTAGCCCCAACTACATCCCAGATCACTTCTATCCCCCAGGACGAGAACACCCCTACCTGACCCCTCTCCACTCCCGAGTCCACTTTCTCTGCCTCAGACCTGATTTTCCCAGCATCCACCCCCCCACCCACAACCCCACCGCCCGCCCCATCCCACCACCTGGTATGCTGTTCCTTCCCTTGTTCCACAACAGTTCCCTTACTCTCCATTGGCATGTTTAAAGTTCAGAATATAGCAGCTGACTATTGTGAAAAGTGAGAGATGTGGTTTGCCTTCCTCTGTCAGTTCTATGCTATCAAAGAGCTGTTGGAATGGAAGTGCAGCTCCATATTTCTGAGGGAGCCCTGAGCAGAATCTTCTCTTAGAAATGTGGAACTCCTTTCTTTCATAAACAAAAGGGAAGCACAGTGGTGAACTCTGCTCGCTTGCCAGAAACCTGGCCCTCTAAAAATCCAATCCTCCCTTTCTTTCTTTATTAATAACTTTAAATCAGTATTACCTCATTAGCAACCATATTCTACTACAGATTTTCTTCCTTATTGATTCTATCAAAACCATTCATGATTTTTAGCACATCTACCAAATGTCCCTTTGACCTCCTTTGTTCCAAGTGGACAATCCCAGTTTTTTTTTTATTTAACTGCAATCATTCATTCCTGAAAACATCTCCTGTGCAACTTCCCAAATGTTGTGACATCTTTCCTAGTTTGGTGCCCAAAACTAGACACAATAAGGTAATTGAGGCTTAATCCATTTGTGTTTGAATAAAGGATTAGTAAATGGGTTTTGCAGATATTTTAAAATCAACCTGATCATGTAGGTTATGACTCATGTCTGAGTCAGGTGGGATTTTAACCTGGATCTTCTGACCTAGAGGTAGTGACACTACCATTGTGCTGCAAAGGCCCCTAAATGAGCCGTGACATGGTCATGTCTCTACCTGTGGGCCATAAAGTCTGCATAAAGTCTCCTTCCTGCTCTGAAAGATTGTTGCAAAATGTCTGGGCGAGTTGATTAAAAACAATTTCAAAGGGGTGAGTATTTTGTACTCAATGCTTCTACATATAAATCCCATATACATGTGTAACAATCTTCTCATCCTGTCCTTCAAAGACCTGTATACGCCCACCTTGAGGTATCACTGCTCTTGCACTATTTACTTTTTATGTCAACCTCAGTCTTCCAACCTTTAGTTTAATTGAAAAAGGCAAATGGCTGGACATGTTCTTTCTGTTTGCAGAGCACAGCATCCTATGTATGAATAAATGAGGCTCCCTAAAGGAGCTGCATTGTCAACCTTACTGGAATAACCATTCCCTGGTTGGCAAAACCTCACCAATCAGCATCCCCTTTTCTCATGCACTGCAAACTGTTATTCTGAAACACCAAAACTTTGCACTCTTGCACCTGTCCTGATGAATGCAAAATGAAGAGCTTCAGCAACAGGTCTATTTCAGCAGTGATACTCAAGTTCTATCCAACAAGTAACAACGTGAATACGCTTTCCCTCAGTCAGCTGAATGCTTAACTTGTACATAGGAC
Source organism: Rhincodon typus (assembly GCF_021869965.1). Lineage (NCBI taxonomy): Eukaryota > Metazoa > Chordata > Chondrichthyes > Orectolobiformes > Rhincodontidae > Rhincodon > Rhincodon typus. The sequence continues at coordinate 39,005,778 of NC_063357.1, read as the reverse complement.
GCAATGATGAAATTCATTAACTACGCCAACATTTTGCATCAGTGTTTACTGTGGAGAGGGATGTGGAAGGTAGAGAATGTGGGGAAATAAAGAGCGACATCTTGAAAAATGTCCATTTTACAGAGGAGATGTTGAACATCTTAAGATGCATAAAGATGGATAAATCCCCAGGACCTGATCAGGTCTACTCTAGAATTCTGTGGGAAGCTAGGGAAGTGATTGCTGGGCCCCTTCCTGATATATATGTATCATCAATAGCTGCACGCAAGGTGTTGGAAGACTGAAGGTAGGCTAACGTAGTGCCACAATTTAAGAAAGTTGGTAAGGAAAAGCCAGGGAACTATAGACTGGTGAGCCAGACATCAGTGATGGGTAAGTTGTTGGAGGGAACCCTGAGGGACAGCATTTACATGTATTTGGAAAAGCAAGGACTGATTAGGGATCATTAACATGATTTTGTGCATGGGAAATCGTGTCTCACTCCTTTGATTGAGTTTTTTGAAGAAATAATAAACAGGATTTATAAGGACAGAGTGGTGGACGTGATCCATACAGACTTCAGTAAGGCATTCGAGAGGGTTCCTAATGGTAGACTGGTTAGCAAGGTTAGATCATATGGAATAGAGGAAGAACGAGCCATTTGGATACAAAACCATCTCAAAGGTAGAAGACAGAGGGTGGTGGCGGAGGGTTGCTTTTCAGACTGGAGGCCTATGACCAACACTCTGCCACAAGGATCAGTGTTGGGTCCACAGCTTTTTATATAATTAATTGAATGTGAACGTAGGAATTACAGTTAGTACGTTTGCAGATGACATTAAAATTGGAGGTGTAGTGGACATTGAAGAAGGTTACCTCAGAGTATCACAGGATCTTGATCGGATGGGCTAAAGAGTGGCAGATGGAGTTTAATTTAGATAACTGTAAGGTGCTGAATTTTGGAAAGGCAAATCAGGGCAGGACTTATACACTTAATGGTAGGTCCTGGGGAGTGTTGCCGAACAAAGAGACCTTGGGGTGCAGGTTCATAGTTCCTTGAAAGTGGAGTCACAGGTAGATAGGATAGTGTAAAAGGCATTTGGTATGCTTGCCTTTATTGGTCAGTGCATTGAGTATAGGAGTTGGGAGGTTATGTTGCAGCTGTTGCAGCCAACAGGACATTGGTTGGGCCACTTTTGGTGAATTGTATACAATTCTGGTCACCATGCTATAGAAAGGATGTTCTGAAACTAGAAAGGATTCAGAAAAGATTCATGAGAATGTTGCCAGGGTTGGAGGGTTTGAGCTACAGGGAGAGGCTAAATAGACTGGGGCTGTTTTCCCCAGAGCATTGGAGGCTGAGGAGTGACCTTATAGAGGTTTTAAAAATCATGAGGGGCATGGACAGGGTAAATAGGCAAAATACCTTTTCCCCAGGTTGGAGGAGTCCAAAACTACAGGGCATAGATTCAAGATGAGAGGGGAGGGATATAAAAAGGGCATAAAGGGTACATTTTCACATGTGGGTGGTGTGTATATGGAATGAGCTGCCAGAGGAAGTGATGGAGGCTGGTACAATTACAACATTTAAAAGGCATCTGTATGGGTATATGAATTGGCAGGGTTTACAGGGATATGGGCCAAATGCTGGCAAATGGGACTAGATTTGTTTAGGATATCTGGTCGAGTTGGACTGAAGGCTCTGTTTCCATGCTGTATATCTCTATGACTCTATTTTTCAAAAGGACACAGTAAATAGTCCGTATTTTCCAGCATCTCACCTTTGATCTTAAGCAACATGGAGTGATGTTGCACAGGATGTACTGGTTGGAAGAGGATATTAGCTTTCCCGGTATTTAGCGGAAGACACATTCCCTTAAACGCTTTCGACCCGGAACTCAGCTTCTGAGTGAATGCACACACAGGCATTGTCTGTACTTTGAGGCTCTGTGACTGAGGGTGGAGTTATTTTGGTTTTCGACTGAAAGCAATGTAGGCTAAACAGTTTTCCGTCCAATCTGGGGATAGTCTTCATACCTGAGGTGAGTGTGCTGGAGATGACATGCAGCATTGCAGCAACAAAAATGGAAAAGGGAGTTAGAACAATGACACAGATTTGATTTCAGGAAGAAAGACTTTGTTATGGTTCTATCAGTGATGATCACATCAAGTAATAGACGGTGACAAACGTCTGAGGCTAACCAACTGAGGAGGGTACTCCACAAACACCCATGAATTAAAGGTTTTATGAGGACCAAGAAAGGCAATGCACAGCAGTTGGTTACTGTTCCTTGCAATTCTCTTGACTTTACCACGCTGGAAAGGAAAACTGCATTGTGGCTCTTGATGGAGTTCTCACCCATTGGGAAGAGATGCTCAACAATAATGCTTCCAATAGTCTTCCCTCTGGGGGAAGACTACTATTTGACTTGTCTCTTTTCTTGAATATAGTTACAACCACAGCAGCTGAAATCCCCCCGCAGGCAGTCCTCTTCCTCGTTGAAGGATATTAGGTTATGGACCTATGACAGGAGCGTACCGCCATCATGTTTCTGAATTTCTGCTGGGATTGCTCCTCGTCCAGGGACTTTTTTTGTTCCTCAGCTGACAAATGACATTTCTGTGGACTGGGTTAATATCAAAATCAAACTGGCATTACGAAATAGAGTTGAGGACATTGAGGAGCTGAAGATAGAGTCACAATTGAGGAGTTCTTCAAAGTGCTCTCCACAGCGAGCACTACATTGCTCGAATCCCTTGATGAGCTCCTCTCTATCCTTGCACCTCAGTGAGATAGGCCATTGAGCACTTGGGACAAAGATGGTCTCAATACCACTGGAGAAACTCTCCAACTCATTGGTGTCTGAGAATTAAAAACCGAATGAACTGCGGATGGTAGAAATTGAAGCAAAAATAGAAAATGCTGGGAAAGCTTAGCAGGTCTGGCAGCAACTGTGGAGAGAAATCAGACTTAACATTTCGGGTCCAGTGACCCTTCATCGGAATTGTTCACTTTCCTGTGCTACTTCTACCCATGTTTGCTCTATTTGTCATAGGTTTTATGCTGATGGATGCAGATTCCAATGTTGCAAGGTGTTTGCCTTGTGTCATAACAACCTAGCAATCCATTACTCAGCTTGCTAATGCTGTGTCTTAATGCTAGTGGTGCCATTGAGTCAGAACCTGCTGTCCTGTCTCAGGTTGACAACATTCATCCTATTTATCTGTCCACCGCTGCCAGTCTGCCAGTACCCTTGTTATTGCCCATTGCCCAGACTACTGCCACCCAAATCAAGATGCTGCAGTTTGAAGCTGGACCCATAGGGCCACAATCGCACAAGGTTATCCTGCAAGGCCATCTCCAAGTCCCCAATATCCTTCATGAAACATCAGCAGAGTCAAACCAGCCAATGTGCAACCACAGAGGTAGCATTGCCAAGGAGGAATAACCCACACAAAGGTACATGACAGGCACTAAGAGAATTCAAAAGATTGGTTAGTTGGCCTTTACATGGCATATTGGATATTCTGTGTTGCGATTTGGTTTTCAATGTGTTAGCCCACATAACATATACCATGAAATCTTGTTGAGACAAATGTCTTGAAGTTTATTAAGAACACTAACAATCTACATTGATATGCCATCTCAGAATTACATATATAGTCTCAGACAGCCCCTTCCACACCCATGACCACTTCCATCTAGAACGACAAGGGTAGCACATACATGGGAACACCACCCCTTCCAAGTCACTCACTATCCTGATTTGGAAATATATTGCTGTTCCTTCCCTGTCGCTGGGTCAAAATTCTGGAATTCCCTCCCTAATGTCATTGTGGGTCAACCCACAGCAGGTGGACTGCAGTGGTTCAAGAAGGCAGCTCACGACCACCTTCTCAAGGGGCAACTAGAGACAGGCAATAAATGCTCGCCAGAAAGTGATGCCCACATCAGACAATGAACAAATAACTGCTTATTTCGATCAGTCACATTGTACAGAAAGTTAACTAACTGGAAGATGGACTGCTTAAATCTGACCAAATTGACACAGACTGATTCATAATCTGCTGAGGGTAAATTGGAGACCTTTGATATTAGAGTGGCACAGGTCATGATGTCAGATGGAAAAAGATCAGGGCCCTCAAGCCTGCTCAACCATTTAACAAGGATGTAGCTGACCTAATTGTAACCTCAAATCTACCAGCTTGCCTACCCTCTTCATAACCTTGCACGCTTTTACCCATCAAGAATCGATTGACCTCTGCCTTAAAAACATTCAAAGACTCTGCTTTCAGAAAGAGAGTTTTAAAGACTCATGACCCTAAGTGAGAAAACATTTCACCTCATCTCTGTTTTCAGCAGATGGTCAAGATTCTCCCATAGGAGGAAACATCCTCTCCACATCTCCACAGATCACAAATCAAAACCCCTCAGGATCTTGTATGTTTCAATAAAGCCACCTCTTACCTTTCCAAACTCCAGCGATACATCATCTCAGCTCCAGGACATCTCTGCAGGAGTTCCTCAGGGTAGTGTTCTAGGCCCAACCATCTTCAGCTGCTTCATCAATGACCTTCCCTCCATTATAAGGTCAGAAGTGGGGATGTTCACCAATGATTGCACAATGTTCAGCACCATTCGTGACTCCTCAGATACTGAAGCAGTCCATGTTCACATGCAACAAGATCTGGACAATATCCAGGCTTGGGCTGACAAGTGGCAAGTGACATTCGTGCCACACAAATGCCAGGCTGTGACCATCACCAATAAGAGACAATCTAACCACTGCCCCTTGACATTCAATGGGGTTACCATCACTGAATCTCCCGCTATCAACATCCTGGGGGTTACCATTGACCAGAAACACAACTGAACTCACCACATTAACACAGTGGCTACAAGAGCAGGCCAGGAGCTGGGAATACTGTGGAATACTCACCTCCTGAGTCCTCAAAGCCTGTCCACTATCTACAAGGCACAAGTCAGGAGTGTGATGGAATACTCCCCAATTGCTTGGATGAGTGCAGCTCCAACAACACTCAGAAGCCTGACACCATCCAGGACAAAGCAGCACACTTGATTGGCACCACATCCACAAGCATCCACTCCCTCCACTACCGACGCTCAGTAACAGCAGTGTGTACTATCTACAAGATGCACTGCAGAAATTCACCAAAGATCCTCAGACGGCACCTTCCAAACCCACGGCCACTTCCATCTGGAAGGACAAGGGCAGCAGATATATGGGAACATCACCACCTCCAAGGTCCCCTCCAATTCACTCACCATCCTGACTTGGAAATATGTCACCGTTCCTTTACTGTCGCTGGGTCAAAATCCTGGAATTCCCTCCCTAATAGCATTGTGGGTCAACCCACAGCAGGAGGACTGCAGCGGTTCAAAAAGGCAGTTCACCACCACCTTCTCAAGGGCAGCTAGGGATGGGCAAGAAATGCTGGCCAGCCAGTGACGCCCACATACCACAAATGAATTTAAAAAAACAATCCTAGCCTGTACAACCTTTCATCATAAGCCAACTGTCTGTTCCAGGTATTAATCTGCTAAACCTTCTCTGAGTTGCTCCCTACACATTTACATATTCCCTTAAATAAAATTAGTAATATCATACACAGTATTCCAGATATTGTCTCAGCAGTGCTCTGTGTAGCTGAAGTATGAGGTACCTACTTTTGTATTCAACATCCCTCATAATAAATTACAACACTCTCTTGGCTTTCTGAATTACATGCTGTGCCTGCTTTTTGTGATTCATGCATCAGGCTATCTAGATCCTTCTGCGGCTCAGAGCTCTTCAATCCCTCACCATTTAGATATTATGTTTCATTTTTATTCTTGTTGCCAAAATGGGCAATTTGACATGTGTCCGTGTTGTACATTACTTGCCAGATCTTTGCTCACTCACTTAACCTATCCATATCCTTTTTGTAGCCTCTTTATGCCCTCTTCACAATTTGCTTTTCTGCTTATCTTTGTGTCAGGAGTGTCAACCAAGTCATAGAGTAATAGAGCTGTACAGCATGGAAACAGACCCTTCAGTCTAACTCGTCCACGCTGACCAGATATGCTCAACTGATATAGTCTCATTTGCCAGCAATTGACCCATGTCCTTCTAAACCCTTCCTATTCATAGATACATCCAGATATCTTTTAAATAGTATAATTGTACCTACATCCCCTGACAGCTTGTTCCATACATGCACCACCCTCTGCATGAAAAAGATGCCCCTCAGGTCACTGTTTAAATCTTTCCCCTTCTCACCTTAAATCTATGCCTTCTACTTTTGGACTCCCCTACCCTGGGAAAAAAGACCTTGGCTATTCAACCTATCCATCGCCCTCATGATTCTATAAACCTCCATCACCTCAGCCTCTGACACTCCAGAGAAAATAGCCCCAGACTATTCAGCCTTTCCCTACAGCTCAAACCCTTCAACCCCAGCAACATCCTCATTGATACAATTTGTAAGCAATTGAGGTCCCAGCACTGATCTCTGTGACATGTCATTCAATGAATTTTGCTAAGACCTATTAATGTCTACGCTTCCTGTTAGCCTAAATGAGTAGCTTACCTAGCTGTCTTTAAGGTACAGTACCAGAGTGAAGTGCAGGTAAATCACTGCTTCATATGGAAGGCGTGTCTGAGATAGTGAGGAAGGAGGAAGTAAACAGACAGGTGTTACACCTTCTGCAATTGTAGGGGAAGGTGCCATGGGGCTGTGGGGGGTCGTTGGGAGTGGAGGAGGGGTGGGGCAAGGTGTCCTGGAGGGAACGGTCCCTGTGGAAGGCTGACAAGGGAGGGGAGGGGAATATGTGTCTAGTGGTGGCAACCCGCTTAAGGTGGCGTGGATGTGAAGGCTGGTGCGTGGTAGGTGAGGGCCGGGGGTTCCTATTGCTGTTGTGGCTGGGAACAGATGGGTGAGGGCTGAAGTGCAGGAGATGGGCCCTGTCAACAACAGTGCTGGGCAATCCTTGGTTGAGGAAAAAGGTGGACATTTCTGAGGGTTCCCTTGTAGAAGTTGGCATCATCCTGGCACAAGCCTGTTGGTCAAATCGAATTTACTCACCTTTATCCCCCTCCGTCCAAAACTCACCTTTGTCCCCCTCCACCCAAACATCAACTAATACCATTCACACTTGGACATCGAACAGTTTTTCCGCTGCCTCCACCTCATTTCTTTAACCGCGAGTCTAACCCTCCCTCTACTGATCCCTTCTCCGGCTTCCAACATACACCATCCTCCTGGTCACCACCCCAAGGCCTCCTACCCTCCCTCGACCTCTTCATCTCCAACTGCTGTTGCGACATCAATCGCCTCAACCTCTCCACCCCTCTCACTCACTCCAACCACTTCCCCACCGAACGTGCAGCCCTCCGTTCCCTCCGCTCCAACCCTAACCTCACTAACAAACCTGTGGACAAGGAAGGTGCTGGTTGTGGTATGGCACATTGACCTTTACATCGCCGAGGCCATGCGCCAACACTCAGATACCTCCTCCTACCGCCCCCTTGATCGTGACCCCACCCCTGACCACCAAAACATCATCTGCCAGACCATCCATAACCTCATCACTTCAGGTGACGTCCCACCCACAGCCTCCAACCTCATCGTTCCCCAATCCCGCACTGCCCACTTCTAACTCCTTCCCAAAATCCACAAACCTGACTGCCCTGGTTGACCCATTGTCTCTGCCTGCTCCTGTCCCACCGAACTTATCTCCACTTATCTCGGCTCCATTTCCTCCCCCCGGTCCAGAAACTCCCCACCTATGTCTGGGACACCACCGACGTCCTCCACTTCCTCCAAAACTTCCGATTCTCTGGCCCTCAACACCTCATCTTTACCATGGACGTCCAGTCCCCATACACCTGCATTCCCCATACAGATGGCCTGAAGGCCCTCCGCTTCTTCCTCTCCCGCAGGCCCGACCGTCCCCCTCCACTGACACCCTCATCCGTCTAACCAAACTCGTCCTTACCCTTAACAACTTCTCCTTCAACTCCTCCCACTTCCTACAGACAAAAGGGGTGGCCATGGGTACCCACATGGGCCCAAGCTATGCCTGCCTCTTTGTAGGATACGTGGAACAATCCCTCTTCCGTAGCTACACTGGTCCTATCCCCCACCTCTTCCTCCATTATATCGATGACTGTATCGGCGCCACCCCGTGATCCCACGAGGAGATTGAACAGTTCATCCACTTCACCAACACCTTCCACCCCAACCTGAAGTTCACCTGGACCATCTCTAGCACATCTCTCTCCTTCCTGGACCTCTCTGTCTCCATCTCTGGTAACCACCTTGAAACTGATATCTATTTTAAGCCCACCGACTCCCACAGCTACCTAGAATACACCTCCTCTCATCCACCCTCCTGCAAGAATGCAATCCCCTATTCCCAATTCCTCCTCCTCCGCCGCATTTGCTCCCAAGATGAGGCATTCCACTCCCGGACCTCCCAGATATCCTCGTTTTTCAAGGACCGCAATTTCCCCTCGACAGTGGTTGAAAACACCCTCAACTGCATCTCTTGCGTTTCCCACGCCTCAGCCCTCACACCCCCTCCCCGCAATAAAAACAAAGACAGAATTCCCCTTGTCCTCACGTATCACCCCATCAACTTCTGGAATCAACGCATCATTTTCCACCACTTCTGCCACCTGCAATCTGACCCACTACCAAGGATATATTTCCCTCCCCACCCTTATCTGCCTTCTGGAGGGACCGTTCTCTCCATGACTTCCTCGTCCGCTCCACACTCCCCACTAGCCCCACCACCCCCAGCACCTTGCCCTGCAACCGCAGGAGGTGCTACACCTGTCCCTACACTTCCCCGCTCACCTCCATCCCAGGCCTCAAAAAAACCTTCCACATTAAACAGATGTTCACCTGCACATCTGCTAATGTGGTCTATTGTATCCACTGCTCCCGATGTGGCCTCCTCTACATCGGAGAGACCAAGCGAGTCTCGGAGACCGCTTTGTGGAGCACATACACTTGGTTCGTGACAAACGACAACACCTCCCAGTCACAGTCACGAACCACTTCAACTCTCCCCTCCCTGGATGATATGTCCATCCTGGGCCTCCTGCAGTGTCACAACAATGCCACCTGGGAACTGGAGGAACAGCACCTCATATTCCGCCTTGGAACCCTACACCCAATGGTCTCAATGTGGACTTGACTAGCTTCAAAATCTCCCCTCCCCTGCCCACATCCCAAGAACAGCTCCCCCCTCATTCCCGCCTCCTTGACCTGTCCGTCTTCTCTCCCACCTATCCACTCCCCCCACATCACTGACCAACCCCCATCCCCACTTCCTACCTACACTCACCTTTTCTAGCCTCATCCCCGACTCCTTGACCTGTCCGTCTTCCCTCCCACCTATCCACTCCTTCTACATCACTGACCAACCCCCACCCCAACTCCCTACCTACACTCACCTTTTCTAGCCTCATCCCCGACTCCTTGACCTGTCCGTCTTCTCTCCCGCCTATCCACTCCTCCCACATCACTGACCAACCCCCACCCCCACTTCCTACCTACACTCACCTTTACTAGCCTCATTCCCGCCTCCTTGACCTGTCCATCTTCTCTCCCACCTATCCACTCCTCCCACATCACTGACCAACCCCCACCCCC
>NC_063357.1:38924963-38996036 GCF_021869965.1 Rhincodon typus | reverse complement strand
ACTTCCTACCTACACTCACCTTTTCTAGCCTCATCCCCGACTCCTTGGCCTGTCCGTCTTCCCTCCCACCTCTCTGCTCCACTATCCACCTTCTATTACCACCCCCCTCTCTATTTATTTCAGAGCTCCTTCCCCTCCCCCATTTCTGAAGAAGGGTCCAGACCCAAAACGTCAGCTTTCCTGCTCCTGTGATGCTGCCTGGCCTGCTGTGTGCCTCCAGCTCCTCACCTTGTTATCTCAGACTCCAGCATCAGCAGTTCCTACTATCTCTGAATTTAAGATACTGTTTCCTTGCTGATAGAGTTCATTGAAGACTGAGCCACACAGCTCATTCCCATCCCAGTGTTATAAATACTCTCTAAATGTGTGCACAGACAATTAATAGTCATCAACTGCTTCTTCTTCACCTTAAATAAAGACATTAATAAATTTAACAGCACGATTAGACATAAACAGCAACGTGACTGACTCTTAACTGCCTCTGAAATGGCCTAGCAGGCCACTATACTGTATCAAATTGCTACAGTTGTAAAAGAATAAAACTGATGGACCACTCAGCATCGACCTAGGCCCTGGAAATGACAACAGCGAGAACTGTTGGAGTACCTGCACCAGATGCATATGTTCAGGAGACAGCTCACCACTGCCACCTTCTCAAGGTGAATAAGAATGGGCAGCAAATGCTGGCCTTGCCATATTTCACGAAAAGAACAAAATATTGAGTGAATACATAGAGATTGCTTCTATACATTTCCAACCAGACTACTGTACACCATTCTGTACAGCACAGTTTAATCTCCTCTGCTGTGCTGTGCCCTGAACACAAAAATCAATTTCAATTTTCACTTGACCACAGCAATGCCTTCAAATACATAAATATAAACAGACTGATTTCATCAAGACCTCAACTTCACTTTCTTCGTGTCCCACTTGATAACTCGCTTCCTGTAAAATGAAAATTTGTCTCATCCAGCTTTGAATATACTCGATGACCCCTGGGGTGGAGAATTCCAATTCATAAACGCAAGACCACTTACACCAAATAAAAACTGGAAGAACTGCTGATGCTGTAAATCAGAAATAAAAATAGAAATTGCTGAAAAAGCTCAGCAGTTCTGGCAATTCTTTTTTGTTTGTAGAATCCCTACAGTGTTGAAGCAGGCCCATCAAGTTTACACTGACCCTTCGAACAGCATCCCACCCAGACCCACCCCATCCCCGTAACCCTGCATCTCGTATGGCTAATATACCTAGCCTGCATGTCCCTGGACATTATGGGCAATTTAGCATGGCTAATCCACCTATCCTGCACATCTTTGTACTGTGGGAGGAAACCAGAGCACCTGGAGGAAACTCACATAGACACAGGGAGAACGTGCAAACTCCAAACAGCCAGTTGCCTGAGGGTAGAATCGAACTCGGACCCCAGGTGCTGTGAGGCTGCAATGCTAAGCACTGAGCCACCATGCCACCTACTGGAGGAAGGGTCACTGGACCCGAAATGTTAACTCTGATTGCTCTCTACAGATGCTGCCAGACCTGCTGAACTTTTCCAGCAATTTCTATATTTGTTACCACACACTAAAACTGTTTTCCCTGGACACCCTAATGAGCGAAACATGCTCTTGGTATCTACCCTGTCAAACCCTCTCGAGGTCCTATATGTTTCAATAGGTTCACCTCTCATTCTTCTAAAATCCAAACAGCATAATCCCAATCTACTCAATATTTCCTCATATTTCAAACTCTTCACTCCACGTAGCAACCTTGTAGATCTTTGAATTATCTACAATACAAGTGGATCTCTCCTTAAGGTGACCGACGTTGCATGTGGTATTGTAGGTGTTGTTTCACTAAGGCCTTACACATTGTAGCAAGGCTTCTTGACTTTCATAACTCCATTGCCCAAAGAAAGCCAAAAGTCCATTTGCCCCCTTAGTCACTTGCTCTACTTGCATACTAACTTTGTGCGATTCATGTACAAGGATATCTAGATCCCAGGCAGGTGGGACTAGTTTAGTTTGCGATTACAGCATGGACTGGGTGGATCGAAGGGTCTGTTTCCATGCTGTATGATTATATGACTACGTCCTGAAACATTCTGTAGCTTTTCAGCATTTAAATGTTATACTTCCTACAAAAGTGGACAAACTCACATTTTCTGACATTATATTCCATCTGCTAATGTTTTGCCCACCCACAGCTCTTTGCATCCCTTTGTATTATCCTAATGACTCGCTCTCCTACCTGATTGTTTCATCAGCAAATTTGTCTCCAGTAAAATCTCTCCTGTCATACAAGTCATTAAATTACTGATTGTAAATTGTTGAAGCAGTTCAGAGAGTTCAGTTCAGTTCAGTTCACTAGGTCAATCCCTGGTAGGGAGGAATTGTTTTATGAGCAAAGGTTGAACAGGTTGGGACTCTACTCACTGGAGTTTAGAAAAATGAGAGGTGATCTCATTGAAATATATAGGATTCTTAAGGGGCTTGACAGGGTAAATGCTGAGAGGATTTCTCCCCTCATGGGAGTGTCTAGGACCAGATTGCCAAATCTCAGAATAAAGGGGTACCATTTTAAGACTAAACTCTCTCAGGGGTTGAGAGTGTTTGGAACTCCTTGCCATAAAGACCTGTGGGGGCAGAGTCCTTGTGTGCATTTAAGGCTGAGATAGATTCTTGATCAGTAGGGGAATCAAAGGTTCTGGGGCAAGGACAAGAAAGTGAATATATGGAGTTTAGGATCAGCCGTGAATGGCTTGAGAGGCTGATTGGCCCACTCCAGTTCCTAGTTCTTATGGTCTTACGGATGCCCATTCATTGATCCCTGCAGCACTCCATTAGTTAGTTTGCCAACCTGGAAATGATTTACATCACCTGTATTTAATGCTTGTTAGCCAATCCTTTATCCATGTAATACATCTCCCTTAACACCGTGAGCGCTTATCTTGCATAATCACCATTATGCAGTACCTCACTGAATGCCTTTTGGAAGTCTAAATGCAATGCAGATGCAATGGTTCCCCTTTATCCAGCCACTTGTTATATCTTTAACAGAACTACATAACTGAATTGAATAGTTTCTTCATTAAGCATCTTGACTTGTCAATCTCTAATTAATTATAGATATTCATAAGACTGATAGAAAGATATGTATGTTTCAACTTGAACAATGAATATATTTTACATGTTTATGTATAAATGTTGTATGATCCATCCATCATTCCACATATGTTTTTCTGCGCCCATCAGTGTCTCTCACTAAAATCATACATACCAAGAATGTACCATTCAGTAACTGGGAAAGCCAGCTGGATTCAGCATTTATCACTGTATCATCATAACATCATTGTTAATTATAGTGTTTAATCTGATGTAACGATGACAAATCAGAGAGAGATTTGAATCCTGCTGCACTCTTTGATAAGCCTGCTAAAATATGGATATCTGAACCCATGCATATTTTTGCATTTATAATTGATACAAACAAACACAGGGATCTTGGCACACAAATGGTCTAACTACGAAGATGAAAATTAATATAGTCTCAATTGCTACACTTTTCAATACCCCATTCATTCTGCTTATTGACGTCTCTTGGGGGAATAATGTTCCCTTTTGTGTTTTGTAGCTTCCACACCCCTGCCTTTCTCTTACAGCCAATGTCTTTAGATAAGAATGTCTGAAAGACTGAAGAAGATACTCTTGGACTTCCAGACATTCAGAAATAGCACAGAGAAGAGGTAAGGGGAGAGAGTGAAAAATAAACATTTTTCTGGGTGACAAAAAAAAATCCAAAATCAAATTGTCTCCAATTGCTCTAAGCCCCAGATTTGTTTTACTGTTGGTTTCTTAACATTTCTACATAGACTGCAACCTAAATAATGACATTATCTTTCTTGGGATTCAAAATGTATTACAATACCTAACAAATACCAATACACATGACCTAACTTACATTTAAATTAAAATGCCATCTGCTAATGAGTTCTCATAGGTAAACTACTGCTGATTCAGCTCACAAATGAAAAAAGCCTCAGACAGACTGTTGCTCTTCACAGAGAATTTGCATATTTCCATTTGGTATAAGCAAAACAAGTCTCTGCAATGCCAAATAAATGATGACTTATTTTTCACGCAGGCTGAATTAGGTTTTAATTGGGGGTGCTCTGTAAGATTTGTCGAAATAATAATTTGACTACCGTGTTAATGCCTTTACACACAATTAAGAATGTTGTACCATGGTACACATGGGTGATGTTGCTTAAAAATGCTTTATCTAAATAGAAAAATATGAAAATTTTAGTGACAAAAGACTCAGGATGTTTTTGATCGATAAGTAAGGTAATTTATTCATCTAGGTTATTTACAAGCTGATTTAGGAAAATAGAAAAAAAGAAAGGCAGACTCTTTTCCAAAGCACTCAAATGTCCAGATACCCCATAGGATATTCCCTAGTGTAATTTACTGATCTTTCACAACACAAACCCCTCTGCAATAAAGCAGACATCTTCATACCCCAATCCCTTTATGACTATCAAAAACACAGGATCCATTGTGCGCAGGTTTTTAAAAAATATCTCTGATGCATCAATGTTGCATTAAACTCCGATTTTTATGACCTTAATATATTTGTTGAGAAAGCAAATACTTGGCAATTAAAGACAGAAGATTTCCTTTCAGTTTACCTTCAACCTACTATCCACAAAAAAGAGCAATGTATTGTCTCAACTTTACAAAGCACAAACTTTACTCCAAACCTCAAGCTGTACAAGAAACCATTTTGGCAATCCACATACCTGAACTTGAAATTGTTTCCAATGCCCTAGTCAATTTATAGTGGATTTACACAAATTGATCTTGTTGCTTTAAATGTTTCTGGTTTCTTTTATCAAAAGTCAAGTGGTAGATTTATGCAGTGAGGCTGCTTGGTGATCCAGATCCAGAGAAGCACTGACAGGTAACTCAACGCACTGCAAAACACGGTGACATCCGGCAACGCAAAAAGCCAATACCTGACATCCTCATCATTCCTCCTGCACTATCAGTCTGAACTTTAAAACTGAGACGAACAAAAGGAAAAAATATGGTCAGTTTCGTTTCTCTGACATCTGATACCAGATACATTAGCAAATTTATTTTATACATTATGCAGGACATATGAAACCAAATCTGTTTTTAATTGAATGGTGTTGGATTTTTGAAGCCAAAAGGTGCGGCTGTTAATGTAACTATTAGTCACATAACAAACATACAGCTGGAAACAAAATGAAACAACCTCAAAACAAAGGCAAATTTCTTGGATCCAATGGTCTACTGTGACTCTCAGCAAAAGTAGTAAACACAGAAGAACATTACTGATATCTGAGCATTTCTGCACCTGAAGAACTGTTTGAAAATGTTCTTTCTATGGTTGCGAGTGCAACTGAATATATGCAAAACAAGAAAACATCAATATGGCTATGTTGAATGAACCTCCACTGCTACAGCCACAGAGATAATTTCCCATTTCCCACTTTGGGTGTGTCCATCCCTTGAATGTAAGGGATGAGTGACATTCCTCTAATTTGTGATTTAGAGATTAGATACACTCTCTTCAACTTGTGGGGATCGTATATTACAGAATGACAGAAGTATTAAGGCACAGAGGAGGCCATTTGACCCATCATGCCGGCACCATCTCGTCAAATGAGCATCATTACCCAGCACCAATCTCCTGCTTTTCCCCGTACCCTTGCACATTATTTTTATCCAAATGATTGTCTAATGTCCTCTTGATTGCCTCAACTGAACCTTTATCCACCACATTTCCAGGTAGTTTGCACTGTGCTATCACCTCCATCACAACTCTTGGTGGAATATGTACATTTGTCAGTACAGAAGGAGGTCATTCATTCCATTACATTTGTCCTAGATCTTTGAAACAGCTAACTAATTAGCCCTTTCCTCTGCTGTTTCTCCTCTGTACAGCAAATGGCTCCTTCTCAAGTATTTATCCAGTTTCCTCTTGAAAGCCACAATTTGACCTGCTTTCATCACCCTTTCAGGCAGCCCTTTCAGCTCACAATAACTCACTGCAAAATAAATCTCCTTTCTGCACCTCCAACTCCCTTGCCAGTCATTTTAAATCTCTAACCTCTTTTGGGTTTTTTTGGCCAGTGGGCAGCTTCTCTCTCTTTGTACTCAGTAAAAACACGTCATTGTGTTGAACACCTCCATTACTTCTCCCCTCATCCTTGCTGCTCTAAGGATGGCAATCTGAGCTTCTTGTGCGAATCTTCCCTACACCCATTTTCAAAGTCTTGCCAATCTGGATAGCTGAACTCCAATGGAATGCGTTAACATTCCAGGAAATTGGCACCTCTTTTCTGCAGAGCTAATCACCTTAAATACCCACTTTCCCAGGACACCCTGGGCGCACACATAGATGTGTTAGACTGGGGGAGCATTGGGGTCATGGGTGAGGAGAAGACCTAATCAGTGGTTCTGGGTAATCAGCAAAATGGAGGGCAGAGCGAGTACTCTGTAACTTTTAGTTGGTCATATGCAGGAAATTATAATGGCACTGGATGAGCAATCCAGAGGCCCAGGGCAATAGTCCATGGTCTTGGCTTCAAATCCCACCATGGCAGCTAATTCAAATGATACATCTAGAATTGGAAGCTGGCCTCAGTGATGGTGACCATGAAACTAGTGGTGACTGCTCTAAAAACCCATCAGGTTCACTAATGCATTTTAGGGAAGCAAATCTGTTCCAGACTCATAGCAATATGGTTGACACTTGAGAATCCTCTGAAACGGCCTACCAAGGCATTTAGTTCAAGGGAATTAGGGACTGATAATAAATATTGGCCTTGTTTATGGTGTACATATCCTATGAAAGAATAAAGCAAAAGGGAAAACTCTATCCTTGCATGATGCATATAGGGGCTGACCAACACCAGCATGGCCATCCACCAAGTCTCACTCATAATTCATGTCCATTTGTCCATGTTTCTGGATTAAAATCAGCATTGCATCCAGCTCCACTCCTCACCAATATTCCTGGATCCTACCTGAAATTGGTTCTGGTGCTCAGTGGATAGAAACTCTGAAGGCAGAAATTCTCATTTCTATTTTCCAGACCAGAGGTGCCAGTGAAACAAAGACAGAGGCAATAGCTGTTTGGGAGACAGAGGTGGGGGAAGTGGAGTGAGAGGAATTCTTGTGGGAAGAACCCAAGAGAAGGTTGACCCAAAGGTGAGAGTTTGAGCTGAGATGGGAGAAGTGCCCCAGAATGAGCTGAGGGATAGGTGGGCAAGAGGGGACAAGGGTGGCATTATGGAGTGTAGGCTGTGGGTAGAAGGGAGAAGCAGAAGAGTGCCCACTTAAACCACAGCGAACATAAAGTGCCAGAGTGAACTACACTTTCAGAATCTTGTCATTCAAAACCATATTGAATTAGATCAGATGAGAAGATAAGGAACAATATCATTATGTGCCACATTTATTTTCTCAGATGCCTCTTCTCATTTTTCCCAACAATATGTATTATTTCATGCTAAGCATCATCTGTCATGGGTTTCCCTATTTCTCCAGACTACCAGTCCTTCCGAAGTCTGTTACTATCCTCTTCACTGCTTACTACATTTCAAGGTTGCGTATTAATGACTGAAATTATATCCTGCATTCCCACGTCCAGTTATTATGACACATCAAAAACAGTAGTAGCTCGAATACTGATCTCTGGAGAATCCCCACCATACACACCTTGCTCCAGTCTGAATAAACAATCATTCATCACTGTCCTTTGCACAAACGGATGAATGATCCCGTGATAGCAACAAAATTCTGTTTGAAATGTTAGCAAAGTGGTATCTTCATTATAGAATCAAAGAATGATTACAGCCCAGAAGGAGTACAGATAGTTCTGCTTTGATGAACATGAATAAACATCCTGTCCCCCATGAAAAACATTACAGTAACCATTATAGAAATGACATTGACTCAGTAGATGATGACAACAAAGTAAGCACCAAGTGTGACTTCAATCTCACAGTTAAAATGGACAATCATGGCAATGAAAGTTGGAAAGAATGGTGGTAACATTCAAGCACTAAGCTGTCAGCTCTGGCTATGTGGTAGCGTTCTCATGATCAAATCAGTGATGGGTTCAAGTAGATCTGAGACTGACTCTCAGTGGAATACTGAAGGAGATTGGCATTTTCAGAGAGGATCTGCCAGACACAAACATTCACATGGGCTATTTTGAAGCCAAATAGGGAAGTTATCAATGGCACTTTGTCCAATGTTCACCTCTTAATCAATAGCATTGTCTGAGCATAATCACGTTATCATTAGCGTGAGTATGCCTCCAGCAGAGTGTGTTAACTAATGTGGCAAAGCTTTTGGTATCTCTTGGAACCTAAAAAACTGGATGTGGGTATTGTGATACTGAATAATCTAAAATACTTTTATAACAGCTTATTATTTGGAAACATTTCATTCCCACAGGCAGATAAATCTCTTGGCTAACATTAAACTACTAAATTATTCAGAGTACCATGCTTTCTGCATGCAGCATGTCAGGCTTCAAGTCATCCTGGAAAAGTGCAGCAGGTCAGACAGCATCAGAGGAGCTGGAAAGTCAACGTTTCAGGCTGAAACCCTTCATCAGTGCTGATGAAGGGTTTCGGCCTGAAACATTAACTTTCCTGCTTGTCTGATGCTGTCTGACCTGCTGTGCTTTTCCAGCTTCACACCTATAGACTCTGGTTTCCAGAATCTTAAAGTCATCCTGGGTGAGATGTAATATGAGCCTTTATACCTTCAGGTCAGATGCTATGACACAGTGATGATAGCGCAAGCCTGTCTCTTAAAGGTATGCTGACATACTGAGCACAAGACAGAATATAACCTTCCTTTTTTTTCAAAAATAGTGATGTATTCCAAAAATTATAAATGATGATACATAGGCACATGCTGTTAGTTTGATAATTACGTAAACAGGTACAGCTGAGTTTACAAGACTACCATTTCAAACTTCGTGATAATGTTTTGGAGGTTTAACAACTTGTTCTGAGCTGGTAATTGTATACCCATCTGGAAAAGTATGAATTGTTCTCAGTTGCACTTGTTTGACAATTTGGTTGCTTTGTTACCGATACCTGTCACTCAATATCACTCCACAATCACTAACGTGAGAAAGCTTGTGCATGATCGATGTGTCATACATTAAGCTGAGCTGGCTACTGTTCCTTTGCAATGTAGCACTATGATCAGTAATTTTTTTTATGGTTTGGGTTAGTTACAAGTTTTATAAAACACTACTCACATCCAAGTATTTGTACTTCCAACCTGCACCTCTGCCTGGCAGAATTTTAGTAGTTCTCTTTCATTTTCTCCATCTTAAGAAGCATGTCTTGTTGTCACAGAATGGTTAGACAATTGGTCACTGGGCAAGGTCATTCACACTGGTATTGCAAAAAAATGCAGCCAGGGAGAGGGATTGGAAATGGTGGCTTGAGAAAAGAGCTTGTGATAGGGACCAAATTCAATGACATTCTCTTCCCAATAAATAATAGAAAAAGTTCCTACCAATCTTATACTATGTGTTACATAAGCAGTCTGATAATTTGAAGACAGTGGAGAGATCAAGAGTTGCATTGAAGTAGTGCTGGTTGTCCTCAACATACCTATGGAAATTGATGCTGAGTTTTTGGATGATGTATTTTATGGGCAGAGTGTATGTGAAAAGTCACAGGGCCAAGGATACCATAGAGGACACTAGAAGTCATAGTTCAGATACAGGAATCATTGCAGAAGATTTCACAAGGACCTTCGCCAACTCTTACAGATGCACGATAGAAAGCATCCTATCTGGATGCATCACAGCCTGGTGTGGCAATTGTTCTGCCCTGGACCGTAAGAAACTACAGAAAGTTGTGAGCACATCACACAAGCCAACCTTCCGTCTATTGACTGTACCTATACTTCTCATTGCCATGGAAAGGCAGCCAACATCATCAAAGACCCCTCCCGCGCCAGTTATAATCTCTTCCAAAATCTTCCATCAGGCAGAAGATTAAAAAGCTTAAACACACGTTTCAACGGATTCAAGGAAAGCTACTTCCCCGCTGTTATTAGACTTCTGAATGGTCCTCTCAAGGTTCATATCTAATGTTGATCTCATTTTTTGTGCACTTTCTTTGCAGCCATAACTATATATTCCTCACTCTGTTCTATCACCTTGTAATCTTTGTGTCTTTGTATGCTATGATTTGCCTGTGCTGCATGCAAAAAAAAAACTTTTCAATGTATTTATGTTCATTTGACAATAATAAATAAATCAAATCAAATCAAATAAAGATTCTCAAGTTGTGTCTGTGTGGATACAAATGGAACCAAGCAAGTATAGTCCACCAAGTAAAATCCCATGTGGGATTACTGGGATGGGGTGGTGGGGGTGGGTCAGTCTGGGTGGGATGTTCTTCAGAGAGTCAGTGCAGACTCAGTGAGTGAATGGCATCTTCCTGCACTGACTCTATGCACTGATTCTATGATTCTATGACAATGACGAGGGAGGAGGGTTTTGTGGCCAGCTGTTTTATAAGTGACAGACAAGATAGAAAAGAAGGGAAAGTTTAACTATCTCATAGTTATTTACAATATCCCCTGCAACATTGATTAAGAACTGTTTTTAGCACTGTGACACAGTAGAAATCTAAGTGGAGGCAAAAATGAACTTACAAAAGTACAGTCCTGGATTAGGTAGTGATAATATTTTTGAGAATTTTGGAAAGAAAAGAAAATTTGGAGATTGGGATGGGTTACAATGATAGAAGGGTTGAGGGTC
This sequence comes from Rhincodon typus, assembly GCF_021869965.1. Taxonomy (NCBI): domain Eukaryota; kingdom Metazoa; phylum Chordata; class Chondrichthyes; order Orectolobiformes; family Rhincodontidae; genus Rhincodon; species Rhincodon typus. The sequence continues at coordinate 38,985,203 of NC_063357.1, read as the reverse complement.
TTTTTTGAGGGAGGGAAGGGACAGATGTGAAGGAGAGAAGGACAGTACTGAAGGAAAGAGAGCCATGAACATGTCAGCCAAAATGGGAACCAAGGAGAGAAATTGGTTGGTCAGCACTTTCAGAAGAACAGGGTAGAAGGAGCAAGTAATGCTCCCATGGAGAAAACAAACTTGGAGAGGACACAAAGCAAGATAGGGAAAGATCAAAATTCAGTGATTTAGTAGTTGGTGAGGGTGATGTTTATTGGTATTTTGGTTTTATGAGCTGGGGAAGGAGAGAAGCAAGTGTAAGATCACACTTGACCTCAGGATGAAAGAAATCCATGTTGGAAGTGACAGTGCATTAAACAGGGAAGAGGGGTCTAAGAGGATGAGATGAAGTAGAGAGGTGAATCCAGGAGTTATCTTTGCATTCCAGAATGTCTGTGGAATAGTAGAAGTGGTTTTAGCAGGTTAGAGCAGTACTTTGTATGGTCCAGACAGATTTGGTGGTGAATGGTGAAATTAGCTATCTAATGTTCAAGCTCCAATACAGCTGTTCAAGTTTGCATCCCTTGGATAGCAGGGGCTGGAGGTGGTGGTCATACGTGTGTGTGTGTGTGTGTGTGTGAGAGAGAGAGAGAGAAAGAGAAAGAGTAGGTCATTGAATGTGGAGGCGAGTCTATGATCGAGAATGTTGGTAGCTGCAGAAATGAATGAAAGATTGCAAAGGCCATACAGTTGAACCTTTCGAAGTGCAGTTGTAAGTGAATAATGAGAGAACTCTTTACCACTTACCCGCTTCCCGTCAAGGGCAAGGGGAAGTAAGATTGGGAGGCAGAAGACCTGGGAAAAACATGGAAATATAACCTAGCTGAAACATGCTCATTAGCAACAATCTACACTCAGATTAGTTTCAAATTGCAGTATCTGGAAATTACTGGCCTCCTTCCAAGTAGTGGTTTCATGCCAGCATTGTTCTCAGTTCATGGCAGTGAGAATCACAGGAAATTGCTTATTGGTATCTCATGATTTTAACAATGTATTGATGCTGTCTCTGGTTTTCAGTAAAAGCTTCACCAGCCCACCATACATTCAGAATTCCTACTCCCAAGGAAGTGTGTGGGGGGTGTCTAATGGCTGAAGATTTGTGAATTAAGTTCTTTACCCAGCTTCCTGACTCCCATTGCCTGTTCCATGTCTTCAATAGTGCCCATAGGCCTCACAGTACCTGACACAGGGGACTAAATCATGTTGCTGTCACATTAACGGTCCATTGACTGTCCATAGATAGAGTTTCTTCACTAAGACATGGAGTCAGAGAGAGGCAGTGATGAGACTAGCCAGTGCTGTTGGGCTGCAACTGGAGTAGGCAGGTCTCCTACATTAGAAATTAGAAAGGTTTATTGAAATAAATGGAGGATCTCACAACATCTCAAAAGAGGATGCTGCCTCTAGGACAGGACCCTCTGAGAAACCCACCAAATGGTTGACTTGGTGGAACCAGTGTGAATTGAGTGGCTCCACCTGGACACATTAAACATCTATGTTACGTTCACTGATTCCAACCAGCAATGTTACCTACACCCTGAGAAATCAGCAGAATAAGAGGGCAGGGTGAAGGCGGATGAAGAGGGTGCCTGGGGGAATGGAAGGTGGGAGAAGAGAGTGAACAAGGATGGAGAAGAGGGGCTAGGGGAGAAGAGGGGCTGGGCAAGAAGAGAGGCTGGGCAAGAAGAGGGGGCAAGGGGAGGGGGGAGAGAGGAGATTGAGGGAGAAGAGAGGGAATTGGGTATGAGAGGAAATGGAGGTGAAAAGCAAAGGGGGAAGAGAGGGGAAAAGGGTTAAAGGGAGGAGGGAGAGTTGAAGGGGTAGGGGAGGAAGTGAGGGTAGGAAAGGGAGAGAGGAAAGAGGGAGAAGGTACGTGGCAAAGGGATGGGTGAAGGAGGCACTGTACCATTAGTAGTCATGGCCTTTTCAGTGGCATTGCCACATGCCAGCTGGCAACCTCTGAGCACAAGACAGCCACCTCACGCAGAATGTTCTCCCATTGTACCTCAGACAGGACAGCCACCTCACGCAGAATGTTCTCCCATTGTACCTCAGACAAGCTCCTTCTTCAGCGAGTACATATTAAAGCAATGTATTGAATGCCTTGTCGCATTTAAATATTTGGAAATGCTGAAAATAATTCTCAAATATTCAATAGACTTTTCAAATGCAAATTGAGGAAAGACAAACACAATGCATGATTACAAAGAAAAGTTATCAAGCAAGTGATGAAGTTCAATCTTGAATTTGAACAGCTACTACATTGTGAGCATTGGATAGTTTAAGAGAATTAAGCCTCAAAGCTTCATACACAAAAAAGAAAATCTGATTATTGAAAAGTAGCCAAATAAAAACAACTCACTAACAAAGTCTGTGGCAATTTCACAACTCCAGTTATCTGTGGAACTTGACTTGCTTGTATTTTGTAAGACTCTGCAGATCACAGATTTTTCTACCACATCTGCTTTGAACAACAGTCGGCATGCTTCATGGAGGGTCTGATTGCGCAGAGCTTTAGGATGTCATAGGATGTGATAGGATCCTACATAACTAGCAAGTTCTTCCTTTCCTCTCTCTTTCTCATGCCCATGCCTGTCCAAAGATAATTCTGTGCTTGCAAATTCTTGATCGACTTACTTGTACAAATATAAAGTACATTAAATATATATGACACAAAATAAACAGAACATCCAAGGTAACTGAGGTAAGCATCTGAGCTAATTACTCATGGAAGGCTATTTCTTTCTTACCCAGGAAAGGTCTGCACATGTTATTAAGCTTTAACATGGCTTCCTACATTTATTTAACACCTTGACCAAGGACTATCTTCTCCATTCATCCAGAATCTTACTGACGTGTAATGGTTTGAGAGAAGTCCTGCCACATATTGGAAAATTGACACCCTCCTTGGCAGTCCATTATCGTACTGAATTTCCCTTCATCTTTCTATTATTGTAGAGTAAGAATGAATGACAATAAGTCAGCATGAACTAATCAGCTCTCTGATTGTTGTTACTTTAACAAATGCTACTCCAGTTGCTCAAAAGTGTAAGAGAGCAGAGTGGATGTGCAGGCAGTTAGCTGATCCCAACGGGAGCAATGATCGAAGTTGCTGATTACTCCTGAATCATTGCTGCAAAATCTGTACACTTTCAGATTAGTATTTACTATCAGGGTATGAGCATTGTATTGCAAACATTTCAGTTAAATGATTTTACAATTGCATCATGTAAACTTTTTCTCTGACAAGAGCAACCTTTGGAGGAACAGTTTGCATCATACCTAGTTTAAAAATAGTTAATAGGAAGAGTCAATTATTGTCCAACAAGGTCAACTTAATAACCATCATAAGAATGTTCCAACTCCAGACTTATCCATTATGTACTGGCTTTATAAGTCAAGTCAGGAAGGTCACCAAAACCACACCATTCTCCCCACCCTCCAAGACAAAGGCCTCCTTATTAGTGATATCTTGTTACCCTCATTCAAAAAATACAGTACCACCTATTCTGCACAGTCGACCAATCAGCTGCAAGAATGTTAACATGCATCAACTTGCACAGTAGCCAATCAGAAATATGATCCTGCCTGTTTTCCCATCACTCTGTTTCACCCATTCCTCCAGATCATGGGACAGGGTGCATGGCCCAAAATGTTGAGGCAAACCAGTTCTTCAAAGGAACACTTTTAAGGGAGCAAGGTTTTTTCAGAGAAAAATTGGACTTGATGTAACCATGACATTATCTTGATCATTGGCATGGATCTTCTGCAGAGTGGCAATTGTCAGCAGATTGCTAATCTACACTTCTTGCTGGATGTTCTGAACCCAACATCTTCAGATGTGTGGAGATCAGTGTTCAGTGAAGATCTCCATTACAACACTGTACAGTTGATGGGGAAAGACTGGACACAACCTTTTTTTATGGCACTAGCTGCCTTAGGGTGAGTTTAAATGTAGGGGGTGAATGTTAATGAATGGATGAGTGGATGAATGGATGATTGAGTGAATAGATAGGGATGTAGGGTGGATGGGTGAGGAAGATAAGTGGCTAGAGATAGTAGGAACTGCAGATGCTGGAGAATCCGAGACAACAAGGTGCAGGGCTGGATGAACACAGCAGGCCAAGCAGCATCATAGGAGCAGAGAGGCTGACGTTTCGGGCCTAGACCCTTCATCAGAAAAGGGGGAGGGGAAGGGGGTTTTGAAATAAATAGGGAGAGAGTGGGAGGCGGATAGAAGAGGGATAGAGGAGAGGATAGGTGGAGAGGAAACAAACAGGTCGAAGAGGCGGGGATGGGGCCAGGAAAGGTGAGTGTAGGTAGGGAGTTAGGAAGGGGATAGGTCAGTCCAGGGAGGACGGACAGGTCAAGGGGGCGGGATGAGGTTGGTCGGTAGGAGATGGAGGTGCGGCTTGAGGTGGGAGGAGGGGATAGGTGGGAGGAAGAACAGGTTAGGGAGGCAGGGACGAGCTGGACTGGTTTTGGGATGCGGTGGGGGGAGGGGAGATTTTGAAACTTGTGAAATCCACATTGATACCATTGGGCTGCAGGGTTCCCAAGCGGAATATGAGTTGCTGTTCCTGCAACCTTCGGGTGGCATCGTTGTGGCACTGCAGGAGGCCCAGGATGGACATGTCGTCTGAGGAATGGGAGGGGGAGTTGAAATGGTTCGCGACTGGGAAGATAAGTGGCTAAATGGGTAGGTGACATGTGGGTGGCACAAAATAATCCTCTTCCCCAACACTGAGTGCTCATCTCCAAGGCTGCATTTTAATTCTTGTGAGCTGCTTTTTGGCTTTGAGAGTCTACTTTTTCATTCTCACTAACTAATTTACAGCATGATGCATTCACACAGTAATATTACCTTCTGTAATTGTGCTGACAAATAGGGTGTTCAGACTCACACAGAAGCAGAATCTGAAGAATTCACCTATAATTAACAATAATTAACAAACCCATTAAAACTAAAACCACTATACACAGGGAAAGCATTCATTTTGTAAATATCTCAGCATTTAAATTGGCACAAGACAACAAGGGTAAGTTAGCACAAGTTCTTTTTTCAAAATAACTGATACATAATTCACACAAAAAGCCACCACCCTAAACATACTTTCCCAGACTGGTGAGGTCACAGCTCATTCACTTCCATTGTATATACACAATGCTGGAGTACTCTAAATACACAGCCAATACCCTGTTTACAACATCTCACATCTTACACTCAGATTTAAATTTAACAATTCACAGTGTTCATTATAATAGCATCCACAACACTCTGCCCCATTGAGTAACTCTGGAACATCTGCAGCCTTAAGCTAGAGATACCATATTCACTTACAAGTAATTCATTAACTCACTGATTTCAACTTTTCCTCGATCCTCGTTTGCTGATTGTTCCTTTATTGACAGGTTTAAAACTGTCAGCCATTATGTTCTCTCTTCCCCTTTCTTGCAGCCAGCACCTCAGGCTGTTGGTGAAAGTAGTACATCTCGAAGGACATAATTTCATATCCCTTTGAACATTCTGTATTGAACTCAATTCTCAAATGCTATTATGGCCTGTCAACTGTAAGAAGCACATTTTTTTCTTTCGTAATTTAACTTTTATCCCTTTTGTCTCCAGGGAACTCTGAATTTGTTTGTCCTACCTTTTCCTTTTAAGCGAATATACCTTGAGTGTAGACAAACAATCTCTTGTTTAAAGTAGCCCTTTGGTCAGATCTGCCTTTCCTGTCAATCTTTGATCCCAGTGTACCCGGCCCAGCACTTTACTTGCTCCAATTAAGTCAGCTCTTTGCCAGTTGGTTATTCTTACTCTGGAGTAACTAATGTCATTTTCCACTGTCATTTTAAACCTAATAATACAATACTCACTGACCCCTAAATGTTTCCACCCACCCACCCACACACCCCCTCCCATTACTTCATTCATTTGGTCATCTCATTCCCAAGAACCAGGTCTAATATTGCCTCCTTTCTTGTTGGACTGAACACATACTGTTTTGCAGGAAATTGTCCTGAACACAATCTAGAAGCACCTCAGGCAACCACTTTCCCAGTTTATATATGGGTCATTAAAGTCCTCCATTATAACTACTGTTATGTTTACACCTCTGTAATCTCATTGCAAATTTTTTTCTCTATATCCTTTCCACTAGCTGGGAAGGATATAGAGAAACAATGTCGTTAGTATCAAAGTGCATGGAGATTGTTATGAGCTATGATTGTTGTGTCTAGCCCACACCTCTCAGTGTTTCTGCACTGAAGAAAGTCAGTGAGGGTGCCTAGCCCACTAGTCTGCTATTTCTATCAATATTAGAGTGAATAGACTGGGATGAGTGGAAGGTCTGAACTGTCTCACAGTCTGGAGAGGGAGGGTACATTAATGCTTCCTCTCTTTATCTATAAATACCTCTACACTTGGCTGCTCCATTTTCATACTCATGTTTAAAAAACACAGTCTTAAGAACAGGCCTGACAACCTTCCTGTGAATCTCCAGGTTGTGTATGTACTCAAACAAAGTGATAGCCTGGAGAAGAGATTCTTTCTTGGAACCATGACAGATGGAAATGTGATAAAATCTGAGTGATTAGAGAAATTGCTGCCTGATTTATAAACAGTGGAATATAATTCAGAAAACTTCCTGTGGTGTGGATTATGGGAATTCTTTATACTGATTCCAGGTCTAGATGTCTGAACTGTGTCTTTTGAGCTCTCCATCAGCAGTTAGCATTCCAAACACTGCCTGAGTAAAGTACAGCCATAAAGGACTTTACCTCCCCTGAAGAACCAAAAATGACAGGGTTCTTTTTCATTTTTTCTCTCCTAGCTTCTGAAATTCCACATAATTGTAGCTGGGAATCCAAGGAAGTTTGTTGCTGCCTCTGAAAATGACAGCAAAACTTTGAGGTTTGCACCCATCTTTCAGTGGAAGCTCAGAAGCCTGGATTTTTTTCCCAATCCCCTTTTTGGGTTTGCTGGATTCAAGTATTACTCCAGCATCTAGTCTGAATTGACACTCTCTCCTTGTGTCAATATCAGCAAGCTTTTTTTTTAATATAGAGACATAGAGTCATTTGACCATTAGTTTAGTTTGGTGCTTTCAACAGCTGATCACCACAAATGATGACACCTGAACACTCAAATACAGATTTGAAATCAAAACTAGCACAGTTATAGGTCAACTATGTAATGTGATGTTCAACTCAATGTAATCTTTCTTTCAAGATTACAGAGGTGTGATGTGAAACTGATAGAATGCATGTTACCTAATACTTCACAAAATAATCTTTTATGGTATGATGGTGTCACAGATTTAAAACATAGATGCTTTTATGAGCCAGGAGAATGAGAAAATAAAGCCCCAAGATCCTTAAAAAGAAATGTGTACAGTAAAGAAGCTTCACTTTGATTCCAAAACATTGAAAAGAGTCATTTTCTGCTTTTGTGTGACTTGAATATTGGATAGCACTTCTGTTACATATTTTGTTCAGTGTATTCCTGAAGGAAAATCAGGCAAGCCAAACTTTCATCAGGCACTTGGTGATGGATTATACAAGATTCATAGACTCAATTCCGATTTATTCACAAAGTGGAATACTATGAGGGTATAACTCCTAACCCTAGTCCCAAAACCGCTCATGCCCACCCTGATCTCAACTGTATCAGTTGGTACCTCTTTATATGTGCTGAAATAAAGGAAGCCCTGTGCTCAGCCTTAATTTATACAGTTTACAAGCTGGCTGCACGATCTGCCATCTAAGAGTCTGAGATACACCCATAATACAATCCTCTGTGCTGAAAGTGCAGAAGGAAAGCATTATCAGACTTGACAGGGCAGGCAACCATGATCTACGACTATTTTGCAAAGCAAAAGCTTTACAAACAAGAAGACCAAAATCTGAAGACAAATAACATGTTCTAACCATGCAATGAGATCTGATTTTAGAGTGTTCATCTTGGTACTGAATTAACAATGTGGTGATCGTGTGTCTGATTTAAACCTTTTAAAATCTCATGCATTTGCACAGAGTTAAAATCTGGCCTAGCATGGGTTTGAACCCCAGTATCGTCATAGCAAAAATTAATTTAGTAAGGCTGGTAATTGGTCAGCTATGCTGTTTTCTGGATTATTATAAAAATCTAACATTTATAAAAGTCTTCAGGGAAGAGAAGCCACCTGATGTTGGCCATGCAGGGACTCCAGTTTTCCATTATGTGTTTCCCTTAATGCTCTCAAGTCAATGAATACAATATTGCTCACATTGCTGGATAAATACTGCTGAAAACTGAAATTCTATACACTTCTCAGTCTTCCAAAAAAAAAACAAATTTACCATCATTTCTTTATTGGTCTCATTCTCTTACAGATCTTTACAATGTCATGTATTATGGATATTGGCTCGACATTCAGGCTTTTCAACAACATAATGAAAAGAAACATGTCATTGTCTATCTCCTTTCTTTTAAATTCTCAGTCCCACTCCTACACTGATTCCAAAGAAGCTTAATATAAGTGTGAGGAATAACCATCTCATCTCCTCAATTCAGCAGTTTATTACTTCTGTCTTAATTCTTTTGAATGACAGTAGTTGGTAATGATTTTATTTTCTTACACCTTCTCTAGAACTAATTTATATTTCATTACATGTCCTCAGCATTCTTTTCATTATTTAATTTATTTTAACTTGCATCCTGTCACAGATCTTATCATTGGGTTTGCCTCAACTCCCCACTACTCTCCCTTCCTGCACTTATTTAAAACCTTGTCATGTCCCTAACTTTTCTAGTTCTGATAAAAAATAACAAAAATAGCTCTGTTTTCTCTCCCCACAAGTGCCACGTGTCCTGCTGAGCAGTTTTTTCTTCTTGTTACATACAACTGAATTGGAATTTCTTCCTATCTATTAATAGGATGTGGGTGTCACTGCCTGGGCCAGCATTTATTGTCCATGCTCTTCAGAAAATGGTCATGAGTTGCCTTCTTGATCCACTACTGTACATGGGGGTTAAGTATACCAACTGTAACGGGGATAGAACCCAGCAACAGTGAAGGACTGGATAGTTGTCATGGATAGGATGCTCGACTACAACCCCATAGTGGGAAGCAAGGTTCTGAAACTTCTAGGACATGGTAAGTGCATGGAATACATTCTGAGCATTGTACTAAAGCATGCTGCCCAATGATAAGAACAAAGGACAAAGTGAATTTGTTCAGAGTTTGAAAGTGTCAATGATGGGTTGAAAATGACGAGTTTGCAGCAAAGCTGATTTTGAATAGAAGGTTGCCAGGGCCAGATTGTACAATGATTTTGATGGAGAAATTGAAAAGGTAGAGAGTGGGAGTTCCAAACATGAAGAAAGTACCAATGGAATATAGGCCAAGTTCAAAATAAGAAGCTGAGAGCTATATCTTATCTGTTACTTCTTGATCTACTTAGTTTTCTTAACTACTACTGCAAACGGATTTTTTTTTCTGTGCAATAGACTTTGATCTTTTATAGTTTGAAAAGAAGGATCCAAGTATTTATACTGGAGTTCATATAGGAGGATCAATCAAAATATCCTTAATGATACAACAAAAAAAATCATAGCATTGGTCCACACCCACATAATATGATCTATTAATGACAAAACATAAGTAAAGCCTGCTGTATCGACAATGACACGTATTGTATTCTGCTAAACATTTGTTCAAAATGACATTCACTGTAACCTAGTTCATTTCTTTTCAGTTGGTGAGAAAAAAAGAGACTATGGGCAAAGATCACAAGGTATTGTTGGGAAAGCAATGCTGCAGCCAAGTGATTGTGGAACCAGCTAACACTATATAAAAGCACTTGACATTTGTTGACAAAACACAGTTCCACAAAAAGATAAAATGAAATGTTAAATACGCACCAACAAAAACCAATACCTGTTTCTTGGCTGAAGGATCTTTCTCTTGGGAATGCTGACAAATACCAGGAGGCCATAAGACGTAGGTGCTGAAGTAGGCCATTCAGCCCATCGAATCTGCTTGCCATTTAATGAGATTGTGAATGGTCTGATAATCCCCGACACCACTTTCCTGCCTCTTCCCCTGACTCCTTACTGCTTAAAATCGGTCTATCGCAGTTTTCAAATACTTAATGACCCAGCCTCAACAGTAAACAATTCCACAAATTCACTACCCTCAAAGAGATGCTCCTCATCTCTGTCTTAAATGGGTGACCGTTTATTCTGAGATGATGCCCTCTGGACGTTTCTGCATCTACCCTGTCAAGTCCCCAATGAATCTTACATGTTTCAAGAAGGTTGCTATCATTCTTCTAAATTCCAATGAGTACTCGTCCAATCTACTCATCCTCTCCTCATAAGACAGTCCTTCCATTTCCAATATCAGCCTAGTGAGCCATCTCTGGGCTGCCTCCAATGCCAGCGTAATTTTTCTTAGATAACAAGCTTAAAACTGTTCACGGTATTCCAGCTATGGTCTAACTTGTGCCTGTATAGCTTTACCAAGGTTACTTGTCTTTATATCCATTCCTTTTGAAATTCCATTTATTCCAGTTACTTTCCCTATTCCATGCAGAATCTAGTTGCTAGCTTTTCGTGATTTTTGCACAAAGCCTCCCAAAACCCTCTGTGTTGCATCTTTCTGCAGTCTTTCTCCATTTAAATATTAGCTCCTCTTCTTCCTGCCAAAGTGCATAACTTCACATTTTCCCACATTATCTTCCATTTGCCCACTCACTTGACACATTTTTACCCCTGTGCAGACAATGCGTGTCAATCTCACCATTTGCCTTCCCACCTACTTTTGTGTCAACAGCAAACCTGGTGATCGTACATTCACTTTCCTCATCCAATATTCTACACTCACTAAAAACAAAACTGTTGATGCTGTAAACCAGAAACAAAAACAGAAATTGCTGGAAAAGCTCAGCAGGTCTGGCAGCATCTGTGGGGAGAAATCATTGTTAATATTTCAGGTTGAGTGACCCTTCCTCAGAACTGATCACATCTCGGAAAATGTCGATTTATTTGCAGAAGACAGGGTGAGTTGAGGGGGTAAAGAGTAAACGAGAGGTGGGGATAGAGGTCAAAGAGAGAGAAGAACAATTGGACAGACAAAGGAATGGATAACGATCTGGCTAGGAGGGTGAAGAGCTATTAATAGGGACTGTTAGTGGCTAACAATGCATTGTGTGTAATAGCAGGCTATGCAATAGCATGGCCTCATGTGTGGGGGCTGGGTTAAGGACATGGGGGAGCTCAAGACCTAAAGTTGTTAAACTTGATATTGAATCCAGAAGGCTGCCGGGTCCCCAAGGGGAAAATTTGGTGCTGTTCTTCCAGCTTGTGCTGTTCTTCCAGCTTGTGCTGATCTTCACTGGAACACTGCAGCAAGCCTGAGATAGAGATAACAAGGTGCAGAGCTGGATGAACACAGCAGGCCAAGCAGCATCATAGGAGCAGAAAGGCTGACGTTTCGGGCCTAGACCCTTCAGTTCCTACTATCTCTGAGATAGAGATGTTGGCTGGGGAACAGGGTGGTGTGTTGAAGTGGCAGGCAACTGGAAGCTCAGGGTCATTTTTTCACAGGCAGAATGTAGGTGTTCTGCAAAGCAGTCACCCAGTCTACACTTCATTTTCCCAATGTAGAGCAGACCACATTGTGAGCAGCGAATGCAGTAGACTAGATTGCATGAAGTGCAGGTAAAATGCTGCTTCATCTGGAAGGTATGTTTGGGCCCTTGGATACTGGGGATGGAGGAGCTAAATGGACAGGTGTGACACCCTCTGTGATTGCAGTGAAAGGTACTGTGAGGCTGTAGGAGTTTGTTGGGAGTGAAGGAAGAATGGTCCAGGGTGTCCTGGAGGGAACGGTCCCTGCAGAAGGCAGAAGGAGGGGAGGGGAATATGTGTCTGGCAGTTTCTTCTCTCTGGAGGTGGCGGAAATGGTGCCTGATGATCGTCTGGATGTGGATGCTGGCGGGATGGTAGGTAAGGACAATGGGAACACTATCACTATTGTGGGACGAAAGAGAAGGGATAAGGGCCGAAGTATGGGAGGTGGGTCAGACCCGATGGACGGCCCTGTCAACAACAGTACTGAGGAATCCTCTGATGAAGAAGGTGGACATTTCAGAGGCTCCCTTTTTGAAGTTGGCATCATCAGAACAGATGCAACGGAGATGGAGGAACTGGGAGAATGGAATAGAGTATTTACAGGAAGCAAGGTGTGAGGATGAATCGTGCAGGAAACTGTAGCAGTCGGTGGGTTCATAATGGATATTGGTGGCCAATCTATCCCTAGGAATAGGAACAGGGTTGAAAGAAAGCAGGTTTCCAGGAGTTATGAAGGAAATTGAAAAGCCGGACCTAAAGCAGAGATCTCAGCTTTACTCCCAGGGCCATCTGCCAGTGAGCTCAAGAACAGGAGGGTTGATTGATTGCAAATACAGCTGGAGAATGGAGTGTGGAATGGAGAGCATCAGTTTCTGAAGAACAGGGGCCTAAAAAAGCTGGTTACATTTTAATGGGATTGTAATATTCTCACAGAAAGATTTGCTCGTACTGTTAGTGTTAGTTTAATCTAGCTTGTTAGTAGCATAGGCTCCTGAGTGGTAGTAGCTAAAGTTGGTAACAACTTGTAGAAAAGTTGCTAGTAAGACTACAAGCTAAAGATAAACTTTGAGCATGCTTTGAATGTGGAATGATGTCGGAAAGACCAAGTTAAGGGTGCACTACCTGAATGCACATAGCATTCACAACAAGGCAAATGGTTTAAAGGCACAAATACTATTACAGAAACATGGCTGCATGGTGATTAGGATTGAGAACTGAGCATTCAAGGATATTAAATATTAAGGAAGCTCAGACAAGTAAGGAAAGGAGGTGGAATTGTGCTGATTTTACAGTATGGGATCAGCACATTTGTAAAAGAGAATCTCAGATCGGAAGATCATTGTGTGGAATTCCTTTGAGGTGAGCATAGGGCAGCAGAAATTGGTTGGTGTTATTTAAGGCCAAATAGTAGTGGTAGTGTGGGGCATGGTTTTAATCAAAAGATGAAAGAAGTTTGTCCAACACAATTAACATGGGTAACTTTAATTTGCAAACAGAACAGGTAAACTAAATGAACATTAAAACTGTGGAAGAACAGTTTCTGAAGTTAGTCATGTTATCCAGAGCAGTATCTTGAGCCTAAATAGTAGACAGGTAATTTTCGATCCAGCATTAAGTACTGAAAAAGGGTGAATTAATAATCTTGTAAGAGAACTTTTAGGGCCCAGAGACAAACATGATTGAATTTTGCATTCCATTTGAAAGGAAGGTGACTCAATCTGAAACAAGATGCTCAGTTTGAATCAGGGCTACCTTGAAGATATGAGGCAAAATTGGCTGAGATGGATTGGAAAAATACATTGAAAGACCTGGTTGTACGTAGGCAATCAATAGTCTTTAAATGACTATTATATTGTTTTCAACAACTATACATTCTTCCAAGTTGCAAAAACTCAGAAGGTCAGTCAACTGTGGCTGACAAGGAAGTTAAGGATTGTATAAGATCAAAAGAAAGTGCTTACAAAGATACCAGAAATAGGAGTGGTATTTCTGAGGACTAGGAGGTTTTAAGGAGCAGCAAAAAAGAACCAAAAAACTGATAAGGAAATGAAGAATAAAATATGAATGCAATCTGGCAAAAAAAACATGATAATGGATTGCAAAAGCTTCTATAAAGGCACAAAAACGTTGTTTGACGAGGTCAAATGTATGTCCATTATAGGCAAAGTCAGAAGAATTTATAATGGAGAAAAGAGAAATAGCAGAGAAGCTAATTGATCGCTTTGTGTCTGGGTTCACTGAATATGGCACAAGAAATCTGCCAGAATTAGAGATCCAATTGACTAAGACAGAGGAGTAGAAAGAATTAGTATTTGTAAGAAGAAATGTATGGAGAAAGTAATGGAGTTGAAAGTTGATAAGTCTCCAAGAGCTGGTATGATATATTCCACAGTGTTGAAGGATTGCCTATAAATATAATCAATGCATTGGTGGTCATCTTCCAAAACTCTATAGATTGTGGAATAATTCCTGTGGATTGGAAGCTAATGTCACCCCACTATTTAAGAAAGAAGGGAGAGAGAAAACAGGGAACTACACACCTCTAACCTTACATTTGTAGTAGGGAAAATGCCAGAATCAATTTTAAAGAATAGGATAAATGGACCTGATTGGGCAAAGTCAGCATGGATTTGCTAATTGGAAACCCATGTTTGTTAAAATTGTTGGAGACTTTTGAGGATGTTACTAACAAAATTGATAAAGGGGAGTTTGGATGTAATAGACTTGGAAAGCTTTTGATAAGGTCAGCTGCAAGATGTGGTAAGCAAAATTACTGCACATATTTTAGAAGGTAATGTCCTGGCATGGATTAGCAATTGGCTAACAGGCAGAAAACAGTGAGTAGCAATAAATGGGTCATTCTCGTATTGACAGACTGTGACTACTGGGGTCCACAAAGATCAATGTTTGAGCTGCAGCTATTCACAATATATACCAATAATTTGGAGTCAGAGATCACATCTAATATTTCCAAATTTCCAGATGATACAAACCAAAGTAGGAATGTGTGTTGTGAGGAAGATATAATGTGGCTTCAGGAGGATTTGTATTGGTTGAGTGAGTGGGCATGAACATGGCAGATAGAACAAAACATGGAAAAATGTGAGATTATCTAGTTTGGTAAGAGAAACAGACACTGTATTGCTTAAATACAAAGAGGTTAGAGACTATAAATGTACAAAGGGACCCAAGTGTCCTTGTCAATAAGTCACTAAAAGTTAGCATGCAAGTGCAACATTTACAGGGAAGGTTAATGGATTGTTAGTCTTTATTTTAAGAGGATTTGAGTACAGGAGTTTATTTTAAACAACCTTTTCAGAGATGTTATGTTGCACCTCTGGAGCAGGTTGGACTTCAACTTGGGCCTCCTGTAGAGTTAGGGATACTACTCCTGTGCCACTTCATCTGAAGCAAATTATTCAGAAGCTTAGTTAACTGCAGCTGGAGTAATGTGCACAGTTTTGGTCTCTTTACCTCAGGAAGGATATGATTGCCATAAATGGAATGTAAAAAAGATTCACTAGACAGGATGGCAAGAAGAGAGAATGGGCAAACTGGGCCTGTATTCTCTCAAGTTTCAAAGAATGGGATGCAATCTCATTGAATCTTCCCAATTGCTAAAAGGGCTGTAATCAAAATGGAGAACAGAGTTCATGCTCTGAAGTCCCAAACAGCACTGGGAATGTATTTTATTTTACTGTGAGCATCCATGGATGGGTCAGCATTTATTGCCCATCCCTAACTTCCATTTGAATTAATTGGCTAACTAGAGATATTTCAGAGAGTAGTTAGGCATAAACCACATTGCTGTGGGCCTGGAGTCACATGTAGGCCAGATAGGGTAAGGATGACAGATTTCCTTCCCTAAAGGACCAGATGGGTTTTTACAACAATTGACTGTGGTTACCATCCAGATTTTCATTGATTCAAATTTCACCATGCCACGATGGGATTGTAATCCATGTCACCAGAGTTTTAGCCTGGGTACCTGTATTAAAAATCCAGTGACAATACCACCGCATTACCACCTCCCATGTGCACCAAAGGCCTGCAGCAGTTTAAGAATCCAGCTCATAGCTATCTTCTCAAGGGTAATGATGGATGGACAATAAATGCTGACCCAGTCAGTGATGCTCACATCCCATGCAAGAGTATAAAAAATTTAGAGAAATTGTTATTGCTTTCTTTCCAATTCCAACAAGGCATTGTCACCATATCATTAAGAAAGCTAGCCAAAGGAAAGGACGTGCCTTTACATCACACTAGACTGAACCTTCGGATCTCCCAACATGTTTCATGGTCGATGAAATAAGACTGAAGTTCAGTCACTGTTGTGGAAAACACAGAGGCCAATTTGTACACAGTAAGGTTCCACTAAACTACAGTTAGACAAATGACCAGTGCATTTGTTTGAGTGATGTTGGTTGAGGGATAAGTATTGGTCAGGGCAGCAATAGAACTCCATCGTTTTTGCTCAAAACACAGGATCTTTTATATTCACCTGAGAGTCCAGATGAAGTACCGGTTCACCTGACAGTGTAGCACTCCCTCATGGTTATGCTCAATTGTTGGTCCAGATTATGGGCTCAGGTTTCTGGGAATATGAACCCATGACTGTCTTATTAAGAGGCAAGAGTACTACCACTGAGCCAAGGTTAATGCATGAAAGATTTCAAGCATTCGCAATATTAAAAAGACAAGGCTATGTTTCACCAAGTCCTTGGCAAAGGGTAAAATGATCTGAAAGTACATATTCTCTGACAATAAGAGTTGCATTACAGTTTCATTGATCTATTGAAGAAGTGTGTCCCAACTGATACAGATTTGTGATGTTTCAGTAGCAGAAAGTTATGTGCCTTTTGTGGCTCAGTCAACAGCAATCCTGAAAAGAGAAAATCAAAGGAAACTGCTTTGGAAGAAGATCACTTCACTGCCTGAACAAAAAGACAATGATTTTTCCATAGAAACAAGGTGATAAAGAAACAGTCACAACGCCAGTCTCGAGTTCCATATTCAATCCACTGAAGAAATGAGGTTACGCAAACAGCGCAGAATTTCCGTTAAAGACAAAGACATCAGAAATTTGACAAATCGATTTGAATTCATGATCAGAAATCTGAGACAGCCCTAAAAGGCAAACATTCTGAAAGCTCTTTTCATTAGTAGATCCCTAATATGTAAGTGCAGCATTCAAATGAAACATTAAATTGAGGTACATAAAGGACTGTCACAGCCTGAAAAAATCTCACTGAACTGATAAATGATCTGTTGTCATATTCTGTTAATAATATGTCACAGTCAAAAGGCCAAGGCCCAAAATGGAAGCTATTTAACCAGAAAATCGTGCATATTATGTTGCATATTGATGGGAAGAGGGCATGGAGAACAATTGAGGGAGCTGGAAAAAATAGCAGTTTGTTGATGTCAGATTTAGACTTTAAAAGCCTATAGGTTGTAGGCATAATAAATTAGCAAGGACGTTAAAGACATTCCCAGTTTTTAATGGGAAATCTGGAGAAAGCATTCCTAGGTTTTAAGAAAGTCAAGTGGGAGATAGTGCGGTGAACCTACAAGAATCAGGAACTTAAGGACAAGGGGAAAAAAATGTCTTTAAACTCCACCAACAGATACTTGAGCTACAGAGAGAACCAAGAATGGCTTAAATTAGAATGATAGAATCATACAGCACAGAAACAGCGTTTCAGTCCAATTCATCCATGCCAACCAGACGTCCCAATCTGACCTTGTCCCATTTGCCGGCATTTGGCCTATATCTCTCCAAACCTTTCCTATTCACTTATCTGTCCAGATGTCTTTTAAATGTCATAATTGTACTCACCTCCACCACTTCCTCTGGCAGCTTATTTCATATACACACCACTCTCTGCATGAAAGTTACCTCTCAGGTCCTTTTTAAAACTTTCCTCTCTCAACTTAAACCTATGCCCTCTAGTCTTGGACTCCCCCATTGTAGGAAAAAGACCTTGGCTATTCACCCTATCCATGTTCCTCATGATTTTGTAAACTTCTATAAGGTCACCCCTCAGTCCAATGCTCCAGGGAAAAAAGCCCCAGCCTATTTAGCCTCTACCTCTACCCTCCTGTCCCTTATATATCTTTTCTCCACTCTCTCAAGTTTAACAACATCCTTCCAATAGAAGGATGACCAGAATTGTACACAGTATTCTAAAAGTGGCCTCACCAATGTCCTGTAGAGCTGCAACTCCTAAACTCAGTGTTATGACCAATGAAGGCAAGCATGCCAAATGACTTCTTCACCACCCTGTCTCCCTGTGACTCCACTTTCAAGCAACAATGCACCTGCACAACCCTAGATCTACCCTTCCTTCTTGTGAGCTTAATGTAACATTGCTCTGGAGCTGAAAAATAAGCCTCACATGAAATTTATCACTGGACTTGATTCAAACTATGTCATGTTGTCTTATCCTTATATAGCAAAAGAATAAACACTGCATCAAACCATGCAATAGACTACAAGTTACAAATCAGATACAAAAAAAATCCTTTGTCAAACCTAAGTACAGTAGATTTTATTAGTTTACAAACTCTTAATTCATATCTTCATGGATGCACAACAACAGCAACAGCAGAGGCTGTGTGAGGTGCCCAGTCAAATGATGAAACGTTGGCCTTTCAGTATCTGTGGAGAAAGGAGACCTAACATTTCAAGTTGATGACCCTTCATTAGAATGTAAATTGAGTCTGTTCTTGGCTGAGGTTGAAGTTTAGGGCAGTATTTAGTTGGGGGGGTGAGGTGTGGGAGTCAAGCTTAGTCCCAGAGGAGGGTGGTCACATGGTGGAGTTTGGATCAGGACATTGGCAGGTGCTGGGGGCTAGTCAAGTCAGGTTGGGAGGAAGTTGGTTTGAGTCAGGGATTAGTCAGGCGGTGAGGGGTAGTCAAGATAGGCCTCACAGATATTCAAAATACAGAGAATGCCTTATTATTGAACAGAAATTAGAACTCCTGATCCATAAAAGAAGATTGCAATGTTGTATGCAGCCCAATAGCTCTTATTTGACATGTGGCCCAGATCTACAGTGCAGTAGCAATTATCATGAGATTGTCAATGCCAATCCTCCTTTTGCCCACTCTGACGCTGTTCAATATTTATGACCAGGTCTTCTGAGCTCAGATTCTCCAGAAGTGTGGAGCTCAGCGTACATTAAAGACCTCCATCGCAGTGCTGTAGCATTGGAGAGTTGACTGGATTCACGTTTTTTTAATTGAACCACACAATACAGAGTTGGAAGGTCCTGTGAATCAGGAATTGCATGTCATAAATTCAAACTTCACCTCCAACAGATGTTTACATGTTGCGAAATATGCAGCATCTCAATTCACATCTTGGGAGGTTTCTACAATCTCTGGCAATCTGGAGACTATAAAATCTGGGCCAATAACTGCTTGCACATTACAAATGAGCAATGCTGTGATAGCACCATTGCAAAATGATGAGAAAATAACAGTTAGGATGTGAGAGGTCAAGACATCAACTGGAGCAGTGTGAGCTATCAAAGAAGCTAGGTGGGAATTAATTAGGAGCAGGCAATATGTTATTTATAGAACTCATAGGATAAAACATTTTTTAGTCGAGGAGTTTAGGCATAAAGTACTGTTAAAATAATTAAAAGGAAATTGCACTTTATACCAGGATGAAAGCAATAAAATCTCTTAATTTGAAACAAATAGCTCATTTCTCATGGCAGTTCACAGAATGAACTGGATGATTTGCAGAGATAGTAGGAACTGCAGATGCTGGAGAATCCGAGACAACAAGGTGCAGGGCTGGATGAACACAGCAGGCCAAGCAGCATCATAGGAGCAGAGAGGCTATTTTAAGACGTTTCGGGCCTAGACCCTTCATCAGAAAAGGGGGACGGGAAGGGGGTTCTGAAATAAATAGGGAGAGAGTGGGAGGCGGATAGAAGATGGATAGAGGAGAGGATAGGTGGAGAGGAAATATTTGCAGTTTTGTTAAAGCCAGGACACTGCAACATTCTACTGAGGTAAAGTTGTATTCCATATTGACCAAAGTAATTATTGATGGATAATCACTGCAAGATATGTACAATTGCTCTTAATGGGCAGTTTGCACATTGGTCAGCTTTGCAGATTTTAGGCTGCAGAATGACGTACCTATCTACATTTCCTCTTGAGTAAGCGCTGAGATCAATCAGATATTCTGATTCCAGACTGAATAAGGCATTTGCTGTTACTAGGGGAATTTTTCTGAACCTCAGAAATGTTCAACTTTTTGTTTGAATAGTTAGGTGTGGCATATAACTTCGCACATAATCAGGTGTGATGAACAATACACAGTAGATATACATAGGCACACAAGATGCACTACCCTGGCAGAGTTCACAATGAATAAAAGGTTGTGATCAGTAACTGAACTCACGGGTTAAATTTTTTTCCTCTATTGATGAACATTGGAGTACTCAGGAGTTCTGGCACTTGAAAGTAAAATTACGCTCACTGATTTGTAATACAACTTCAAATTCACCTTTGTCGTTTGGAAATGGTGAAGGCTGCATATTCTGAGTGAGAAAAATGAGTGATGACCTATGTAACAGCTCTGCAAAGGGATAGATAAATAAGTATTTTTGCTTGCTTCATAGAAAATAAATCAACATTAAACATGACACTGGTATACACCAAATGCAATGCTACAATGCTGGCTTTTACCCAACAATGTGGAGAATTGCCCAGGTTTGTACTGTGCACAAATAAAGGACAAATCCAACCCAGCTAATTATCAGTATATCAGTAAATAGATGGAAGGGGTCGTCAACAATGCCATAAATTCTCTACTGGTTGGAATCATATTTGGCACTGCAGTAGTTCCTCAAGGTAGTGTATATGACCCATCATCTTCAGCTGCTTCATCAGTCACCATCCCTTTTCGTAAGGTCAGATGTTCATTGATGATATTGCAATGTTCAGCATTGTTTGCATCTCCTCAGATACTGAAGCAGTCCAAGTCCAAATGCAGCAAGACCTGGACAATATCTGGGTTTGGGTTGAAAAGTGGAAAGTAACATTTGCATCACTAAAATGTCAATGACCATCTCCAACATTTGCACTTCTGAAGTGTCAATGACCGTCTCCAACAAACAGAACTTAACCATTGCTCCATGCTAGTCAATGGCATTACCATCGCTAAGTCCCCCCACTATCAACATTCTAGAAGTTACCAGTGTCTAGAAACTGACTGGCCATCTAAACATTGTAGCTGTAAGAGCAGGTCGGAGGCTGGGAATTCTGCAGCAAGTAGCTCACCTCCCGACTCCCCAAAGACTGTCCACCGTCTACAAGGCACAAGTCTGGAGTGTGATGGAATATTCCTCATTTGCCTGGATGTGTGCAGTTCCAACAACACTCAAGAAGCTTGACACCAAACACGACAAAGCAGCCCACTTGATTGGCACCATATCCATGACATTTACTCCCTCCATTATTGACAATCAGTAGTAGCAGTGTATAATATCTACAAGATGCACTGCAGAAATTCACAACGGCACCCTAGACAGTACTTTCTAAACCCATTACCACTTCCATGTAGAAGGACAAGGGCAGCAGATACATGGGAACAACACCACCTGCAAGCATCCTGGAACCTCCATCCTTACTGTATTGTGGGTCTATCAACAGAATATGGTTCATTGTAGTACAAATAGGCAGCTCACAACCACCTTCTCAAGGGAAATTAGAGATGGGCAATAAATGCTGGCCCAGCCAATTGTGCCCACATCCCCTGAATGAATTTTTAAAAAATAAAATGAGGTATGATTGATGTATAGAAACAATTGTCATTACATAGAATTATAGAGTAGGTATTATGGAAGACTTCATTTACTGTAAAATATAGACTGGGACAGCAAAACTGTAAAGACAGGGGAAAGACTTGTGTTCAGAAGAATTTTCTACTGCAATAATTTTCTGATGCAATGAGGAAGTGGGTTCTGTGGGATCTGTTTCTCGAGAAAGAGGTGGGTGAAACAAATTAGGTGTCAGCAGTAGCATATTGAGGGGACTATGATCATCACGTCATGAGGTTTGAGTTAGCTATGGAAAAGGCAATGAGCATATCTAATGTAAAAAAAATTAGTTAAGAGAGGGCTCATTTTAACTGTGTGAGTAAGGATCTAGCATTGGCAAACTGGAATCAAGGATATACAGTGTGCTACCTTTAAAGAGATGGTAGCTCAGGTAGAGTAAAGGTACAATCTCACAAAGGAGAAACCCATGCAAGCCAGTATAGAGGCAAATACTTTAAAATGAAGCAGAAAAACATGAGAACTGGGCTGAATATAGAAAGTTCAGAAGTGAAGTTAAAAACAAAAGAAGAGAAACAAAGAGAGACTATGAGAAGAGATTAACAGCTAGCATAAAAAGGAATCAAAAGTTTTCTATAGACATACAAAAGAGTAAAAGAGTGATAAAGGCAATGGGACTAGTTGGGAACTAAAGAGGGATTTGTGTGTGGTGCATAGCTGAGGAGTAGTGCCTACTTTGTATTCTTTACCATACCAAAAGATGCTGCCCATCGTATACAGAGAGAGGAGTTAGTTATAGAATCATAGACTAATACAGCATGGAAACAGATCCTGCGTTCCAACTCGTCCACGCCTACCATGTTCCCAAACTAAACTAGTCCTACCTGCCTGCATTTGGCCCATATCCCTCCAAACCTTTCCTATTCATTTACTTGTCCAAATGTGTGTTAAACATTGTAACCATACCTGCATCTAACACTTCCTCTGGCAGTTCATTCCACACACTAATCACTTTCTGTGTAAAAAAAGTTGCCCATCATGTCCTTTTTAAATTTTTCTCTTCTCATCTTAAAAATATGCCCCCTGCTTTTGAATTCCCCCACCTTAGGGAAAAGACCTTTGCTATTTACCTTATCTATGTCCCTCATGATCTTATAAACCTTTATAAGGTTATCCCTCAACCTCCTACACTCCAGTGAAAAAAGTCCCAGACTATCCAGCCTATTTTTATAACCAAACCTCCATTCCCGGCAATGTCCTGGTAAATCCTTTCTGAACCATCTCCAATTTAATACCATCCTGCTAATAACAGGGCAACCAGAACTGAGTACTCTAGAAGAGGCCTCACCAATGTCTTGTACAACCTCAACATGACATCCCAACTCCTATACTCAAAGGTGTGAGCAAAGAAGGTAAGTGTACTAAATGCCTTCTTAACCACCCTGTCTACCTGTGATGCAAATTTCAAAGAACTAATCACCTGAACCCCTAGGTCTCTCTGTTCTACAACACAAACCAGGGCCCTACTATTAATTGTCTAAGTCCTGTCTTTCTTTGTTTTACCAAAATGCAACACCTCACCTTTATCCAAATTAAACTCCATCTGCCACTTCTCAGCCCATTCACCCAATTGATCAAGATCTCTCTGTAATCTTGGATAACCTTTTTCACTGTCCACTATAACATCAATTTTGGTGTCATCCGCAAACTTATGAACAATGCCTCCATTATTCTCATCCAAATCATTTATATAAATGACAAATAAAAGTGGACCCAGTATCGATCCTTGTGGCACAGGCCTCCAGTCCGACAAACAATTCTCTACCATCACCCTCTATCTCCAACTGTAAAGTCAATTTTTATCCAATTGGCAAGCTCACCCTGAATGTCATGTGATCTAATTTTACTGATTAGTCTACCATGCAGAACATTATCAAAGACTTTATTAAAGCCCAAGTAAACAACATTTACCGCTTTGCCCTCATCAATCCTTTTGGTTACTTTCTCAAAAAATTCAATCACATTTGTGAGACATGATTTCCCTCGCATAAAACCATGCTCACTATCCCTAATCATTCTTTGCCTCTCCGAATGCATGTAAATCCTATCTTTCAGAATCACCTCCATCACCTTATCCACGACCAATATCAGACATAGAGGTCTATAGTTCCCAGGCTTCTCCTTACAGCCTTTCTTAAATAAAGGCAGAACATTAGCCACCCTCCAGTGCTCTGATACCTCACCCACGGTTATAGATGATACAGATATTTTTGCTAGGGGCCCCTGCAATTTTCTCCCTGCCTTCCCACAATGTAATGGGATACACTTGATCAGATCCCAGAGATTTATCCATCTTTATGTTTTCTAAGACCTCCAGTACTTCATCTTCTGTAATATGAACTGTTTTCAAAACATCAATACTTATTTCCCCAAGTTCTCTAGCCTCGATTTCTTTCTCCACAGTAAAACTGACATGCAACATTCATTTAATATCTCTTCCATCTCCTGAGGTTCAACACAAAGACAACCTCATTGATCTTTAAGGGGCCCAATTCGCTCTCTTGTTGCTCTTTTGTTCTTAATGTACTTATAGAATCTCTTTGGATTATCCTTAACCCTATTAGCCAAGGCTTTCTCATTTCCCCTCTTTGCCGTCCTGATTGCCCTTTTAAGAATGCCCTGAAACTCTTTATACTCTTCAAGAGCTTCATTTGATTCCAGTTGTCTATATCTAAATTATGATTCTTTTTTATTCTTGACAAGAATCTCAATATCTTTATTTATTCATTGTTTCCTAATCTTACTAGCCTTACCTCTCACTCTAACAGGAACATAATGCCTCTGAACTCTCATTATTACACTTCTGAAACCTCCAACTTATCAGTCATCCCTTTACCTGCGAACAGTATACTCCAATCAACTTTTGAAAGATGTCTCATGACATCAAAATTTGCCTTACTCCAATTAAGAACTAACATTTATGGAACGCTTATCCTTTTTCATAACTATTTTAAAACTAACAGTATTATGATCACTTCAGTCACTTGCCAAATCTTATTTCCCAAGAAAAGGTCAAGTTTTGCTCCTCCTCTAGCAGGAACATTTACATATTGATAAAGAAAACTTTCTCGAACATATTTAACAAATTCCTCACCATCCAAACCTTTAACACTATGGCAGTCCCAGTCAACATTTGGAAAATTAGTATCCCCTACTATTACAACCCTATTAGATATATCTGAGATCTCTCTACATATTTGCTCCTTAATTTCCCTTTGACTATTGGGCGTCCTATTGTACATCCCCATCAAGGTGATCATCCCTTTCTTATTTTTAATTCTAACTCATATATTTTCACTAGACAATCCCTCAGAAATATCCTCTCTAATTACAGTCGTAATGTTTTCCTTAGTCAGAAACTCCACTCCCCCTCCTCTCTTGCCTCCCTCTCTATCTTTCCTATAACATCCAAAACCTGGATTGAGACACTGGATGGGCTAAATGTTGATTAAAAGAAGGGCTGTACTACTGAGGGGAGTAAGCTTGGAAATTGTGAGCCAGTCTCTCATCATCTGAATAATATCCTGCTTTTTCTTTACTTTTCTACTAAGAGGATAATTTCATAGCTCTGTACATTATGTTCCATCGGCCACGTTCTTGCCCACTCACCTAAACCATCTATATCCTTTTGCAGCCTTTTTGTGTCCTCCTCAAAGTCTATATTCCCACCTAGATTGGTATTGCCAACAAACTTGGATACATTGCCCCATCATTGTAATCATTACAGGTGTAGATTTTAATAGCTGAGACCCAAGCAGTGATCCTTGTGGTACCCAATTAGTTACAGCTAGTCAAACTGAAAATTATCCATTTATTCCTACACTGTTTGTTAACCTTCACCAATAATACCAATCTAATGGGCCAAATTCACTGCTGTGCATCATTTTATTGAATACTTTTTGAAAATCCAAATACACTATACAAGTTGGCCCCCAATTCACACTGCTAGTTGCAACCTCAAAAACCTCAAAACAGATTTCTGAAATACTGTGATAGCAAGAGCTGCAGATGCTGGAGTCAGAGATAACATAGTGTGGAGCTGGAGGAACACAGCAGGCCAAGCAGCATCAGAAGAGCAGGAAAGCTGACGTTTCAGATTGAGACCCTTCTTCTTCAGAAGTGTAAGAAAGGCAAAGTCACAGTGATCATGGGGGATTTCAATATGCAGGTGGACTGGGAAAATCATGTTGGTAGTGGATTGCAAGAAAAGGAGTTTGTAGAATGTCTACGAGATGGCTTTTTGGAACAGCTTGTGGTGGAGCCCACAAGTAACAGGCAATACTGGATTTAGTGTTGTGCAATGAGGCAGACTTGATAAGGGAGCTGAAGATAAAGGAACCTTTAGGAGGCAGTGATCATAAGATGATAGAATTTACTCTGCAATTTGAGAGGGAGAGGATAGAATCAGAGGTAACGGTATTACAGCTGAATAAAGGTGACTACAGAGATATGAGGGAGGAGCTGGGCAGAATTGACTGTAAGAGGAGCCTAGCAGGAAAGACAGTGGAACAGCAATGGCAGGAGTTTCTGGGAGTAATTCAGGAGACACAGCAAAAATTCATCCCTAGGAAAAAGAAGCATGGTACAGGGAGGATAAGGCAACCATGGCTGACTAAGGAAGTCAGGGATAGCGTAAAAGCAAAAGAGAAAGCATATAATGTGGCAAAGGGCAGTGGGAAACCAGAGGATTGGGAAGCTTACAAAGACCAACAGAGGGCAACAAAAAAAGAAATAAGGAGGGAGAAGATTAAATATGAGGGTAAGCTAGCCAGTAATATAAAGGAAGACTGTAAGAGTTTCTTTAAAAAAGGTATATAAAGGGCAAAAGAGAGGCAAAAGTGGACATTGGACCACTGGAAAATGACTGTGGAGAGATGGTAGTGGGGAACAAGGGAATGGCTGAGGAACTGAATAATTACTTCGCGTCACTCTTCATGGTGGAAGACACGAGTAATATCCCAAAAATTCAAGGGAGTCAGGGGGCAGTGCTGAGTATGGTGGTCATCTCCAAGGAAAAGGTGCTAGTAAAACCTGAAGGTGGACAAATCACCTGGACCAGATGGACTACACACCAGAATTCAAAAGGAGATAGCTGAAAAAATAGTGGAAGCATTAGTGGTGATCTTTCA
The DNA here is from genome assembly GCF_021869965.1 of Rhincodon typus. Classification (NCBI taxonomy): domain Eukaryota; kingdom Metazoa; phylum Chordata; class Chondrichthyes; order Orectolobiformes; family Rhincodontidae; genus Rhincodon; species Rhincodon typus. The sequence continues at coordinate 38,958,566 of NC_063357.1, read as the reverse complement.
GGAATTCCTTGAGTCAGGGAGGGTCCCAGAGGACTGGAAAATCGCTAACGTGACACCCCTGTTTAAAAAGGGAGTAAGGCAAAAGATGGAAAATTACAAGCTGATTAGCCTAACCTCGGTCGTGGGCAAGATTTTGGAGTCCATTGTAAAGGATGAGATTTCTGAATATTTGGAAGTGTATACTAAAATAGGGCAAAGTCAGCATGGTTTCGTCAAGGGGAGATCATGCCTGACAAATCTGCGAGAATTGTTTGAGGAAGTAACGAGCAGAGTAGACCAAGGATGTTATCTACCTGGACTTCAAGAAGGCCTTTGATAAAGTGCCACACAGGAGGCTGCTGAGTAAGATAAGGGCACACGGTGTTAGAGGCAAGGTGCTAGCATGGAGAGAAGATTGGCTGTCTGGCAGAAAGCAGAGAGTAGGGATAAAGGGGTCTTTCTCAGGATGGCAGCTGAGGATGAGTGGTGTTCCGCAAGGGTTGGTGCTGGGACCACAACGCTTCACCTTGTACATTAATGTTCTAGATGAAGGAACTGTGGGCATTCTGGCTAAGTTTGCAGATGATACAAAGATAGGTGGAGGGACAGGTAGTATTGAGGAGGTGGCGAGGCTGCAGAAGGACTTGGACAGGTTAGGAGAGTGGGCAAAGAAGTGGCAGATGGAGTACAACGTGGGAAAGTGTGAGGTCATGCACTTTGGTAAGAAGAATAAAAGTATGGACTATTTTCTAAATGGGGAGAAAATTCAGAAGTCTGAAATGCAAAGAGACTTGGGAGTTCTAGTCCAGGATTCTCTTAAAGTAAACTTGCAGGTTGAGTCAGTAGTCAGGAAGGCAAATGCAATGTTGGCATTTATTTTGAGAGGACTTGAATATAAAAGCAGGGATGTACTACGGAGGCTTTATAAGACTTTGGTCAGACTACATTTAGAGTATTGCGTGCAGTTTTGGGCCCCATATCTCAGGAAGGATGTACTGGCCCTGGAGCAGTTTCAGAGGAGGTTAAAGAGAATGGTCCCAGGAATGGAAAGCTTAACATATGAGGAAAGTTTGAGGACTCTGGGACTATATTCATTGGAGTTGAGAAGGATGAGGGGGGATCTAATTGAAACTTCCAAAATACTGAATGGCCTGAACAAAGTGGATGTTAGGAAGATGCTTCCATTGGTAGGAGAGACTCGGACCTGAGGGCACAGCCTTAGAGTAAAGGGAAGACCTTTTAGAACGGAGATAAGGAGAAACTTCTTCAGCCAGAGAGTGGTGAATCTATGGAATTCACTGCCACAGAAGGCTGTGGAGGCCAGGTCATTGAGTACATTTAAGACTGAGATAGATAGGTTCTTGATTATCAAGGAGATCAAGGGTTACAGGAAGAAAACAGGAGAATGGGGTTGAGGAACTTATCAGCCATGATTGAATGGCAGAGCAGACTTGATGGGCCGAATGGCCTAATTTCTGCTCCAATGTCTTTTGGTCTTAAGAAGAATGTTTCTGAAGAAGGGTCCTGACCCGAAACGTCAGCTTTCCTGTTCCTCTGATGCTGCCTGGCCTGCTGTGCTCCTCCAGCTCCACACTTTCTGAAATACTATGTCCCTTTCCTAAATCTATTTTGACTCTGCCCCAATAATTCTATATTTTTAAATCCCGTTGTTATCACTTATTATGCATTCTTATGCATCTTTGATTGTGACTGCGCTATGCTCCTTGTCTCTTCATCCTAAATTCTCAATGTAAAGAAAATGTTAACTAGAGAATGCATCCCACACGGTTAAGTCTGCAGGGAAAGATTAAACGACACTATTCAAAGGAAAGAACAACACGTTCTCACCTGGACCATCTCCGATACCTCCCTCCCCTTCCTGGACCTTTCTGTCTCCATATCCGGTAACTATCTCAGCACTGACATCTATTTCAAACCCATCAATTCCCATAGCTCCCTTGACTACACCTCCCCTCACCCACCCTCTTGCAAGAATGCGATCCCTTACTCCCAATTCCTCTGCCTCCCGCATCTGCTCCCAAGATGGAGCGTTCCATTCCCGCACATCCCAGATGTCCTCCTATTTCAAGGACTGTGACATCCCCCCCTCTGGTGATCCACAAAGACTTCAACCACATCTCTTGCATTTCTCGCACTTCTGCCCTCAAACCCCCTCCTCCAAAGAAAAATAAAGACAGAATCCCCCTAGTCCTCACATACCACCCCACCAACCTCTGCATCCAGCGCATCATCCTCCGCCACTTCAGCCACCTAAAATCTGACCCCACCACCAAAGACATATTTCCCTCCCTACCCCTAACTGCCTTTCATATGACTACTCACTCCACGATCCCTCATTCGCTCCACACTCCCTATTAACCCCACTACACCTGCCACCTTTCCCTGCAACCGCAGGAGGTGCTATACCTGCCTCTCCACCTCCGCTCTCACCTCCACCCAAGGCCCAAGACAAACATTCCAATATCCAACAGGGTTTCACCTGTACATGCTCCAACCTGATCTACTGTATCCATTGCTTCCAATGTGGCCTCCTCTACATCGGTGAGACCAAGTGTAGACTTGGTGACCGATTCGCAGAGCTCCTGCGCTATGTACACAATAATCAACAACACCTTCTGGTGGCCAACCAATATAACTCCCCCTCCCACTCCCTGGGTGACATGTCCATCCTGGGCCTCCTCCAGTGCCACAATGACGCCACACGCAAACTGGAGGAACAACATCTCATATTCCACCTTGGGAGCCTATAGCCTGCTGGCTTGAACATAGAATTCACCAGTTTCAAAATCTCCCCACCCCCGGCCTCGTCCCATGTCCAACCCTACCTCTCACCCCTGCCTCCTTGATCTGACAAACCTGTCAATCTTCTCCTCCACATATCTGCCTCACCCTTCCCACTGACCAATTCCCACTATTCCTACCTGCATCCACATATCGCCATCCCACCTACCTTCCCCCCGCGCCACCCCACCCATCCTCCCTCTATTTATTTCCCAGCTCCCTTCCCCCTCCCTCCTGATGAAGGGTCCCAACCCAAAACGTTGGCTCTCCAGCTCGTCTGATGCCTCCTGACCTGCTGTGTTCCTGCAGCTCCATATTGTATTGACAATTCTCCCAGGTGGCTTGCCAATATTTATCCCTCAAACACGATCCCTAAAAGCAGATAATCTAATCATTATCATATTGTTGTTTGTGACAGCTTGCCGTGAAAATTTGGCTACTGCATTCTTCCATGACAAGAGTGAAAAATGCAAGATTTTCACTAAGCCATAAAACTGAGTTTGTAGGTGAAATTGACTGGAAAATAGGCACATACTATATTTGCCCCGAGGTCCAATGTCATGACATTGCCTCTGGAACCACAAAGAACAAACTTCTGACATTGAGATCTTGGGACACCAATTGAGGTAATTAAAAGGTCGATTCACTTGAATTTTACAGGGAATTTTATGAATGGCATGGAAGACGATACAGTTCAGAGACCTGCCAAGTGAAACAAGTCAGCTGGGGAAGAAAGGCAAGTGCTCACTGAATGGAAAAAAGTAGAATGTGGGAGGCAGGATTCATGAACAGAGCAGTCAGTCCCCAGTAATAGATGATAGAGAAGAAGATGACAGGAGTGTAGGGGCATGTGACCAGGATCACTATGGCCAGCAGTACTTGATCCTAGGAGAGGGCAGAGATTGGCAGAAAGTTGAAGAATACGACATCCACACTTGGCCTCATTGACTCAGGTCTTGTGAATTCCACTGAGAAGGATGCCAGAAGAGCTACTCTGAGCTAACACTAACTGGACCACAGAAGTTGCCCTATTGGACCTGATACTGGATAGCTCTTACCACTTACATACTTTAACTGGGCAGCGTCTATACTACTCATTGCTTAATTGACCTGCTTCTGCAAAGTTATGTGTAGCCAGAAGTCAAACATATAAATGGGAATATCAGCTTCCAGTGCCACTGTTGTAAGGGCAACATTGGAAATATGAAACAAGAGGTTTTCTATCATTGATTACATCCGGGCGATCAATTAACCTGGATTGTATTGGGCCATTCTGTATTTGTGACAGTGTCTAATGTCCCTGTGGTTTCTTTCATAAGATCATAAGAAATAGGAACAAGAGTAGGCCCTTCAGCCTCTCAAGCCTGCTGTGCTTTCAACAGGATCATGGCTGATCTAACATTCCTCACGTCCACTTTTCTGCCTTTTCCCCAAACCTTTGATTCCCCCACTGACCAAGAATCTATCTACCTAATCCTTAAACAGACACAAGGACTCTGTCCCCTCAAATCTCTGCGGCCGTCTGATCCTAGACTCTCCCATGAGGGGAAACATCGTCTCAGTATTTATCTCGTCAAGCTCATTAAGAATCAATGAGATGACCTCTCATTCTTCTAAACTCCAGGGAGTAGTGTCCCAACCTGTTTAATCTTTGCTGATAAGACAATTCCTCCAAACCAGGGATTATCCTAGTGAACCTTCTCTGAACTGCCTCCAATAAAATGATACCCTTCCTGAAATAAGGGGACCAAAACTGCTCACAGTACTCCAGATGTGGTCTCATCAGCATCTTGTGCAGTAAGACTTCCCTACTCTTATATTCCAATCCTCTTGAAATAAGGGCCAACATTCCATTAGCCTTCCTGTTTACCCGCTGCACCTTGTGCTAGCATTCTGTGTTTTGTGTACAAGTTCCCCTTTTGTGTTGCAGCTTTCTGTAGTTTTTCTCCATTTAAATAATACTGTTCTTTTGTTTTCCTTTCTGAAATGGACTTCACATTTTCCCACATTATACTTCATTTACCAATATTTTGCCGTCTCACTTAACCAATCAATATCATTCTCTAAACTGTTTGTGTCCCCCTCACAACTTGTCTTTCCACCCATTTTTGTATCATCTGCAAATTTGGCTATGGTATATTCACTTCCTTCCTCCAAGTTATTAATAATATTGTAAACAGTTGTGGTCCCAGTGCTGATCCCTATGGAACCCCACTGGTCACAGGTCACCAACCTGAGAAAGAACCCCTTATCTCCAATCACTGTTTCCTGCTCTTTAGCCAATTCTGTATCCATGCCAATATACTATCTCCAACACCATGGGCTCACATCTTACAAATTAGCCTTTTGTGAAGTACCTTGTCAAATGCATTCAAGAAGTCCAAATACAACACATTTACTGGTTCCCTCTATCCATTCTGGTTGAGATTGCTTCAAAAAACTGTAATAAATTAACTAGACATGAAGCCATGCTTACTCTGCTTGATTAGATTATGATTTTCCAATGTCTTGTTATTAATTCCTCAGTAATTGATTCCAATACTTTTCCAACAATAGATGTTAGGCCAATTGGCCTCTAGTTACCCTCTTTTTGCCTCCTTCTGCTTTTGAAAAGGGGTGTCACATTCACAGTTTACCAAGCTCCTGGTACTTATCCAGAATCAAAGGGTTTTTAGAAAATTACAACAAATCCATTCACTATTTCTCTACCTGCCTTAGTCCCATACTTTATATCTTTGATTTGTGTCCGTGCAGTGTGAGCACTTGCATCCACGGAGTGCACTATGGTCCTGTGGACTGCTCCTACAGCTTTGCCAGACCATCCTGCCACAATTTCACCTGCATTTCCCCACCCCCTTCCCCTCACATCCTCATATATTTTACTAGTACCAAAATGTCCCTTAATTCTTCCCCCAAGAGTTGGTGACCCTGAGCAATGGACCAGATGACCCAGAAGATCCTAAGAGGCTGCATGTTCCTAAGTTAGACTAGGTGGGAACAACGCCTCAGGAATCCAGCACTGTGGTCAAAAGCATAAAACATCCCAATTCTCATGCTAAACCATGCCACCTGATGCCCCATGATCCATATCATAGTGTCTCATTCTGTCTGCACCTCCATATGCACTCAATCATCGCCATGGCTACTTACAGCCCCAGTGCCAATTCATGTCAATGAATTCATTCACTATCCACCACCCTTTGCCCTTTTCTCTCTCTCCATGCCAACTCATCCAGAATGCAACATTGGTAAACCTCAGAAGGAATACTGACAGTGTCTTTAATTGTTGCACTGTTGGAAAAAAGAATAATAACAAAAAAATACTCAATACATTAAAGTTAATTCAATGAATCGCTTATGAAAACAAATATTTCACTAAGTGCTTAACATCTAAGAGTCTAATCCTCAAAATCAAACATTTCAATTCAATAAACAGTTGGAGCTGTGCATCAAAATGCACACTTGGTAGGCACCATTGTGAAAACAATATTTTGAAAAATCAGCCCAAATCTGACAAGTGTTTTTTTTTGATTTTTTAAAATTCATTCACGGGATGAGGGTATTACTGGACAGGCCAGTATTTATTACCCATCCTAATTCTCCAGAGGTCAGTTAAGTATCCACCACATTGTTGTGGGTCTGGAGTCACATGTAGTCCAATCTAGGTATGGATAACAGTTTCCTTCCCTAAGGTACATGAATGAACCAAATGGCTTTTTCTGATAATTGACAATAGTTTCATGGTCACCATTAGACTCCTACTTGTAGATATTTATCAAATGCAAGTACCACCATCTGCTATGGCTGATTTGAAGCTGGATCCCCAGAACATTATCATGGTCTCTGAATTAATATTCTATCAATAATACCACTAGGTATTAGCCACCACCTTCCCTTATGTGACCTGGCATTCTGAAACACCAAGCATTATTATGACTGCCCTGTAATGCTGCTATACTCTTTTGCTTTGTAAGCCTACATTTCCCTCTCCCAAACTTTACCCCTTCCCATTTGTTTAAAGCTCTCTCTACAGCCCTAGTTATTTGATTTGCCAGAACGCTTGTCCCAGGGGGTTTCAAGTGAAGTCTGTCACACCAGAACACCTCCCTTCTACCCCAGTACTGGTGCCAGTGCCCCATGAACAGAAAATCATTCCACCCATACCAATCTTTGACCCATGCATTTAACTTCTTGTCTTCACTTTACCCTTGCTAGTTTGTCTGTGGTTCAGATAGTAATCCAGAAATTATCAGCTTGGAGGTTCTGTTTTTCTAATTTAGTTCCTAACTATTCAAAATATTTCAGCAGAATCTCTTTTCTAGCCCTATCAATATTGTTGGTACCCCAATGTGGATGATGACAACTGATCCCTTCCCTCCCACTCCTAGTTCTTCTCCAGCCCTGAAGAGATGTCATTAATCCTGGCACAAGGCAGGCAACACAGCCTTTGGGGCTCATGCTCATGGCTGTAGAGAACGTCTTGTATCCCTCTAATTATAGTTCCCTTTCACTACTTCATTCCTATTTCCTGCCCCACATGAACAGCTCCCTGTACCAAGGTGCTGTTGTGAGTTTGTCCATCCTCACTGCAATCCCCACTCTCAGCTTGCAATAACCTCATTACTGTTGTACAATTGCAGGGGCCAAGGTTCCTTAATTACAACCCCTGGATTCTTATCCCTGTTTCATCTGCATTCATATCCTGTTGTCCTTGAACACAGACCAATTTTGAATTACTTAATCTGAGAAAGGTGCCCACAACTACACTCTACCACTGCAACCATTGGTCCATAGGACCAAAGGTATGGCAACTGGGAGGTGGGAATGTGGCAGATAGTCCTGGTGCTGCTTCATCACAGAGAGTTAGGGAAGCACCCAGCAGGAGGAGGAACCACACACAGGCCTCTCAGAAGTTTCCACTCAGGACACACCAGAGGTAGCATGGACCTCCACAACCACTCTTCCTGCCCTAACTGACCCTTGAACATTCAAGCAAAAGAGGGGCTGTTACCTCTGGCAATACAAACACCCCTGAGTTGACTGACTAAATCTCCGGGGTCAATGAGTTCCAGATTCCCACTGTTGTCTCCCCAACCCCACCCTCCCAGCATAAATAGTTGGTGCTCAGCGTTTGAAATCAAGTCCCTTCCACACTATTTTGACTAAACTAGAAACTTTCTACTTGTGGCAAAACTTCAGGCATTGGTACCCTCGGAATCAAATCCACCTCTACATCTCTCTTCCTAAATATTTGTCAACACTCTGAAAACTTCATCATCAGTGTCAAAGGCCATCACTATAGCATCATTCAGTGTTTGTTGGGATATTAAATAGTTTATCAAATATCACATTAGGAGCTTTTCCTTCTTAAATAAAAATAAAATAAAAGAGATTGTTTTGGTGATCTTACTTGAGCATTCAACATAGAATTAACCATGCAAAAAACACAGTGATCTCAGATGCAGCCTTGCTACTTTGTGGGTTGATCTTGTACTTTGCTGTTTGACATTGTAACCTCTTAAACTGAAAAAGGTTGTTTGACAATATCATTGGAATTCTTGGATGAAAGATATTTCACAATTGTATTTCCCAGTTATATAAGGGTGTAATTTGTTAATTATAGCTTATGCTTCATTGCAAAATCTAGGGCCATCAATTTTCTTAACAGGATAATTGGACACTAAATTTAATAATAAATTGTGATGAGGTATCTCTGGTGTCAAAGGATTGGGAATCTCTACAGGGTATGTTGTAGTATCAACAACGCTTGGTACCAATATGAATTGATTTTTATTTTAGTTCATTTGTGAAACGTGGGTGTTGCTGGCTGGGCCAAATGTTATGGCCATCCATAGTTACCCTTAAGGAGGTAGTGGGTGAGCTGCCTTCTTGAACTGTTACAGTCCGTTTGGAAAGATTGATCCACAATGTCATCAGTGAGGGGAGCTCCATGAATTTGACCCAGTGACGGTGAAGGAACAGTAATATATTTCCAAATCAGGATGGTGAGTGACTTGGAAGGGAACTTGCAGGTGGTGGTGTTTGAGTATATCTGCTGCCCTTGTCCATCTAGATGGTAATGGTCATCGGTTTGGAAACTATTGTCTCAGGAGCCTTGGTATTTTGTTTTGAGGGGGAAGCAAGGGCCTAGTGGTATTATTGCTAGACTGTTAATCCAGAGAACAAGATAATGTTCTGGAGACCCGGGTTCAAATCCTGCCACAGCAGATGGTGGAATTTGAATTCGATAAATATCTGGAATTAAGAGTCTAATGATGACCGTGAATCCATTGTCAATTGTTGGGGCAAAACCCATCTGGTTCACTAATGTCCTTTAGGAAAGGAAACTGCCATCCTTACCTGGTCTGGCCTACATGTGACTCCAGATCCACAGCAATGTGGTTGACTCTTAACTGCCCTCTAGGCAATTAGGGATGGGCAAAAAATTCTGCCTAGCCAGCAACACCCTCATCCCATGAATGAATAAAAAAAAGCTTGTGAGGCGTTGGGTTTTTTTAAAAAGTTGGAACAATAGAAACAGCCTGAATGGGTGGGGTCAAGCTCCCAGTGAACCAGGATTTTTTTTAGTTTTAGCTTTCAGTAGCAGGTGCTGGACCTTGAAGCTGGATGTGGAAGCTCTTTCTCCTCTCTCTGTTACAGGTAACAGTTGGGATTCTCTTCCTGCTGCTAGAATTGCATGTGAGAAAATCTATTTTGCTGAAATTTACCTTTGCCAGAGCTGTGTTTAGGGGATGTTACTATATTGGAACAGTTAATTAGTAGTAGTTAATATATCTTGTTACAGACCAGGCCAGGTCCCCTCAAAATATATTAAGAAGGTAGCCCAGACCCTAAGTTTTTCTTATTTTAAAGATAAATGTGAGGTGCCATGTTCCAGGTGCAATTTGATTGGTCAAACTACTTGACATTAAGCAAAACACAATTTATTCAAACACTATAGTTAAAGTACAACAAAAGAAAGAGACTTGGAATCACGTAACTCTACTGGAAAACTTAACAGATTAATAGATTATTTTGCTACTAAACAGTAACTCTGCCAATATAATAACATCTCATAAACATACCCTTGGCAAAAGGCAAATTCAGAGAACAGATTGTCTCATGTGCAGTTGTCTTATCCAGGATGAAAGAACATCAATAGACAAATCTGAGAGAGAGAATGTAGTAGTAGGGAGAAATTTACTACCTTCCAACTCTGCTAAGACCCCAGCAACAACTGCCTAAAAATCCTGGATCAGTGTGAGCTTGACTACACCCACTCAGGCTGCTTCTATTGTTCCAACTTGAAAAGGATCCCAAAGCCTCACAAGTTGTTTATCTTTTCATAGATTACTTATCACCTGTCCCCCAATCTCTTTCTCTAAAAGAAACCAGGACAAAACACACCTCTTAAAGCCACAGCATTGTCACAATCTATTATTTTGTTACACATTTCAATAAAGTTACAGTTAAGCCAATTCTTCCTTTTGTTTTTTATTTCATCTGTACTTTTACTGTAGTATAAAAATAAAATGTGTTTTACTTAATGTCGAGTAGTTTGACCAATCGAATTGCATCTGGAATGCAAAGCTTTACACTTACCTTTTAAATAAGAAAAGGTTGGGGTCTGGACTATCTTCTTAATATATTTTGAGTGGGTTTCGACTGGTCCATAACAAAGCACTTCTACACACAAAAGATAGCAGAGGTTTGGGACGCAGTTCCACAAATGGCTAGATCAGTTGTTGGCTTTAAATGTGAGAGACATAATGTTTTGATAAGCAAAGGTATTAAGGGATATGAGCAAAAGGCAGGTACATGGAGTTAGGCCACGGATCAGCCATGATTGCTTTGAATGTTGGACCAGGTTTGAGGGACTGAATGGCCTTCTCCTGTTCCTATGTCGATGGTAAAAGTCAGAAGTTACACAACACAAGGTTATAGTCCAGCAGGGTTTATTTGAAACCACAAGCTTTCACCTGATGAAGGAGCAGCGCTCCGAAAGAGCTTATGATTTCAAATAAACCTGTTGCACTACAACAGGTGACGTGTGACTTCTGACTTTGTCCACTCCAGTACAACACTGGCAACTCCACATCATATATCGATAGTAAACACTGCTACTGAGCATCAGTGATGGAGGGTGTGAATGTTTGTGGATTGGGTGTCAGTCAAGTAGGTTGCCTTGTTCTGGATGCTGTCAAACTTTTTGAGTGATATTGGACCAGCACTCATCTAAGAAAGTGGGGTGTATTCCATCATATTCCTGATTGTGCCTTGTAGACAGGCTTTGGGGAGTAAGGAGGTGAGTTACTTGCTGTAATATTTCTAGCCTCTAACCTGCTCTTGTAGCCACTATATTGAAATGGCTTGACCAGTTCAATTTGTGACCATTGATAACCACCAGGATATTGATATAAAAGATACTTCTTCTTCTGGTACCTCTTTCACCATCTGTTCTTTAATCCCATCTACATCAATTTTTTTTGGAGCTAGAATGGCCCTAGCACATAACTAATCAGCATTTTTGTAATTAAGTTAGATTTTCGGACTCTGTTGTAAAGTTCCTCTTTGTTTGTTACGATTGCTCCACATGCATCTGGGTTAAAATTAAGAGCAAAGGGAATCTTACCACTTCCAAATACAGTAGCAAATTTGCAAAATTGCCAATGTCTTGATCACTGGGGGCAGCACGGTGGTTCAGTGGTCATCACTGCTGTCTTACAACGCCAGGGTCCCAGGTTTGATTGCGGCCTCAAATGACTGTCTGTGTGGAGTTTGTACATTCTCCTTGTGTCTGCAAAGGTTTCCTCCAGGTTCTCCGATTTCCTCCCACAGTCCCAAGAACCGCAGGTTAGGTAGACTGGCCATGCTAAATTGTTCAGGAATGTGTAGGCGAGCTGAACTAGCCATGGGAAATGCAGAGTTATATATGGTAGGGAGGTGGGGTTGGGTGGGGTGCTCCTCAAAAGTCAGTGTGGACTCAATGGGTCGAATGGCCTGCTTCCATACCATAGGGATTCTAAGATTCTATTCTACTTGAAATGTACGTTCTCATTTTCACAATTAACGTTAATGTTTCAACATCTCTCAAAAGAGTTTTCTTCAAATTTGCTTGTGTTTACTGGGAGAATTTGCCTCAAGTCCCCTGATAGAATCAAGGGAAAGCGTCCCATATTTTTCTTATTTTCTTTGATATTTTTGAGTCTATGATGTAAAGCATCAAGACTTGTCTTTTGACATGGTCCGTTTATTTATCTGAGATAATAACTTTAACATATTTTAACATATTGGCCTTGGGCTCAGGAAGACTCAGCTTTCTTAATATTGCATGTCAGTGTCTCCTCATTTTGCATGTTAACTGGTAATTTGAAGGCAGATTGAGATATCTGACCTCCATACAAGATGCAATCCCTTCAGCTAATACTGCTTGTGCAATATGCTGTGATCTGAATCTGATTAAGACCAAAGAAATGAGGGAGGGTTTTCCTGTGCCATCTAAGAAAATCCTATTGCCATTATGATCATCAATAACCTCCTAAATTCTTCTGTCTCCAGCAACCTCTCAGTACTTTTTGCCTTATCCTCACGAACAAACTCTGCAAGTACTTCTTTGTTATAACTAGTTTGCCTGAGGAACTTTAAAACACTCCAATGGAGGTAAGAAGATGTAAATCCCCCAAGACATGCCCCTTTGAGCCAAGGATTTCTAACAGCAAGATTGGTTGAGCTCAATCCAAGGACCTCAAACAACTGCTCAAAGGTTGTTCACAATAAACAGGATACTGACCATACAACTGGACAAGTGCTTGCAAAATTCAGAATGCAATGTCCATTTGATGCGATTTTCAACACTTGCTGAACATTCCTGACTGTGTCCAGAATGACACCAAGAACAAATTAAGACTATCAGATTATCACAGCTCACAATGTGGCTTGTTTATACTTGCTGGAAGCAAAATACATATATGTACAGGAACCCTGTCCTTTGCAATACAGAATTGTATTCAAGCGTTGCTCTTTATTTTAAATTGAACCATACCATGGAGGATAACAGTTTTCTGGTGCACTCTCCACGGCAACACCTCAACGAATCAACACCATTTTCTCATTCAGTATACATTCCTGCTTCCTTTGTAATCTGTTATTCTCGCAACTGTAATGATGAATGCATGACAAAAAGCTTCGACAGTATGAGACAGTATGTCTCTTTTATAATAATACTCACTTCTGTACTACAAAGCATCAAGCAGAACATTTCTAACTGATGCTGTGTCAAGATAGAATTTCTGATTCAGATGAGAACAGCAGAGATAACAAACAGATGTAGGAGGACTTAAAAACCCAGAACTTTCTCATAGCGTTGCAATAAAGTCAGAAATTTTCTAAAATCAGTCATCTATATGGACAGGAAGGGTTTAGAAAGATATTGGCCAAATGCTGGCAAATGGGACTAGATTAATGTAGAATATCTAGTTGGCATGGATGAGTTGGAGCGAAGAGTCTGTTTCCATCTGTACATCTCTATGGCTCAAAGTGTTTTTTTTTATCCCAATGTGGAATTGTGGTATACCTCAATTTTTTAACTTAAAATCTCCCTATATTGTCATGAACCATGTCCAATCTTTAACAAGTTTAGGCACCCCCCTTTAAAATGACTTAAAATAACTGCAATTACTTTTCCCAATTGGTAAGTGGGTCAACTCTTTAACCAATGAATGTCAATTCAGTGGTATTTCCACAAAAATCCATTCTTTAACTATTTTTATACAGGGCTTTCTGACATTAAGGCATGATCTGGATATGGTCTCAGAGTATGACCTGAACATCAAATGTGATAAAAGAAAAAAAATACTGTTAATTGTTTCATTCAATGTAAGGGAATACAACAACTCAGATGACATTATGTAAACATTCTATTTGGAGATGTCATAATATGATACAGGAGCTCAATGTGCAACCACGAGCAGAGGACATGCCCAATTATGAAAGGGTTAAAAACTAATGGAGGCAAATACACAAAACACCTTTGTCCAATGTTGGTAATCCCTGCTCGGCACTTGTAAAAGAGAGACACAGCGTTCGCTGTTTGATGAGAGCACTGAGATATGAAGAGACAGAATGTCAGAAGCAGCCCAAGGACACCTTGCTGATAAATGTCTGGGGCACTGAGAGCTGAGGTTTGTCTACGGCAGCTCCACACATTCCAGCCTGACAACATGAGCTGTGTTCTTCTGCAACTTGCTGCCCTACATTTAGCTCATGGTCCTAAAAAAAATTGGTCTTCTATTATTTACATAGCACTGCAGACAGAACTAGGTCTGAATGACACACACAGCAGCTAATCTTTCCAATGTGATACCAGTGACAGAGTTTAGGCATTTTTCCTGTGGCCCTGTTCTGCTGTTTTTGTGTCAACATGATACAGGTGCAACATTGACACAGAAAATAAGGCAAGATAATTTAGGAATAGTTTCATTTCATATGTTGCCAAATGGTGCAAAACCATATCAAGCAAGCCATTGTACCTTGTGTCAGTTTCTACACTACTTCTAGTGTCAGTGCTGAAAAAGTCAAATTTCATTTTCCCCACTGTCCTAGTGCCGGTGTGTCCTACTCCAGCTGAAGTTTGCTAGTTTCGGGCAGGCCTAAGGGTGTCAATACCCTGTAATACAACTATTTGCAGAAATTGAAGCAAGTTCTAGCATGATCCAGACCTAAAAATAGATTAATTCATCCTGAAATTTTTGTTATCAAGTACATAAGAACTAGAAGCAGGAGTAGGCCATTCATCCCCTTGAGCCTGCTCTACCATTTAATATGATCATGGCTGATAGAATCTCAGCCTCAACTCCACACTTCTGTCCATTCCACTTCAACCTTTTCTAATTAAAATTCTGTCCATCTCCTTAAATTTATTCAGTGGCCGAGCATACACCGCACTCTGATGAAGTGAATTCTGCAGGTTCATAGCCCTTTGAGAGAAGTTAATTCCTCCTCATGCCTGTATTTAAATCTGCCACCTCTTAGTCTAAAACTACAGCCCTTAAAAGGTGAGTTTGTATTTTAGGATTCGCTACACTCTGCTGTCTCTGTTGATGCTATATATGTGTGATAATTAGATGACCGAATTTATTCTGTGACTAAACAGAAGAAAAGTTTAAAGACTTTGTATGGTCTTGTGCTGGGTGTGGCAGTCAATTTCTGTGCAGCGAGCTCCCACAAACTGCAAGGAGATAAATGACCAAACGAATCTGTTTAGATGATGTTTGCTGAGAGTAAAGCGTTGGCCAGGGTATCACAATATCATTCATACTCTTCTTTCAACAGTGCCACGGGATCTTTTGTGATCACTGAGGGCAAACAAGGCCTTAGTCTACTGTTTCATTTTAAAGACAACTGCTCCGAATAGTTGAATGCTCCTCAGCAAGACAAGGAAATGGCAGGAGGAGTTACTGTAACAAAAAGCTGTTATACTTTTGCCAAAAAGCAGGGAAATATCAGAAGCACTAAAAATTCTTCGAAGTAGACAATTACTCCTAAGGTTGGCATAATTACAAATATGACTGGGTTGCTCAAGAAAGAGGAAAGTTAAGGAATTTTGACCTGTCAACTTTCTCTCCATTGCAAGGAAATGGATTGCTTTTCCTCAAGTGGTTGGCAAGAATTCAGAGGGTTTACATAAAAGTGGCTTGTATTTGAGAAATAATCTGCCTGAGGTATTTTGGAGGGTAAATATCGAGAAACCTTTTCATCTGGTGGGAGGATCAGAACTAAGAGGGTATAATCTTAAAGTTAGCAGACTTGTCAAAACTGAAATCAGGATATACTTTTCCATTCAGTGGATAGTAGAAATCTGTAACTTTCTCTCCCAAAAGGCCATGAATGTCAGATCAATGCAGCTTTCAAGAATGAGTTTTGTTTAAATAAATATGGGCAATCTGGAGGGTGGCATAGTGGTGAACACTGCTCCCTCATAGTGCCAGAGACCCAATTTCAATTCCAGCCTTGGGTGACTGTCTGTGTGGAGTTTGCATATTCTCCCTGTGTCTGTGAGGGTTTCCTCCTGCAGTCCAAAAATGTGCAGATTAGGTGCATTGGCAATGCTAAATTGCCCTGTAGTGTTCAGGGATGTGCAGGCTGGGTGGATTAGCCATGGTAAATACGGGGATAGGGTAGGGGACTGGGTTTTGGTGAGATGCTCCTCAGAGCGTCAGTGCAGACTTGATGGACTAAATGGCCTCTTTCTGTACTGTAGAGATTCTATGGAGCAAAACAGGGTTGAGGAGCAGGCCAGCCATGATCTAATTGGGTGGTAGAGCAGACTAAAAGGGCTGAAATAGACACTCCTGTTTCTAATGTTCCTGCTTAAAGACATACATAAATGAAAACAGGGAAATAAAAGACAATTCTAGCTGAAAAGCTGACACTGGCAGATTGGGCTGGACAGCCACTTTCTGTGGTGGAATTTCAATGATTTTGTTCATTTGATACAGAAACAAATTAAATACAACATAGCAGAAATTTGTTATAACAAAATCCCAACTTTTATTACATAAAAGAATTTACTACGACACAGAGAATGGTGAGTCCTGTCCACAGGACAAGCACTGCAGTGACTGATCTATGGAAGTGCAACATTGCCAGGAACAAGAGGAAGAAAAGGCATAGTCCCCTGTTAATGTAATCTGAGTAGATGGTGCAAGCTGAATGAGCCTATTTACATGGCATTGCTAGGCACTGATTTAAGTAGCTGCAGAGACACACACAAATGTCTACGCAGGATTGTAAAACAATGGCATATGTGTACTCACATGAAACAGCACAAAGCCACGTATAATTGTACACAAATACTGATCGCAGTGCTGTGTTGTGCAGCAATGGCAGCAAGTCAAGGAGACATTTCTCTGAGCATGGGGTTCATTTATTTCACATCCTAGTGGATGTGGCTTCAGGCTCAGCGTTTCCTTTATGTTGGTTTCTCAATTCAAACCAATCTTTCTCTGCCTCATTTTTCAGTCATATGGACAGGTTTGGAACACTAGCCAAGGGTTTCATTGATTTGCCAAGTCAAGTGGGCAGGATGTGGATAAGACAAGGAGTAGCATTGCAGCTCAAGTTCACATTCATTCTTTTAGACGATGTGTACATTCATTCGTTGAAAGTTTTTACGATTTTGAGTAACTAATTCCTCTGTACTTTGATGTACAGAGCAGTGCAAAAATGGATCTTAGTTGAAACAAATCATATTTGAAAGTCAAATTTACATTTTTAGAAATTTAATTGAATAAAAATCAGATAATCCAGTCTAAGTTTAAAATCATTAAAAACTCAAAGCGATTCACCCCGAGATGAAGTGGAAATAAGCTCTGGGGAGTGGCTGTGTTCATCATCTCTTCATGACCAAATACGTAACAGAAATAAAAAGTAGGATATGGCAGATTTTAAATTTCTGAAATAAAAATACAACATTCTTGAGGCCAGTCAGTACTTTTGCAGTGAATGGACCACTCGTCATTTGATGTGTGGATCCTTTGCCAGAATTGATGGGTATTCCAAATGAACAGCTTTGAAAAAGGACAATACTCTCAAACACATGTATGTTTAAACATTCTTCAGCAATACAGGGCACTGATGAGGCCATTTCTACACATCCAAATGTAGTATTGCTCTCCTTGTTTTAAGGATGTAAATGCATTGGAATGTTCGTCCTGGCTCTGTGCATTGGAACTTAATTTTCTGCAATGACATCAACGGAAGAAAAAAATAGGTTACACTAAATAGGAGCAACATTTCCACACTCCCACAGAAGAGGTAGCATGTGTATTTACTAGGCATTCAAACTGCGGCATCCCAGAACCATCTCTAATGGAAGAGAATCAAAGTCTTGTTTATCCTTCAGGTGAAAATGACCATGTTTATCATCTGGGATGTTTGTTGGGGTTCTGGCAGCAGATTGCTTAGGCTGATTTGTGCACAGAAGGTTCTGCTGCATATACGACAGGATATCACAGCTAAGCGAATTCTGGATGAGTTGCTTTCCTTTTTGTTCATTTATGGAGTCTGGATGTTGCTGGAGAGGCCAGAATTTCTCATCTATCACCAATTGTCCATGAGAAAGTGGTGGTAGCTGACAGGCTTTGAGGAGTTTCTGTCTCTAAACTGTTTTTGTAATGTTTACATGACTGGTCTAGTTCAGTTTCTGATCAATGGTAACCCTCTGGTGGCTCATACATGACCTGGTCTGCTGCTGACTGCAATGGTTTATTGCTTGTAGCAATTGGTTAACATGAGAGAAAACATAGAACAGTACAACACAGGAAGGGGCCCTTTGGCCCATGATGTTATGCCAAACATGATGCCAAATTAATCTAAGTCCTTCTGCCTGCCCTTGGTCCATATCCCTCCATTCCTTGCAATATTCATGTGCTTATCTAAAAGTCCTTTAAGCACCCCTATCGTATCTGCCTCTACACCAACCCAGCAGAACATTCCAGACTCCCACCACTGTCTGTGTAAAAAAACTTGCCCCTTTGAACTTTCTCACTCTCACCTTAAATTCATGTTCCCTGGTAATAGACATTTGAACTCTGGGAAAAAGATTCTGAACGTCAACCCTGTCTGTGCATTTCGTAATTTTATAGACTTCTATCAAGTCTCCCCTCAGCCTCCGGCGATCCAGATGATTAGGATGAGAGGCAGACAAAGTTGGGAGAGGTTGGGGTTTGGGGATATGTAGTGGCGGTGGGCCCCCTTGAAACGTTTTAGTGGATTCACAGGAGGGTCAGAACTCTCATTGAGAATCCTCATTTAGACAATGTTCTGATTCATCTTTCTTGGATCCCAAATAGATGACCCCACAATTTTAGCTTACTTTCAATGTATATGTTAAAGACATAATGTAACACTGACATAGCAGTCACATGATATCGAGACTGAGAAGGGGATAGAATAACCTGTATTAGAGAGCTACCTTATAGAGATCAATCTTACGCATAATAGTGTGTGAACAATTATTTGTTTGAACTCTCAGGAGTTGAACAGTAGTAACTTTTGGGGAAGGCAGAGACATAGATGCAATACACTAAGGGTAACAACAGTACAGTTTTAGAGATCAGTCTTTCAGCCGTGCAAGACAGAACTCGGAGTCCCAAGCCTCTTGTCAGCCTAACTCATGAGAGCTGATCAATTAAGGATTACATTAGTAAAGATAGATAAAACCAACTCACTTAACCCACTGATAGCAATCTTTCATGTTTTCATTTATACCTCCCTCAATACCCAAGTCAACTATTCACGGTCTTTCAAATGGCTGAGATCTTCTAACCTTTTTTTCCACATTATCTCTCCCATTGTGACATCCTTATAGAGATTCTTAGTCAACCTGTACTGACATGTTATGAGACACCTCTGGACCAGATGGGATGAGCTTGGGCCATGCCACAGCACCACAAGAACCCCTGAGTCATGTGTATATCTACATCATTTGTCATGAGTAATTGCAGAACTCCTACATTATCAATTTCAACATTAACCTCATCTCCTAATTCCGTGTCCCATGCTACATGCAGCAAAACGAACCTCCTATTGATGTCACATTGACTAGGTACTGCAGGAACCCAGGCAATTTTTCCTTTGCTTTCTAGAAAGTTCTAGTGTGAAAACGGGAGCTCAATGATGAATTGCTGCGGTAAATTAAATCACTAACTGCAGTAAATTGATGACAATACATTCAATAGCATGCCGCAAAGGAATCTTTACTCCACGATAATACTAACCTAACTCATCAATGTCAATAGTGTGAAACAGCACCATCTGCTGGGAAGCTCCATTTCTATTTCAGAATTATGTCCTAAGCTAAAAGCTATGCAGCTAAGATGCGGTGGCTAATACTGTATTCAAGGCAAAAAAAAACTGAAATGCATCCCTTAATAAACTCAAATTGTGGCAAAACTCAGTGAGCCTGCCTAACATGTGTTGGCTGTAGGTTTGGGGAAAACAAGTGACCTCTGAAACAGTAAATAAAAAGGACCAGTGAATGATTTTCAACAAGATAGACAAGATTTTTCTCTCTCTCCCAGCAACACTAGTATAGCTCTCATCCTAACCTAAAATATAAATGGCATCAAAGGCTGAGCACAGGAAAGGGAGGAAGAAAGGAGGCCTGGGATGCTTATTCACTCCCAGCTTAATACCATTCTCCGGAAATGGGATCTCTCATCATAGTGTACACAATACAATTAAAATTGGAGAGATAAACACTCTTGCATGCTTTTTGCTGACAGAGTCTGGCACAATATAGAATTCGAAATGCAGCCCCTTTTCCTTAATTTGATTAAATTAACATCTTAAAAAAATTAATATCATGAAAGCAAAATATTGCGAATGCTGGAGATTTCGACCAAGAACAAAAAGCTTGTGAGAAACCAAGGAAGTCCACTGATATCCACCCATTAGCACTGAGCCCTATCTGGTCAAAACTATGAATGACATCCTGTGACTGCAATCATGGCTCTTTGTCACTACACATCCTTCAATAGTCTCAACTATTTCGTCTTCCTCTTCAGCTTCTCCTCTTTAATACTCACCACTCACCCATTGCAATAGACATCACACCATTTCCAATAATGTTTCTACCACTTCACCATAATGTTATTATCTGGAAGCATAGGTCAGCTTCTGCCTCCCAAATACAATATGTCTAACTACTTCATCAATCTAAAGGCGCTATACTCTCTAACAGTTGTTGATTATCCACAAATGAGCCAAATTCTTCACCAGCATAATGCTGATAAAAAAAATGAAGTTACCTCAATTGGTTCCGACAAGCAATTTATAACTCAGGATGAATCGTTGTCAGTCTCACCACTACCCCCTTCAAGTTGAACAAGATATTGAAATCTCTTAACTGCTTCATCCCAATTAAAGTTCCCTCAACTCCATCTGCTCCCTACTGTCATCTAATCTATTATTTAAACTGCATTTGTGATCTCTACAGCATTGTCTTCCACTCACTTCTCCCATTCCCACAAGAATTGCTAATCAGTGCCTTCATTAGCCAGAACAGAAAATACGCCTTTGATGTGTTAGCTAATGTCACTGCCGCAATGCTGCATAAGCCGAAATTCTTCAGCAAATACTTCATCCTTACATTATCCCATCGACTTCCTCATTGCCTGTAAGCATCTGACAAATTGGTTTCCAACATTGCTTTCAAATACTGTATCTTCATCCCATTCTATTCTCCTGATTATGTTCTGGCACCAACTCTCAAAAAGAAACTTTTCCGGATCACTTTCTCCCGGTAATCCCCAATGAGGACTTATTGCCACCATGAGCCTGCTTTTTGGACTCCTCGTTAAATTCTCTACACCTTGTGCTCACTTTCCATGCAACAAATGCCTCAGATCCCTGGTCTTTAATTATGGCTTTTAGTCACCTACCCCAACACACTCTGTTTTCGAACTCCCTTATTGTGGCTTGTTAAGTATTACAGAAATGAAAGTTATTGAAATGTTGATTTATGTGAGTAATATATCAAGTTATCTTTGACTGTTGGATAAGCAAAAAAATTCCAATTGATGCTGTTTCAGACCATGCCAGCTCTCCTGAGCAACCACTACAAACAACAATGAAGAAACTGCTCTATAACCATTCAACTGCAGGAAATTAATATCAGATTGTTTGACAATTGAGGAAGAATGGTTAGAATTGAAACGTTGGCTTCAACTCGGGGAGGTTTGCAAGTGAAGGAGGAATCTCCCTGCAGATAATGAGAAAGTTATTCAAACACTGCATGCAAACAGACAATTAGTATTGAACTTAAACCTGGATTCTGACTTTAACATTCAAAGCACAGGGTTCCAAGCTCTCTGTATCACATCAGGATCACCTAGATGAAAGTACAACAGAGAGGGATTGTTTAATGTGCTGGGAGGACTTAAAATAGCAACACTGAGGAGCTGCATCCATACCTATGTAGAAGTCGACTGTTTATCACACTTCTTAGAGGATGTTCTTGTTGCTTGACAAGTGACCTTCAATTCTTGGAACTCCATTCACTCAAACTGATGAGCATTGCTCTGCTGTTAACTTTTGCTGTAGCTTGGAAGCAATTTGGGCAGCTCTACTTTGCATCTCTGATGAGAAACAAGAGAAC
Organism: Rhincodon typus; assembly: GCF_021869965.1. Classification (NCBI taxonomy): domain Eukaryota; kingdom Metazoa; phylum Chordata; class Chondrichthyes; order Orectolobiformes; family Rhincodontidae; genus Rhincodon; species Rhincodon typus. The sequence goes on along the minus strand of NC_063357.1, from coordinate 38,936,626 downwards.
CAGCAACATGAACAGAACCAGGGGCAGCAGCATTATCACCAAAAGCAGCACCTACTGCATTGCTGCCAAGCATACACCACTGTGTAGGTCAAAGGGGATGGACAGAGATCTTGCTGAAAGTAGGCAGGAGCACCAACACAAGCACAGGATCAGTTCCCAAGACACGTGAGCACCAGATCCTCAGAGTCTAGGGCTTCTTGTAGCAGGTCATTGCTGACATCTGTTAACTTAATTGGAAACAAACTTAACTGGATCTGCCATATAAATCCTGCAGCTACAACAGGCTAGAATTTAGGAATCCTGCAATGTATAACTCACCTCCTGACTCAGCAAAGCCTCTCCATCACCTGCAAGACACTGATCATGAATGTGGTCAAATATTCTCCATTTGTCTGGATGAATGCAACTTCTACAACACTCAGCGTTATCCAAGACAATGCAGATTGCTTAATTGGCATCTTATACACAGCTTTAAATAATTACTCCCTTCAGCAAAGGCACTCAGTGGCAGCAGTGTATATCATCAAGGTTCCTTTGACAGCATCTTCAAAATGCTTGACCTCTATCATCTAGACAGATGAGGGCAGTCTCCAAGCAACACATTATCTTGACTTGGCACTGTATCTCTGATTCTTCAAAGTTGCTGAGTCAAAATCTTATAACTCCCTTTCTAATTATATAGTGGATATAACTACACCATATGGACTGCAGAGTTTCAAACTGGCTCAATCACCTTCTTGAAGGTAGTGACGCATGTGGAATAAATTCTAGTCTTTATAATGATGCTCATATCCCAAGAACTAATTCCAAAAATGTGTTCTGCCCGAAGTTCTCCCTCCCATCAGATCAGAGGACACACTGCCACTTTTACACCCACTGGCAAACAACAAAGGGCTCCCCCACTGCTAGATCTTAGCCATTCCCTGGGGTCCTGTGCTGTCTTCTGCAAGGAGACAAAATACACAGCTAATTAAGAAAAACATATTGTACAGAAAGGAGGGAAGGACAATGTTTGAAAGCTGTCTGTGGGGTATGCTGTGAGATGGCACAAAGATGAGGGTGAGTGTAAGAGGTGGTGTCTTGGGGGAAATTAATGGAGCTGCAGATATGTTGGACTCAGGAGATTGCTGGAAAAGTTGGTTTTCAACTTGATACTCAGAAGTGACCTGCCACTCATTTTTTCTGTCCTCGAGCATCTTTGCTACTGTCTCCAAGTTCCAGGGGCTACACCCTTGCTGTTAATTTACTCAGATATTTCCATCCGCTGCTGCTTGGTTGAAGACGCTGGCCTTCTTGTTCCTATTCTTAGCAAACATCACCTCCCTTCAGTTCCTCAGATCCTACAGTAGGCCCTTCAAATACTAGTCCTAGATCTGGCAGGCTGGGGAAAGCAGGATGGTCTTTCTGGGTCTTGTTTCTGTTTCTGAGACCTTCCACAGATTCCATGCAACATCCCACCCACCTCTGATTAGCTAGGAACATGGAAGAAGAATACTAATACAATGACTCAGTTAAACAGCCATGACAAAGTCCCCTTCATTTCACAACCTGCTATTGGCCTCCGTGTTGCATCTGCACTACCAAATGAATACAATATCCTGTATCAATAGCTTTAGGTCAAAACAAAAAGTAGGCTATTGACTGGATAGCAATTCTATGATCTGTGGTTCTCTGCTTGTTTCTACTTTGGTATGCTGAGGAAGAGATGCTCTACACAGTCTTTATCACATATTAAAGACATGGTTGAATTTATTTATAGGATTTGAGGTGCTTATATTTTTAAAGTGTTTCAAGCATTGGTAAAAAAAAAGGCACGTTTTGTCTAGGTTTTTTTGTTTTGCGCTCATCAAGACAATTCACAAGAAATAACAAAGAGAAACAGAAAATCAACACTGTATATGAGAATGTAGATTGGTTGGCAAGTTGACTCTCTGGTAGTGGCATAGCATAAAGAATGTACCAGATGGATGATGACCAATAGTTAACTGCCAAGTTATCATTAAATTTCAAACCAGGCAGGTTGTTTCTGATTATTCAATGCATCGCCCTATGAAATGAATAATTATTTTGTGGAGTTGAAACTGCTGCAGTTTGTATACACGTTGCTCCTGTCTGCAAGGCGTAGTGTCTGGTGTATTAAAGCTTCCAGCCTGTAAGAGTGTGTCACACTGTGAGCCCAACAGATAATCTTAAATTGATTGTCTGTCTAATTCCTTAAACAATAAGATTATTTAGTAAATGCTAAATCACAGTATTGTATCTAATGTTGAAAACTGCATTTTGAATTGTGCATGCATAGGCCATTAAGTAAGGTCAGTACCTGGCTTGTTGCAAACATCCAAAGGGATATGCTGTTGGATGCAATCTGCCAGTCTTTGGAATGTATGGTAAATGCACCTAACATCACACTGGCACAGAGATTCATATGCTACATCACTCATGTGATAGGCAAAACGTCTTTTTGGCTTGACAGCAGCATACCCTTAGTGGGGAACACTGCTCATGTTGCTCCTGCATTGTAATAGAGTGAAGCAGCTCGGTTCACCCGTTGCTCAAGTTGTGAGAAACCTTATTAGTCTGAAGTAGACTGAGCATGTTTCAGGGTCAAAAGTGATGTCATTCAGCCCGATCATAAGTTTGTTCAATATACAATGAGAAATTATATCATCCTGCAGGATGGCTTTGATCCACCTTATTTCATTATCAAGACTGCACAGTGAACAAACAGCTTGGACTCTATTTATGGGTTGCCAACAAGGCTAGTCTTAGTGCAAGCTACATGTGTATATTCGCCAGTAAAGATGGGCTTGCAGTATATCAGGGAAAAGTCCTTGACTGATTTCACAACTTGGAGCCCATTAAGACATGTAGGGAAATTCTTGCATGCAGCTGCAGATTCAAATATAGTAAATGCATACTTATCGGAGATAGGCAAGAGGGAGGAAGTTGTGTGTCATGCCTTCAAAGAAAATTCCTCATGAGCCCAACAAAGATGTTTGAGAAGGTCCCAGGAGGGTGTTGTTAAAACTGAACACAGCTGGGAGAGTTGTTGAGTTGGTACAATTCACACACTGGTGGTGGATCTAGATCACCATAATGTGGTGCTGCAGTACAAATATTCATGGCTTGCTTGTGTGGTATGTTGGTGAATCGGCCGTCAATGTCAAATGAGCACATGGACACAGCAGTTCTTAGATTTAGATTTTATTGTCATGTATACTCAGGTAAAAGACGACAGTGAAAAGTGTAAAATGTCGCCATTCCCTGCACCATCTTAGGTACAAAGGTACAAATCTTAGGTACAAGAATAGAAAAATAAAGAAATAAGTTGAGTTCATCACTACAGTTCTTTTTAGTATAAAGTAGAAAAATAAAGAAATTATAAGTTAGAAGTTAAACATTACAGTCCTTTCTTAAGCCATGGGCCTGCCACTGCTCCACACTGGGCTTTCCCCATGAGGGCTCGCTCACCCCCACACGAGGCACGTTTTCATGTGCTGTGTGAAGACCTGCCCGTGCTTACCAGCTGCATATTTCTATCAATATACAAGTCCCATATGGTCTTCACAAATCTATGTGGAAAACCTGTTCATAACTTTGTTTCTATTATGCGGAATCGGTCACTGATAAGATAGGTTGTAAAAGGACATCATTTTTGTGTATTTGGGCAGCCCATCGTATATATTACTTGGCAGCTCATTGCTCCTACAGAAGTACAGAAGGGGTCTAGGCCTGAAACGTCAGCCTTTCTGCTCCTCTGATGCTGCTTGGCCTGCTGTGTTCATCCAGCTCTACACCTTGTATATCTCAGATTCTCCAGCATCTGCAGCTCCTACTATCTTAGAATTTAACATGATCAGTTGAGCTCACAGCGTGGCAGACTTGCACGTACCGGAAGCTGCATATATTAATACACAGGGCCATGTTCTTTGGGACACAAAAAAATGTACACATACAATGTCTGCTTAAACTCAAGAAAACAGGTGACAGTATTCATTGGTTCATTTCTGGTCAAGGCATTGCCCTGAGAGTCAAACAGCCTGATCACAAATAAATAAAACTTCACAGTTAACTACCAATCACCATTTATCTGGTGCATTCTCCATGGCAATGCAATCACTTGTCCACTTGACTAACCAATTGGCACACTCGTCTCATACAACATCATTGTTGTTTTTCCTGTTACATTGGTATTGACAAAACTGTCTTTTTTGAGAGCAAGTTTTTTTTTTTAAATCAAACAATTTTTCGGTCTAAGTATCATATAGTTCAAGTATTACAGTGCTGTATGTTTACCACTTATTTTCCTTCAAAGCAATCATTTTCTATTACAAATAAATTTGCCTACTTGATTTATCTAAGTCCAACATTATAATATTTTCTGCCTTTCAAAGTAGTCTCGTGGCACCTCATCCCACTCTCAAGAGAATAGTCTACTTTTAGGAACTGCTTTTCTACTGTCATCAATAGTTAAGAGTGGGGAGATTGATGTAATAGAGCTTACATTGCACAGGCTATTAGAATACATATTTCTCTTCTATTTAGGCTCTAAAAAGTTCAAACTCAAACTAGTTTGAAGATTACACTCACCTTTTCAGTCCTTAAACTTCCAGTGTGTCTCCAGGTTAAAGGGGCTAGTGAAAGAAACTGGAAAGTAAACTTGCAGGAAGTTTGAATGAAACTATTTTGAATGTACAAGATACCTAGTTTTGCATCTAACCTGTTTTGCTTCAATGGCAACTGTTGATATTTAAAGTAGATGTACTCCATTCTCCAATATAGATGTAACTAGCAGAGTATGAAAAAAAAATTAGAAAAGGGCACCTGGAAGTTTGTCTGAAGATATGCTGTGCTCATTTGTTTTGGTGGTATGTATACATTACTCAAACATGAGATATTTTATTTCCCTTCAGAGTCCAACTTCCAAACTGCTATCCGCTCTCAGAACAACTTTACACAGTGATATTACACAAATTGCTGCAAGGGGATTTTGGTCTGGCTTTATTAACTTCACACAATAAGAAAGGAGCTTGAGAGTTTGACTTCTCAAAGCACATTTTTTCCACAGTATTCCAAATATTTGAATATAGTTCATGAAACTAGAAACATGGGAAATCCTGTCAGTTTGAGAGTCTTTAGGATATCATTAAGGTGAACACAAACTGCGCAACTCACCACAAAGCAGGCAGGACAGTCGGCAAATCATAAAGGAAACACAAACAGTTTAAACTTAATTATTCAAGAGGATGGGTAACAGAACATCTGGAGAGACAGGAAAGCAAGACAACTGGCAAGTTCAAGATGAAGCTGGATAATAATTGTTGAAAAAGTTCTATGCCTTCTGACTTTGGAAGCAGCCAACTATACAACAGCAGCCTGCAGTTTCCATTGCAAACATTTCCCAGTTTGAAAACATCCGCATCTAATTTAAGTGGTTTCAGATGCAGATTCATTCCAATAAATACATTTATGGGATGGGTTCAGAATGGTGGTTGAGAGGGATGACAGAGGAAATTGTGTACCTGAGATAGTGGCTATTACTGAAAACATTCTTGTTTACTTTAGCAAAATTTTGTACTTATTAAAATGTGGAATGCTAGTATTGCAATCACACAATTCCCAGTGAAGAAATCTTACTGCCTCCAGGAACAATCTTATATTTTTCCATTTTACATAATAGCCTCCAGAAAAATCTCCTCAATAATTACAGGCAGATTCTAACAAAGTTGCACCAGTCACAAAGACTTCCAGATCAAAGGGATACTCTCACTATGGAAAAATTAGTGATCTTGGTAATGAACCATTCCTGGTTATTATAAAACATTTGATTTGTTATGGAAGGTGTGCAGAAGATGTTCCAACAAATAGAAATTGAATGCACGTATGTGCTCCCTGTCCTCCAGTCTCAGGAGAGGTAGAGATCGGACATATTCCAAAAGATGAGAATCAGTCCCCTCTTGGGAGATCCCAATGCACTGACTACAGGGGAATTGCCCAATTACCCTGCATTTAGAACCCTCTGAGAAAGTCTCTAACACTTAGTTCACAGTATTCCAATTGTGGTCCAACTCATGCCTTGTATAGTTTTGCAAGACATTACTATTTTAATATTCCACAATCTTTGAAATAAAGGCCAACATTCCATTTGCTTTCCTATTACCGACTGAACCTGCGCACTAGCTTTTTGTGATTCGTTGATGAGGGCTCCCAAATCCATCTGTGGTGTTGCTTTCTGTAGCCTTTCTCCATTTAAATAATATTCAGCTCCTCTATTCCTCCTAGCAAAGTGCATAACTTCAAATTTTCCCACATTACCAAGATTTTGCCCACTCTAATCTGTCTATATCCCTCTGAAGACATTGTGTCAGCTCAGCGCTGCCTTCCCATCTATTTTACATTATCTGCAAATTTAACAATAGGACTTTTCTCATTCAACTCATTAATATATTTTGTAAATAATCGTGGCCTCAGTACTGATCCCAGTAGCACATCACAATGTTGCCATCCTGAAAATGCCCCTCCTATCTGTCTCCTATTAGTTAGCCAAACCTCTATCCATGCTAATACACGACATCCAACACCATGGGCTCCCCATCTTATTAAGTAGTCTGACGTATCTTATCAAACTCCTTCTGAAAATCCAAATATATAACATCCACTGTTTCCCCTTTTTCTATCCAACTGGTTATCTCCTGAGAGAATTTTAATAAATTTGTCAAGCATGATTTCCACTTTATGAAGCTATGCTGACCATTTAATAATATTACGTATTTCTAATGGTCTAGTTTCACGTCCTGTATATTTGACTCTTTAAATTTTCCCAATAACAGATGTGTTAACTGGCCTATAGTTACATGTGTTACATGTTTTACATGTTTAGTTACAGGCTTAAGTCTTCTGCACACTGACTGTCCTCCTTACACAAAACAGTGGACTTGAATTCGGTTTAATCTGTTGAGCTATTCTTTACAGCATAATACATTAGACTTCATATCTCATACTAACACTTAAAAAGTACATAAATGAGGAGGGTTATTTGCAATGCTCAGAAAATACTCTCCAGGAAGAAAAATACACTGGAATGCTCGAGCCAGAAAGTTTGCAGATTCTTAATTAATCTCACTACAAACAAGGTTACTTAATCCAGCCTGTACTTAAAATCAACTTATGACTGAAGTCCTTACTTAATGTTAATTATACATTGCAGGTCAATGTCTCTGATGCTACTTTGAGTAATACATGACCTCCCCCAACTCATTTATAAAGTTTCTGACCATCAGACACATACTTGTATCGAGATATACATTGCGTATTAGAATATGATCATGAACTACCCCCGGGTAACAAATTATTTTCATAAAATTACAAAAACCACCGCACTTTGGAATTCAAGTGACTTGGCCAAATCTGGACTCGCAAGAGCCATGAGGCTTTCTCTCAGGTGAAGATTGATCTGCTTGAGATCTGCAATATTTTCTGTTTTCATTTAGATTTGCAGCATTCATTATTTCTCTTCTCACCTCTTCTGGTTAGCATCTCTTTTATTTTGATTTTGAAGATTTTTGTTTACATGAACACTGTAAAGTCAGCTTACTGGTTCAGCTAATGTACAATTTATTATAGTTTGCAAGTAAACATTAAAAATCTTCAAAACATTATTGAAACATTTATCACACCATAATAATTTAGTGCACAGTACAGATTACATCTTGACCATTAAAATATTGATTTCAAAAACCACTTAGATTATAGGGTCGATGATAAAGGCTTTTGCTCTAACTTTAGAATTCGATCTAATCCAAACAAGATTTTTATTTGAATCTTTAGAGAACTTCCTACAATGTAAATTTGTTAACCATGAACGAGGACTATATATTGCAACCATTATTGAACTGGTAAACCCTTTGAACTTATATGATTTGTTAATGAAATTTGAGAATGACAAGATTCCATTAAAAGATTCAGAATTATCATGGAAGATCATGCTGAATACTGACATATACAATTTCCATTGTCTCTTGGCCCCCTCACAATAACCAAGCAATGCAATTATTTACGTACTTTTGATATTTTGGAGCGCAATGTATTAGAATTCAGACTCAAATAGGAAGGAGTTGCTTTAGCTGATCTCAATCAAGATGGCAGCATTGCTCAAACAGGTCTTAGCCGCTCTAAGTCAGATCCCCTGACCATCATTCATGGCCAGGGCTGGAAAGGGTGCATCTGTGTAGTCATCAGTACCAATGCTCCATAGGACAAGTCTCCTGTCTAAGTTCACAGCAGAATGGCCACTTGAATGAGGAATTATGCAAGTCAGCACATTTAGGAGGAGGGCAGAAAATTGGAAAAGATAATTAGTAATAATGCTGCAGTTGAAACTTGTCTGGTGCATGTCATTAGTAAACAGCACTTCACAAGTCATTAAGTCAGACTTCTGCTTATAAAATAGTACATGATCAATAACAGTGTGCATCCATGGATCGAAACCTTTTTTCTTCATGCTTCTGGAGAGTAAAGTTTAACTAGATGCTGCAGTTCAGAAGGGTAGCCTGTCACAGGACATCGCTGGTGGCGTTTTACGTAGCTGTAAGCACATCGGTAACAAAAGACATATCCAGAGGTCGCCAAGGCTGTGTCGTTTGTCCGAATCTTGTTGCACAAAGGACACACAGTCTTCAGTCTAGGTAAAGACTCATTAGTTAGCTCGTCAAAGTGCACTGGCGGGGGAGGGGTTGGGAGAGAGGAAAGGGATTTAATTGTCTCCTGGTTTTCGGATGAATACCACCATTCCAGAAACTGCAGGAAAAAGACACCCACGGATATACCAGTCGATAGGGACAATGTCACACCTCCCATTGCTTTAGCCAGAAAGGAGGTCAGCTTTCTAACCACACTGCAGAGAGAAGAGTGAGGAGGTTAGAACACATGCAGGTATTATTCCAATGTACGGTCCCAGGCTCATGCCATTGCCTGTGATCCAATGCAAATGCAATGTCAGCTTAATCTCTTGGATTGAATCTTGGATCAAGCAGGAATCTTCCAAGTAACTCTCAACACCAACTTTCTACTTTCATCCCTAATATCATTTTTAACCTGCTTTTCCCCAGCACTTGCAACTTCACCACAATGAATGATTAGTCATTTCTCATAGGTACTTTTACATCTCCAAGTTATTACCTTAAAGTTTCCACCATCTTAAAGAATAAAGAATGCACTCAAATTCTGTAGCCTATCCTGATTTTACATTCCTGATGACCACAGCCTTTCAAAGCTCTTTGCTTACCTTTCACTGGCTGAACGGTTGCTAACAGAAGAGGATTTTTTCTCGAGGTCCTGAAAATCTGCAGGGGTGAGGCTCCCCAGACGGACCCCTGCCACTCGCAATAGTGGTGAGTGAAACTGTGTTTTCTCAAAGACGTACAAGAGCCGGTAGATAAGGAACCACGCCTCCCAACTCATGTTCACAAAAGGATAGGCTGCAAGAAAGGCCTTGTAAAGACGCTTCCAAGAGGACTCTGGGAGATGTATTGCATAGTCATCCTCCTCCTGCAGCCGAGCAAACAGTTTGTCCAATTTGACTTTTACATATGGAACAGCTATTACCACCAGCAGGGATCTCCAGTGCTGGGTCCTTGGGAGCCCAAGGCTGGCTAATCTCCATAGTCCGTGACCACTACCCAATGGAATTCTTTTCAGACCATAAAAGTTCTCAGAGAAGGAAGCACTGGTCCTAGACAGATAGTGATGCTCAAGTAGGAGGTCCAGCAGCATGTAGATTTCATCGAACCATCGCCATAGAAACCCATAGCGACTGGGGTTGGATTCCGCAAGCACCTAGAACAGAAACGTATGCTCTGTCAAAACATTGTGCCCTGTGCCAGAATATCAGTCAGTAAACTGACTGTCAGAAGTTAGTATTGCCCATTTCCACATAGGTATCTTAGCATCCTTAAAAAGTAATATGAAAGGTCATGGAAATGAGATTGGAGGAAAGCCAGTATAGACCAGTTAACCTGGATTTTTGTGCATTTTTAAATTCTATTAACATTAAGCATCCCTCTATTACTTGCCGTCACACTATAGCTTTTAATCCCCTCCTCTTCAGGAACACCCAGTTATCTATGGAACACATTGACTTCAATTTTATTCCCTGATATCTTACTCCACAATTAGATTTACCTCTTTTAGAAATATATTCTTCCCTATTCCACTTCTCAGTGCTGACTTGCAAACGTACTAACTTATGTTCCCTTTCCCCAGTGGACAATTTGTTTGTCTCTGCTTTCTCCATGCCATTCATAATTCCAAAAAGATATATATTTTCTTAAAAACAATATAATGGTGCACATTGTTAGAATTGAGTAACATTCAGGATCTTAAAAACACCACACACCTTTCATAATTTCCTACCCCAAATGAAATATCACCAAATGCTTTTCACAAAGAGCTCACTGGTTTGCATTTTGCTAATCCTGTCTAGATTACATTACAAATTTAACCCTTGTGTGAAAATGCCACTGTGCATACAGTGAACGGAGTATCCTGGCATCTAGCATCAACTGTCGCATTCTTAGAGTCATACAGCATGGAAACACGACCCTTCAGTCCAACCAGTCCACGCCGAACATAATCCCAAACTAAACTAGTCCCACCTGCCTGCTCCTGGCCTATAATTCTCCAAACCTTTCCTGTTCAGCTACTTATCTGAGTGTCTTTTAAATGGTGTGACTGTGTTCACGTCCAACACTTCCTCAGGAAGTTCCTTCCACACGCAAACCATCTTTTGGAGTTAAAAAAAGTCACCCAGTGTCTTTCTGAAAATCTCTCTCCTCTCACTTTAAAATATGCCCCATAGTCTTGAAAACCCCCATCCTAGGGAAAAGACACCTACCATTCATAATCAGAACCTAACACTGTCCCTTACCCCATCAATGAACACATACAAGAATCAGGTGAAGGCAGAACCAACTGGTGTGCGATACTCCCTAATCAACTGAAAAGTCCTCAAACGTTCAGATATGTTAAGGGCAGCTAAAGAAAGTGTTTGAATCCATGATTTTCAAAGCAGGGTACCTCTGGAGTATTACTTCAACCATTTCTGGGCATGTTGCAGACTTGTTGATCAGGATTCATTGCTAAGATTAGTCAACTTCATTATTGTGGTGTAATACAAGTGCGACAATAGTGTCAAATGGGCCATATTTCTATTTTGACTCCTGAATGGTGTGTTCGTGTAATGATTATGTGCACAACTGGAACCTATGGGATTATATTGAAGAGTAATCCCTTCTTTATTTCCATGACTCAATATAGACTCGCATTGCTGAGATCACAACCATGCAAAAATTATCAACTGACGTTCAGGTTAAGCTTGAATATAGCATCTTCATTTCAATTCCATTAAAATATACATGGTCCCTGTTGGATTAATTTAAGAAGAATCCAGAGAATAAACATACATGCCTCACTCAATTCTGGTTCGACAAGTGGATTGATGTTCAATTTACACTTCCCTCATTTCCCTCTGTACCAGAGATAGTAGGAACTGCCGATGTTGGAGAATCTGAGATAACAAGGTGTAGAGCTGGATGAACACAGCAGGCCAAGCAGCATCAGAGGAGCAGGAAAGCTGACGTTTCGGGTCTAGACCCTTCTTCAGAAAT